>NC_080019.1:62840348-63155635 GCF_030020395.1 Manis pentadactyla | reverse complement strand
TAGGGATCTCCTAGAGTCTACTGCTAAAAACTAAGCTGTGAATGCCTGGGGTGAAATTCCGAGAGGGTAGCAAAGAAGCACTGGGAATCCATGTGGAACAATCCCCAGAGGTCACACAGTGCTGTGAGATAATAGAGATCCAGCCAGAGAGGAGAGATTTCACTGAACAGGGGAACTCAGAACAGTAGAGACCTTGGAAGGGTCATATCTTAGTAGTAGCGGTAAAATAGACCTAAAGTAGAGGCTACTCTAGACCTGCCTTAGTGAAATTTAAGCCTTCAAAAAATTGAGCTTACCCTGAGTTCCCCTTAGGAGCATGCCAAAACAAAGCTCAATATTCTTTAAAGAGAAAAAAATCATTCATTCAAAAAGGTAATACAACAATGCCTAGAACCCAATTAAAAAATTACTAGACATACAAAGGTATAAGAAAATGGGACCCATAACTGGGGAAAAAAAACCAGTCAATAGAAATAATTCAGAAATGAAAGAGATTTTGGAATAATCAAACAAGTACATTAAAAGAGCTATCATAAATAAGCTAATATAAACAAACATAATGAAAAAAGAAGTGGAAGATATAGAAGAGAACAACTAAAAACACTAGGGATAAAAATATACAATATCTGAAAAGAAAAGTTTAGTGAACAGAATTAACAAGAGATTAAGCACTGTAGAAGCAAAAGCAACTACATTTGAAGATATAACAATAGAAATTCTCCAAACTGACACATGGAGGGAAAAAATTTTGAAAAAAATTGATAGAGCCTGTGAACCATGGAAACATGTCAAGTGGTTGAACATATGTGTAAGGAGTAGAGAGGAGGAAAATACTTGGAGAAATAATACCTGAAATGTTTCTAAGTTTGATAAAAATTTTCAAACTACAGATCTAATAAGCTCAACTAATCCCAGGAAAGGTATACACAAATAAAACTACATGAAGGCAGATTGCTGAAAACCAAGGATAAGGAGAAAATCTTAAAGACAGAGGAAAAAAAGACACACAACATAAAGGAAATAAAACGAGAACTACCATAGATTTATCATCAGAAAAAAATGCAAGCCAGAAAAAAATGGAATGGTATCTTTAAAATGCTGAAAGAGAAAACAAATTAATCTACAATTCTAGAAGTGGAAATATGTTTCAAAACTGAAAGTGAAGCAAAGATGTTTTCAGATAAACAAAAGCTGGGAGAATTCTTGTCAGCAGACCTATTCTACAAAATAATGCTTTTCATAAACATCAGTAGAACTTTTTCAGGTTGAAGAAAAGTGATTCTGATTGAATATTGTACCTACATAAAAAATGAAAAGTGCCAGAAATAGTAAATGAGTGGGTAAATATGAAAGATTTTTTTCCTCTTTAAAAATGCATTTAAAAGATAACTGTTCAAAGAAAAATTAACCACAATATATTGTGTGATTTATAACAGAAGTAAAGTGTATGATAACAATAGTACAAAGGATTGGGTGAACTATATGGTTCAATGTGTATTAGCATTTCAGCTAAGGAAGATAAAAACATTCTGAGATGGATGGTGGTAATGGTTGCACAACAATGTGAATGTACTCAATGCCACAGAACTATACACTTAAAAATTATTAAAATGGTAAATTTTATGTTAAATGTATTTTAGGACAGTACAAAATCAATAAAATTTTAAAAAGAAATAAAACTGTACTCTCAGATGACATGACTGTGTACATAGAAAATCCTAATGAGTCTACAAAAATTACTATAGAAGGAATGAGTTTCTAGGTCACAGAATACAAAGTCAGTATACAAAAATCAAATGTATTTCTGTATCCTAGCAATGAACATTTAGAAAGCAAACTTTATAATACCATCAAAAAAGCATGATATATTTAGGGATACATTTAACAAAAAAAAGGTGCAAGTCCTGTGCACTGAAAATTATAAAATATTACTGAGAGAAATTAAAGATCTAAATAAATGGAGATATAGTACATGAAGTGGAAGACTCAGTATTGTGAGGAAAGCGATTCTCCTCAAATTGACCTATAGACTCAGTGTGAGCTTGACAAGGTGATTCTAAAATTTATATGGGACTGCAAAAGACATAGAAATAGTTAAATTTGGAGTATTTACCCTACCTGATTTCAAGACTTACTAAATACTACAATTATCAAGACAATATGGTATTAGCATAAGGATACATGTATAAATCAATGAGACAAAATAGGGAATCCAGAAATGGATCCACACATACATGGGCATTGTTTTCTGATAAAAACTGAAAGGTAATTCAATGGTGGAAGTTATTATTATTTTTTTAATGATACTAGAGCAACTGGATATAATGTGAAAAAAAAGAATTTTTACTCATCTCATACAAAGTTGACTCAAAATGGATCATAGACTGAAGGACAAAGAATAAGCTAAAAGAAAGCTTAAGAGCAAATTTTTGTAATATTGGGGTAGGCAAAATTTCCTAGACAGGTTACTGAAAGGCACAAGCCATAAAAGATAAAAGTACTAAATAAACTTCTTTAAAAGTAAAAATACCTTCACTTTTAAAAGACACTAATAAGAAAATGACAAGACAATCCATATAATGGGAGAAAATATGTCTAATTAATACACACACAGTCACACACACACACAATCTGACAAAGCAAGTAAATCCAGAATTTATAAAAACATCAATAATAAGAAAACAAACAAGGAAATATGGGCAAAATATTAGTACAGAAACCCCAAAACAAGATACACAAATGGGCAAAAGCACTTGAAATGATGCTCAACATCCTTAGTTACCTGGAAAATGCAAAGTAAAATCATACTAAGGTATACAACCTAGCCATTAAAATGGCTCAAATTAATAAGAGTGACAAAATACAAAGTGCTAACAAAAACTCGGAGCAACTGGAACTCTCATACATTGCTGGTAGAAACATTAAATGGTACAAACACTTTGGAAAATAGTTTCGGCAGTTTCTGAAAGTTACCTGTACACTTATCCTACAACCCAGCAATCCCATCCCCAGGTATTTATCCAAGAGAAATAAAAACCTATGTCCACAGAAAGTCTTGTACACAAAAGTTTATAACAGTTTTGCTCCTCATAGACAAATAATGTAAACAACCTAACTGCCCATCACAAATGAATGACTAAGCTTATGGTGGTAATCCACACAATGGAATATTACTCAACAATAAAATAAAAAAGGAACAAACCATTGCTAGCCTCCACATACACAGAAAAAAGAGGAATCACAATAACATTACTCTGAGTAAGAGAAATCAGCCACAAAAGAGTGCATACTTTATGAGTCCATTTTATATAGAACTCTAAACAGGACAAATTTAATTTATAGTGACAAAAGCAGATCAGTGGTTGCTGAAGTCAGAATGGTTATCAACTGCAAAGGGAGAGGTACTAACAATACCAGCTACATAGGTTTGTATGTACCAGGTACATAGTTTGCAGGGCACAGTGCAAAATCAAAACCAGGGGTCCCTTGTTTAAAAATTAAGAATTTCAGGTTTAGACCCTTCTGCACATGAGCCTCTGTGTGAGTGCATGGGTTGCACACCCATGAAAGTAACCCTGGGTACAAGGGGACTTTTTGTGGTGATGAAAATGGTCTATATCTTGATTTTAATGGTGGTTACATATTTGTGCACATTTGTCAAAACCCATCAAACTGGGGTTAAAATGGTAGAAATTCCCAAGGCCGTTGAGGAAAACAACACTACAGATAAACCAGCCAACGATCTCCAGTGATTTGCTTTCTCCATTAATCTACTAAAAGTCTAGCCCACAGATTTCACCCATGCCCTGTCCATAAACCTCCCAGAATGTCCTTAATCACTGTTTATTTATCAAGTACTTGCTATGGGCATTACACAAGGATCTGGAGCTTCAAAGATTTCTAAAAATATAATTTCTGCTCTCAAAGGATCAATAGTTCTGTGCTTTCTAGACCTTAGCTACATGTGGCTCTTTATAATATGTGAATGAAAATTAAATTAAATAAAACATCCAGGTCCTCATTTATGCTATCCATATTGTAAGTGCTCAGTAGCCACCTGTGGCTAGTGGCTATCATATTGGACCCCAGAGGACACTTCCATCATTTTGGAAAGTTCTATTGGATAGCTCTAGTCATGGAGACAGGCACTGGGAGATAGACATAAATTAGATAGTTCCACATCTCTTCTGGTTTTAAATACTTGCCAACACTAGTCTTTTGTATTCTACAACCTACAAACCAGAAGCAGCCCATAGCCAGGCAAGGTGAACTCAGTGGGCTTGGAAATCCTGCTTATATGCAGGGAGGAACAGCCAACATTTGAAAATTCTGCTTTTTGTCAAGCATGAGCTTAGCTTGGCTTCCTGGGCTGAAATACTGTTAGGAAGGTTTTGCTCAGTATTCCTCTAGTCCATTAAAGTTACGCAAGTATTTGTTGCTCCAGGTACCCCAGGCGAGAACATCAGCCCAGAGAGCCTTGACCTCTCCTCCCCAACTGCTTGAGGGGACAGGATGTTTGCCCTCCAGCTTCAGCTACACCTGGTCTGAGATCTGGGGGAGGTGCAGATCAGTGGCTCCAAAAGACAACAATAATTTGTTGCCCCCCTCCACCCTGAGTTTTGGAAACCCTCTCTCCCCTGTCTTTCTTGATGAAAATAACCTCTCTGTTTTAATTCCCCAACTGATGCATGAGTTCCCTCTGCAGCACGCCTGTCAGGGGGTTGCCAGCCTCTACTTAAACATCTCCCGTGATGAGCAGAATTAATGGTCTGGAGCCTTGTTTAAGGTTGTCTATTGTTGGTGACATCAACAACAAAAAAATAAAAAACTTACCTCTATATCTACAGCAAAACCATTGTTAAAGACGCAAATCACTCATGGTTCTCTGCATAAGCCCCACACAAGATACTTGTTTTTGAATTAAGCTCTATTTTTAAAAATTGCCCAAGACATGTTTCCTCCTTTATTGTGAGAATTCTGTGGGTGGGAGTTTATTTACGTCCTTCGTTAGCCTTTCTGAGGCTGCTCTGAAGCTCCTGAGGGCCCCTGTGACTTGGCCTCTCATTTGCTGCCACCCCCCTGCCCTGAGCTGGTGCTCTGTGGTGGGGGACACCAGCACTTCTGTGGCCCTGCTGATGCTGCGGGGTTTGGGGGAGCTCAGGAGAAGCATGAAAGGGAGGGAGGAGTCTTTTTAGGGCGATCATCCCGGCTGTGCTCCCTCCGACCACTGCCTGCCTCCTCCCCAGCTCCCTTGGAGAGGGGACTCTGTGAAGCCACAAGACTGGGGACCCACGGGATGGAGACAAGAAAGGCGAGTCAAGCAACAGTGAAATCACACCCCAGATTTCTGAAATGTGTTTTAAAAAGAGTGGGAGTGGCTTTGCAGGCGGACCTAATTCAATGAGCATTTTTCTAAAAATTGCCATTAGAAAGGTTTTAATTATTTGCACTATTTCATAGTATCATTTCATCCGGGAGGAATGCTTTTCTAAGGGCTTCTCTCCCTCTTCACTAATTCCATATCCTTGAACCCAGTGGAACCAGCCTGGGCATGCCCTTCCCGCGTGCCATCCCCAAGTGCGCCCCTTTGCAGAGCTGCAGCCTTTCCTTGGACCCTCTCCACCCTCACACTTGAGCGCCCCAGGATCAGACCTACCACCAGGCAGCCTGCCGAGTATTCATTCTCAGCCTCCTGGAGGTGGGTGGGACCTGTCCACAAACCCTGGGGGCCGGATATGTTTTAGAATCCAGCATGTTTTGCATTTTAGGAGGGTAATGGAGTGCATACTACCCATATTATATAAAACCCCAGGGGAGTCTGGGGCAGTACCTAATAGTCAAATACTTCAATATTTCTGCACCAAGCATTCTGTTACATGGGATCAAAATGACAGCTTCCAGGTCAAGTCAGGTCAGGTTGTTCTGCCAAATGAGTTTTTTTTTTTTTAACTTACAGTTTTCAGAGCTGTGTTACCTTTTGGAATTGCAGGTAAGGGATGGAGGGTCTGCCTGGCCTCTCCGTTCTCTTCTTTTTATTGCTTAAGTTATTCCCCTGCCTCAAAGAGAATCCTACTGCATTTGTGAGCAAAGTTTGACAGGCAGTTAATAAATACTGATGAAATCTTTGTGGTCGGCCCAAATTTAAACAGAAAAAAGTCTTTGTTTCACCTGGGTAAACCCCTTTCCCAATGACCCAACACCTGCCCATCTGTCAGCTTCCGTGTTCCCGCATTTGTCTTCACAGAACCAAACCATCTGCCATCTTCCAGCCCCAGCGGCCTTGCACCTGCACCATCCAGCTGGCCACCTTTCCTGCAAAAGCAGCTGATTCTACCCCCGTAATCTCCCCTGACATCCATCCAGAGGCCACAGGCAATAATCACAGAGTGATGGGCGGCTTCGCCTTGTAAGAAAGATGATAGGGACTAATTCTCTGAGGGCCACTTACAGACTCCTCTTAAACATAATCAGTGTGAGATCACAGGCAATCTCTGGGTGAAGTGCAGAGAAGGTTCCTGGAGGCCCTCTCTCAAGGTAGAACCTGCAGGCCTTTCAAGCAACCACGGGGCAGCTTGGCCTCCACCCCAGCCACCTTTCACAGAGCATCCTCTAATGCCCACCGGCCCTCCTCTGGCCTCCCTCAGCAGGTGTGGATATTGTTTTAGAGAGAGCTGGACATCACTGCTCATATTTCAGCTGCTTATAATCCAGAGTCAGCCACCTGAATGGCCCTGCACCCTCAGCAATTGTAATGGCTCCAATTCCCATCTCAGGATGGTATTTCAGGTGGCCTCAGGCCTCTTCCCTTTCTCCTGGTTGGCCTGCTCTGATTTCCTGCTCCCACTGAATTCCACGTCTCTTTTCTCTGGCCTCTGAGTGGAGCTGATGGTGTGGTAACTCAGATGTGGAACACAGCCTTCATTCTTTGATTACCTCCAAACCCCTGTCATGTCAGGTACAGCTAACAATATGCCTTCCACTTAAGAGCTGGGGTGGGATGCAGCCTGGACTGCAGGCCAAGCCAGTGGACAGCTTTGAAGACACTATCTGACCTCGGGGCTTGGACCTCTCCAGCCCAGCTCCCTGCCTCTCCTCACACCTTCCCTTCTCCTTGCCTCCCTCCATGCTCCATCTCAAAATTCTGCTTATTTGACTTTGCAGAGCAATTTCATTTTCTATGCTGCAGTCTATTTTGCTGAAACAGAGCAGACCTCACTGGGCCAGCAGTTAGGTTAAGCCACGTAAGCCCTACCACAGTGGCTCCTTGAGGGGCTTCTCTTGATGGGCATCTGGACATTGTCTGTGGTCAGACTTGGCGGGGGGTGTACCTATGAGTGGGTCCTGCTGGGTCTGGGTGTTTATGTTCCCAGTCTGTCTTTTGTAACTGTAATAAATCATAGTTAACAAAAACTGAGGGCCTACTCTGTGCCAAGCAGTGCTCCACATACCTTTTTTGTAATCCTGACATTACCCTTTTATTACCATCCCTGTACACAGATAGGAGACCTCAGGTGTAGAAAAGTTAAAAAATTATATCACATACTCAAGTGTCTGGGGCCTCTCTGGGTTTGGAGTCCCCTTACATGCCTCGGCCTGTGTGGTACATGGTTGTATTCTCCTGTGTGTCTGTGTTCGTGTGTGTGTGTGTTTACAGCCCCAGGCACCCTATGTCCTTGTTCTGGCCCCTTGCTCACCTCAGGGTTGGTCTCTCCGGCCCTGGTCCTGGGCAGGCAGGTTTTGTGGCTTATGTGATAGGCTTGGTGTGCGGCCCACGAACAGTGATGGCTAAAGGGATGCCCATGCCTGTGTGCAGCATGATTTAACCCAGACGCTTACCTGCTGTTTTAGGCCCAGGGTTCTATGCCACCTGTGAGCTCTTCAGTGGCAACTAGGGAAAGAGCTGCTGTAGGGCGCCAGGGGTCTGGGTACTTCAGTCAGGTAATGGTGCCCACATGCTGCCAGGCTTAACTTAGGACAGACAAGGGAGTTGGGCCCCCACTGCCATGCAGAGGATCCACCACAGGATACCCTGGCAGTGGTGGTTGACAGTGGAGGACCATAGGGCACTGATGGCAGATGGGGCTCTTCCTTTTTCAGAGTGCAGGCAAAAAGCCACTTCTCTCTGATTTGAGCATTTTCCTACCTCTCCTAAATACTGAAGAGCTATTCTTGCCTTCTGCTGTGCCAAACATCTTCTGAACACCATCTGTAATCCTTGAAATAACTGGCTACAGTTAACTTGTTACAATTGTCCCCTAGTTACATATGAGGACACGAGGCTCAGAGAAGTTAAGTGATTCGCCCAAGGTCACACAGATACTGGCAGACCCAGAATGCAAGTTCAAGTCTTTCTGGCTCCAAAGCCTGGACTCCTTCCACCATATCAAAGTATCTGTGCACTACTTGATTCTTCCTTGGGGTTCTTCCAACTCCAGCCACCTCATGATGAAGAGGCGTTTATGCTGCTGTGATCCCAGGTTTCCTGGCTTGGGGTGGGGGCAGTCACAGTCTCCATCTGGGCCTGAACTGCCCATTAAGCAAAAGTCTCACAGCCCAGGGCCAGGGGAGGGCTCAGTGTCCCTGGTATGCTCTGCTGGCCGAGAGGGATGATGGGGCCCTGAGGGCAGAGTCCACATCAGGAGTTGGGGTGTAACACAGCTCAGAGCAGGGGAGATGAAGAGACCCGGGGCAGAAAGACCAGAAGTGAGGCCTCAGAGATTCTGACCGGAACCTGAAATGACCAGGAACTGGGCTTGGAGCAATGGGCCTCAGCTCTTCTCAGGGCCATACAGGGTCCCTGAGGGTGAGACAGGCCCAGGAGGTCCTGCCATGACTTGGGTACAACCTGGAGCCAAGGTCCACCAGGAAGACAAGGCTTCCTGTCTCCTGTCCTGATGGTTGGAGTTCTCCAGCTTCTCCAGAATACTTTCGTAAAGAGGAATACACTATGGAGACTTTCTCGTGTGGCCTACAAGAAGTTTCTGTACCTATCAGAGCGTTCCTACTGGAGACAATGGGAGGCAGCAGTGCAGAGGGATCAGGGGCTGCACAGCTGGAGTGCCCAGCTCAGACAGTAACCCCATTGCTAACTTTGTGACCTTGAGGGAGTGGTGAATCCTTCCTGTGCCTTGGCATTCTCATTTTTAAAATGGAGATAAAAGCCATATAAAATAAATCAATATTTATAAACAATTTCAAACAGGGCCTGGAATGTATTAAACATTGTGGGGGGTCGGGCAGTGCAGGGAGCGCACAGGTCTCCCCTCCAGACACTGCTGTCGTTTATTCTTAGGAATGGGCCACTCGGATCCAAGGCTATTCCACTCATTTTCCAGTACGGGGAACACAGGTGCCTGCCACAGTGGGCATGGCAGGGTGACACCTGGAAGCTGGACTCCTAGGGCAGGGCCTCTGGTCCTGAGCCTCTCCCTGACCCCTCGGCATGCAGTCAGGCAATGTGACTGCTGGCGGGGGGTTGGAACCCGCCAGGAGCAGAGTCTCACAGCTGCCCTGCAGGGCCATCAGGGATCCAGTCCTCCAACCTCCCTGGCCAAAAAATTGTCCTTAGACTAAAGCCTGGGATCGTCAGCACCACCTCCCAGGCCCTGCCTGACTTGAGTCTTGCCCCACCCCTTCTCTCCCCTCTGCTGGCCGCAGCAACCACCCTGTTTCTCACAGTCATCCAGCCCCTTGCTCCCTCTGTCCCTCTTCTCTGAGTACCCTTCCTTGGTGAACTTTCCATCCTTTCTGTCTCATCCTAAGTGTACTTAAGGAAGTCCTCCCTGGCCCTCCGGGGCCTGCCAAGACCTCTGTTAGATGTATTCAGAGTCTCTGGACTAGACACAAAGCGCAGGTCAATGTTTGTGACTGTTTGGTGTTCTTCTCCCACCCTAAACTGCAGGATGTGTGAGAGCAGGAACCATCTGTGTCTCGTTCATCACTGTGGCTCCAGGCCACACTGCTGGGCACATAGTAGTTGTTCAACAAATATTTGAAAGATGAACACAGACATGATGGAAGGAAGGAAGAAAGGAAGGAAAGGAGGGAGGGAGGGAGGAAACAAAGGTATTAGCCTTTGAAACCCCACAGGTCCCACCCTTTGGAGCTCTGACGCAGACTGGCTCATTTTGCTGTAGAAACGTCAATTGCTAAGCTGTCAGTCTTTTGAGGTCACTCAGGCGAGAAACGTATCAGAACACGGCAGTTAAGAGAAAGCCATTCCCAGGAATGGAGAGATCTCTATTCTGTGGGTCTCTGACTCACCTTCCAGACATGTCAGTGACGTTGTTCTCCCTCAAGGTGCTCATCACTCACAGGGTGACTAGCCGGGACTCAGCCGTCCTGAGATGACTCAGTCTACACTGCAGCCAGACCTCCCCAAGTCTCCGGCTAGCTGGGCCAGCTGTGCTCCCAGTCCCTGACATGGCCCATGACAGCGACTTCTCTGGACCGACCTTCACCACCACCTCAGTCACACGGCTTTGTGCACTGTCCTGTCACTCCACCAAAGATGGTTCATTTGTCACCCTTTTCTGGATGGAAGCAACTGTAGACTGGAGAGGGACCAGAAAGAGAGGAAAGGAAACCAAAGATTGCCTCCACCTGCTCTGACAGCCCTGCCCCTTTTCCATTGCTAACAGCCAGGAAGGAGGAGGTCTTTTGGAAATGCAGGGGCCTCCAGCAGGTGGGGCAGACCTGCCCTTCCATACTGGAGTCTGCCTTCACTGTGAGTCTCACTTGCCCCAGGGGATCTCAGAAAAACTGGGAAAAGGTATGAGAAAGTCCAGGATGAGGCACCCTGTCTGAGGCAGCAGGCAGTGAAACGCCTGCTTGCTCACAGCTGTGGCTAGACCAGCAGGGGGTGTGCACCCGGACGGGGCTGCCCACTTAACCCACTTAACCCGCGGCCTGTGAAGAAGTCGGGTCCTACTGCTGCTGGAGCAGTTCAGTGGGGGTGGGCGTGACCACAGCCACAGGTCAAAGGGGGTTATCAGGCCCTCACAGTCTCAGAATGGAGTCTTCAGACCCCAGTCCTCTCTGGCTGGGAAAGGCCTTTGGAAATCTACATGCGGCTTTTCCCAGAAAGCTGCCTGCAGGCATTCAGCAGTAAAGGGCTCTGTGTTCCAGCTCAGACAGATGGCTACGTTGATGGCAGTGCAGCATAGCTGACCAGTCACCTGCAGGCCTTCCCGGGGTGCCCCTGGAGATGCCAGCAGCTCACAAGCTTACTCTCTGAAGTACCCTTGTCCCCGGAGCATCTCGTGGAGCTGCAGCGTGTGGATAACATTTGCAGAAATGCTGATCTATGCCTGCTCCCTCATTTAAAAAAAATGGGTAAACTGAAGCTGGGTCATACTCTTAGTAAAAGGCTGAACTACACCTGAAAGTAGAGCTTCTGATTCCACCTTTTCCCTGAGAACTCCCTGAGTGTGGAGCCTCTGTCTCCGCACCCCTATGTGGCCTCCAGCGCCAGCACCTAGCCTTGCTCAGAGGTGAATTGTAGGTGACCACCCCAGAGCGAGGGCTGAGAAGGGAGTTCTAGAAGGAAGGAAAGGGTGAAAGGAGGATTTGCCTAGAAAGAAGATTGTTGTAGATTCTTTTCTCCCAGAAAAAGTAAGTGGTCCCTCTAAAATCCTGAGCAGAACTAATCAAAAGCATGCCCGACCTTGAACTCTTAACAGACAGGACAAGCAACAGGCACCTGGAGCTCCTCATCACAAAGTGAGAGAGTGCAACGGGACCTAGTACATATTTACCCAAGTGAAAAAATGTGATTTTCTCAAATTTTCTTTCCTTGTCCCTTATTTAAAATCTTTCTTTCTTTTTTCCGTTGTCTTTTGCTCTATATCTTTTATGGTTTTTTTTACTCTTTGGTGGATAAGATAAATTAATGATGTAAAACTTCATTATTACAAATAAATTTGGGAGAAAGGCTTGTCTCTTGATAACCAGTGTGATGTTTTCAGAGAATCTCTTCATTTCTAAATTGGAAGCTCTGTCCAGGAGCAGCTCCCAGTCCTGAAAGGACAAGGCCTCAGAGAAGCCGCCTGGCACTAAAGGGACGCTAACCCGCCCCATCAAATGCCTCCGTTTCCTCGCCTCCCTCTGCTGTAGGCCACACTTCTCACTGGTGCTGAGTGCTTGGTGCCTGGCCCAGGGACTGCAAGAAGTGGAATGTGGGGACTGCGGCATGGCTTAGGAGGATGGCCGGGGAAATGGTGAAAATTCTCAGAAGGGGGTCTAGATATCCAAGAATACAGTGGGCATTGCTTAAGGAAGGTGGAAATACGAAATGTAAATAAGAAGAGAAGGAAATTAGCATTCGTTGAGCACCTAAGTGCCAGGCAATTATTTTGATGCTCTGTAGTTTACAAAGTACTTTCCCACAATCAATTTCTCTCTCTCTCCTCTCTCACTGTCCTTTGCATAGCCTTTTGTACTTCTGAATATTACATTACATATACATCTCTTCACTTGCTCATTAGCTGTCTCCCCAACTAGGATACAAATTCCGTGATGACAGATTCTGTAGGTCTCATTCCCTGCTGCTTTCCTAGCATCTAGAATAGAACTATAAACTAGTAGTTTATAGTTTAATAAATGTTTGTTCAATGAATGGCTGAATAAAACTATTATCATAATAACTGCTTTTGAGAGGAACTGTTATCCCCACTTTACAGATTGGTATGCGGAGGTCAGGGAGGCTACAGCTTTGCCTAAGTTCAGACAATTAGCAAGTCCAGAAACTGAACCCATGTCTTCTAAGTCTTTCCATTATGCCGTAACTGCCTTATGCACAAACACTGTTACATTGAATATATGCCACACTATTAAAAGGTAGATCTTCATTCTTAGAGCAAGGCGTTTCGGTCTCAGAGAACTGAAGTGATGCTCACTCAGCAAGTAGTTGCCAGAGTTCAGATTTGAACCCACGTCTCTGCCATCCTTCTCCACAAAGAATGAGAGCACACAGTTCAGACACACTGACAGAATAAAGGGCAATGATGTGCAGAAGCAGCCAGATGTTAGAGGCCTGGCCAGCCCAGACTGGGCTGGGAGAAGCTCTGCAGGGACAGGCAAAAGCATGCCAGTGGAACCCAAAAATGGGGTGGGGGGTCCTTGGGTCCCTAAGCCACAGCCTTCTTGTGTGTGAAATGAAGGCTTCAACTGGGTGATGGCTAAAATCCCTTCCAGAACTGAGGTGCTAAACTATGTCTCCTTTGTGACACTTAAAAGAAACATAACTGCAGATGAGATATAAATAATTATGCAAGTCTTTCAACAACAAAGTTGAAAACTCAGAAAATTGCTAATTCTCTGGAATGATTTACCACTAGTACAAAACACACTAAAACCAGATGGGTTGATGGTTGAGTTTCTTCTGAACTTTAAGGAAAATCAGGCCATAGAAAAAGATGTAATGCTTCCAATTCATTTAATAAAGCTAGTTGTATTTGCAGGTTCTGCTGCAATAATACTGCATAACAATTTTTAAAAAGCTCAATATTTTCAACATAGGCTATAGGTCCGTGGGTCAGCTATGAGTTGGTTGGCCATGCTTAGGCTTGGCTTGAGACTACAGGTTGGTATTAGTTTTGCTCTATGTTTCCTCATTTGGGGACTAGTGACTACCAGGGAAATGGTCTTCTCAAGGAGGAGGAGAACACGGCAAGAAGCCAATTCAGACCATTGACTGTGACACATGTTGTGTTTGTGAGCATTTCACTGGCCAAAACAACTCACAGGGACCAAAGTCAGTGGGGATGGTGACATATATGCCATCCTCAAAGAAGCCTTGGCAAAGGCAGGGGAACAGGAGGTAGAGAGGTGAGAGAACTATATACAGATCATACTATTTACTTGCCAGGATAACTTGAATACCAAACTTTACTTTTTAACATAAATACAAAAATTCTAAGTAAAATATTAGTAAATAACAGAAATATTCTCTATCTTGACCTGAGTGGTGGTTATGTAATAATATGAACTACTCAGGATTTGTGATCTTTTCTCTAAGTGTGATATTCTTCAATTAAAAAGTCTAAATGTATACTAGAAAATTAAGCGCAAGTCCAGATATCCCATAGACCTATAAGCAAGAAATAAATGATTTGTTATTGAAGGTCACTGAGTGTTTTATACAGCTTGCTAAAAGGTAAGTTCCATGAGATCAGCCATTTTGTGTTTTGTTCATTGCTATGGATCTAAACAATGCCTACAACATAGCAAGTGGTCCATAAGTATTTGTTACAAATAAATACATAAAGTAGCAAATAGATCCCAGCAAAATATCAAAAGAGTAATATATTTGTCCAAGTAGAATAAATATCAGGAACTCTATTCAACACAATTTATTATATCAGCATGTTAAAGGAGAAAAATCATGAGATCATATTAATAGATACTGCAAAGACTTGGTAAAATTCAACAGCCATTCCTAAAAAAAATTTTCATGGTAAACTTGAAATAGAAATAAACTGCTTAAACATTTAAACAAACTATTCACCAAAATCCAAAAGTAAATGTTATTCTAACATAGTGAAACACTGAACCAGTTCAATTACAATTAGGAACTTGACACAGGTGCCCTCTATCACCATTACTATCCAACATTGCTTTGGAGGTTCTAATAAATTCAATAATACAACAGAATTAAATAATTACTATGACCATAACACTATCATTTATTTTTTTCTGGTCCAATAATAGTTCACACACCCAGAAAATCCAAAAGACTACCTACTGGAATAAATAGGATAATTTGAAAGGTGTCTTGATACATGATGTATACGTCAAAATAGCTTTTCCTTATTTTACCAATAAACACCTGGATATAGAATTAGGAAAAAAATTGCTATACAGGGGTGAAAATATACAAAGCACCTAGAATTTAGCATGAAGAGTACAAAGTCTGTAGAAAATTCTGGAATCTTATTGAAAGACATATTCTTGTTTGAGAAGGCAATTCATAAACTAGCAATTTTCCAAAGTTAACATACAAATTTAGAGCTTTAAATTTCCAAAAGAATTTTTCGAAGTGTATAAAAGTATTCTAATGATTATAAAAACAACCTATTTGCCTGAGGATTGGCCAAAGTATTACTATCTATAACATGGTAAGCCCTCTTAAAATTGAAAAGTAAAAGACTCAATTTTTAAAAATGGGCAAAGGATATAAAAAGGAAATTTAGAATGGCCAAGAAACAGAAGATGCTCAAAACACCAGCTATCAAGGAAATGCAAATTAAACTGAAATGAAATAACACTTTTTGCTCATTTGACAAGAAAAAATAAAAAGGTTTAGCATGAATTACTAGAGGAGATTCAGGAAAGAAGTACTGGTATACGGCCCTGGTGGAAGTGTGTGTGTGTGTGTGTGCGCACTTTTTTTTTGGACTATAATCCGTGAACATCTATTAAAAATATAGTTCCTCTTTCACCAGCAATCTCCTGAGGATCTATCCCTCAGATATTAAACCATGAATGTGTAAAGAGAGATGTAAGAGGATGTTTACAGCAGCATTGTTTACAAAGTACAAGAATCAGAATCAGTGTGAATGTTCATTAGGAGGGGAATGGTTGAAAGAACTGTGAAACTTCCATGCCACAGAATATACATGGCATATATACAGCTTCTAAAAAACTGAATTAGAGCTAGAGCAGTGGACGTGGAGGAATTTCTGAGAAGTACCTTTTACTAAATAAAGCAAAATACAGGACAGTGTATAAAACATTATTTCATTTTGTGAACCAAATGGTGCCAAAGTCCCTGTATGAATGAAAATAAAAAGAAAAGAAAGCTATCATGAATTTTCAAGTAAACAAGTAAACAGGAAAAGAAAACAAAACCCTCTTGAGCCTGTTAATAGTCTGAGGTGTTTGTTTGCACTTGTTTATTTCTGCTGAGTGTTTGATTACATAGCAATGCAGTGTTAAGTCAGAGTTCATTTGCAGGGTAAGGTGTTCAAACTGATCATCTATAATTCATTAGCATTTGCAAGTGCCTTAGATCCCTTTGTTCTCTTCTAATTCCTGGAAGGGTTAATCCTGAAGGTTTACTTCAAGCACACTCCCTACCTCAGTGCCTGCTTCTCCCACCCACCCAGTGTTAAAATGGAAAGCCCTTTTTAAGGAAAAAGTAAAAACTAAAAAGGAAGCTATTGTTTCACCATAAACAGAAAATTAGATATAGTTGAAACAAATAGGAAGTAGCAGAAAAAATAAAAATAATAAAATGAAGTTAATAAATTCCAGCTGCTATTGCTTGTAGATGGCTTGGACCTTTGGCCCTCTCAATCGATTTTAAAGAAAGATTAAAGTCATTGGATAGGTGTTAAAGGTCCACTAGCACCAAACTGAGATTTTCTCTTTTAAGGTAGTAATGAACCAAAAGGTACGGCAAAGGAAAGAATTCTTTCATGCCTGCTTCAGTGTCATTTGATGCTCTGCTCTTGTGCTACCAAAAATCCCTGGTGTCAGAACTCCTGCACTTGGGCAAACGCTGATTTAGTCTAATCCTCATTTCTCCAATTGGGAAACCAACCCCTGGAAAGATGGGTGCCTCATGCAAGGTGCAAAGCCAAACATCTCGATGGTAGCGTGTCCTTTCTGCCATCCCAGGCTGGCTCTTCCTGGAGCAGCAAAATTCCCTCTAGACGTTTAAAGCAGCAGCAAAATCAGGAGATGACATTCAGTTCTGTTTTTTGCTGGTGGTGGAAAATAATCCTCTCTCCTTTCCTTTCAGTCACTTAGAAAAAATAATTTCATTTATATGAAAATTAAAGAAGATGTTCAACGTGTGTAGCATAGAATATATAAAGGTCCTTGGAGGAGAAAAACGTTCATCAAGAAACCATTTAAAGTGCTTTGTCTTATTTCTCAGGGTGGGGAAGGAATTTAAGAATAGAATTCACAGAAGCAAGGGATCCAAATGGAAGAGGGCAGTGGAGGGTAATTATAACGTGATGGGTAATTAGGGTTTTCCAGGAAGTGCCTAAATTACAGGACAAATGTCGTTTTCATGTTGCTTCCTCCTGAGAAAAATAATACAGGCCAGAAAAATCGAGGTCTGGCTAGTTGTCATTTGAAAGCTGGGCTTACCTCATCCAAGGCAAGACAGCTTTGTTTCAGGGTCTCATGACAGCCCCCCGCCTTCCTTCAGCTCCTGGTCCCCTGGCAAGAAGGGTGGCAGTCAGTGACGTCCCCCCCTCCCCTGATGAGGAGGTGAAGGCGGCACAGTTCACCAGTCGGCCTGCCACCTCTCTAGTTTCAAGAGAGATGAAATGGTGAGAAAGTCAACACTGATGAGGTTATGGAGAACAGGCAGCCCTGAAAGAGCGGACTCCCTTTCTCGTCCCCTCTGCACAGAGGCAACCTTTCATTCCCCTGGAAAAATCCACCATGGGCCCTCGTGAAGAAATGGTCTTCCCCAGGATTCCTGTTTACTTAGCTCTTGCCAGGACTGGCTGACAAAAATGGCACACTTTTAAGCCATACTGACCTCAAATTGGCAGAGCAGAGAAGTAAGAGTCTGTGTAAGGGGCACCCACAGGGAAGGCCGGTGGAATTTTCCAGCAGCCATTTTGACTGTGTCTGTAGCAGCTGTTTCTCACACGTTTCGATGCAGAGACATTTCGACTTAGCCTAAAACCTCAGGATAAGAAAAAAACCAAGTACACAGACATCCCCACTCTACGCGTGAACCTCACCCCCCTGGGTGGGGTGTCAGGAATCTTTGAAGGGTTATAACAGTCTGCTTTGCAGACTGAAGATTTTAAGAAAGTATTTACACTTTGACACAACCCATCAAAGTGTCAAGAAGGTGGCATCAGAGTGGCCACATCAAAACACTCAGCTTCTATCCCGCCCCACTGTTGCCCTCCACATGGCGCCCCCTCTCGCGTATTGCCTTCCGTGCTGGTTCTCCTCCCAGTTCGCGCGTGAACTCCTCCGCAGGGGAAGGCACCACCTCTGCTGGATCTCCTGGGGGTGGGGACGGAAGACGGGGATGCAGGCAGTAACAGCTGCTCGGTGCGTGCTTATTTAACCAATAGAATAAAATACACTTACATTCGGCAGGAAGGTTTCCCACATCTCCTAAAAGAAAAGATAATAAATAAAGTAAAATCTCTAGGCCAGTGGTTTCTTCAAACTTTGTGATCACAATCTATAAATAAAAAGCATTTTATATTGCAACTCAGTGTAGTGTGATCACACACACACAGCTGATGCAACAGTGCAATGAAATAAAATATTCACTATGCGCAGTGCACTTTACTATTTCTATTCTGTGTGATTTTGTTCTCTATTTCATGTTTAAAAATGCTTGAACATTCTGCATTCAATTGATTTGATGGACGCTGACCCACAATATGAAAACACCCCTCTTGACACTTGCTGGACCCGTTCCTGACAAAGCACAGCACGGCAGCAACCTGGTGTCACTGCTAACCACTCAGTCACCTCCCTGAATGTACATAAGAAGGCGTTGCACTGTGTTCTTCTAAGCCTGGGCCTATATATATCACATATTACATGATATATAATATATATTATATGATATATACATATAATTCTTCCATAGCTCCTTTCCCTGCACATGCTGCTGGTGCTCAGTTAACTTAGGTGAGTAACCTGAGCCTTTTGTGCCAATGTAGAGCTTAGACCAGGTATGCCACTCCAGGTACAGTTGGGAAAAGAGGAACCACACCAGGTATTTCAATGGGGGGAATTAATATAGGAACTTGCTAGCACTCCTGGTGGAGGGTTGATAAAACAAAACAGCAACATGAGGTAATGTCAAGCAGTCAAGTGGTTCCTAAGCAGTAGCTCACTGACTGTGGCTGGCAGGCTTGCCAGACCTCTAGAGAGTCACCTGGCAAGGAGACAGTGAGCCTCAGAGGGTACAGACAGTTTGACTCAGCCTAGCAAGCATCATGAGTTTCATGTTCATATTGGTTTCCCTTGTACCCCATGGGGCGATGCAGAGATGGGCCTACATGGACACTAATCATGCAGAGGGTCTGCTTCACAGCTGGGGATCCCTGTGCTCAGGGATCCCCACTGTTAGGAGGGGCTGTAAGCAAACTTGCTCTATGGCTAGGGCTGCTGCAGCAAATCTATAGACTGGGTGGCTCAATCAAAATATTATAAACAGAAATACAATTTTCTTCTTCATACATGCATACCTGAAGCTTTGTTTCCTCTTTCTAGTCACTGGACCTCTCTGTGCCAAGCTTCACAGCCCCAACCTGTCCTTCAGGGTCCAGTTCCTAGAAGGCTGGGGACTGCCATTTGGACCTGGTTTCCTCCTGGAGTATCCCAACATGTGGTTCCTTTACGAAGGCCACTTGTTTTGGGGCAGGATGGCAGGTATGGAGCTGACAGTATGCTGACTGTGGGTGTGGGGGGCCCACCTGGCTCTATTCTGTTGAAAACAGTCTCATTTGCCTGGTTGGGGGTCTGCCCCCTGGAGGGTTATTGTGTGACCCCACAGAAGATGGATGTCCTGAAATCAGGGTCAGAGCAGCATCTGCTGCACAGTGAGGGGGGTTGGGTGTCAGGTACAGCCCTCAACAGATGGCACTGGCTCAGGACCTCCTTTCCACAGTCTAGGTCACCTAATCCTAAATTTCTAATGAAAACCAAAGCTCATGGAGGGGGTCAAGTGGAGGAAGGGTGAGGTGGTGCAGGGCCCTGTCCAAGGTTGTGCCCATGGCCGTCGGGGTGAGGGTTGAGGGCCCTGGGGAAGATGTTGCCAGGACCCTGGTGGAGATGCACTTTGCTGGCAAGGATACTGACCCACTAGGGAAAAAGCTAGGAGCTATAGATGGAGAAATGTGTCATGTGGACCAAAAGTGGGTTTGAAAGAAAAATGTAGAACCAACTCAATTCTGACCTAGAAAGCAAGGACTATCGAGCCACTTTTAATAAAGCAAAGGAATACACTTCAGCTCTACAGTCTGTCTGGTGCAGGGGGATGATAGGGAGAGAGTGACAGAGAAAGGGGAGGGAGGTGAGAGCTATCCACAGGACCTGAGTGAGGCAGGCCACTTTTGGTCACCATGAGCCCCTCTGGCCAGACTCAGCTCCCTGTCTGCAGCCCCTTCCTTCCTGCTATCATGGCATCTGTCCTTGCCTCAGCCCTTATCCTTGCCCCCACACTGCAGTCCCACTGATTTTTTTAAGACCACTTTATTGAGGTATGATTGACATGTAAAAGGTTGTACATATTAAATGTATACGACTTGATGAGTTTGGGAATAACTATACCCCTGGAAAAGCATCACCATCACCACAGCCATAGATAAATCCACTACCTCCCAAAGTTTCCTCCCACCCACTCTGTTATTATTATTGTTATTATTATTATTATTATGTGTATGGTAAGAATACTTAACATAAGATCTCTCCTCTTAACAAAATTTTAAGTATATAATACAATATTGTTAGTTACAGGCACTGTTCTCTACGGTTGATCTCCAAAACTCATTTACCTTGCATACGTAAAACTTTGCCTCTTTTGACTGTCACTTTCTACAACCCATTCTCCCAACCCCTGGCAAATGCCGTTTTACTCTCAGCTTCTAGGAGTTTGACTATTTTAGGTTCTTCTCCGATTGGTTTATTTCACTTAGCATAATGCCCTCAAGGACCATTTTATCAGTCAGGGTTCCCCAGAGAAACAGAACCAACGGGCTACATGTAGATACACACAGGAGGACGTTTATCATAGGAGTTGGCTCATGTGGTTATGGAGGCTGAGAAGTCCCACGGTCTGCAGTCTGCAAGGTAGAGAGCCAGGAAAGCTGGCAGCATAATTTAATCCAGGTCTGAAGGGCTGAGAAGCAAGAGGCCACTAGTGTAAGTCCTGGAGTCCAAACACCTGGGGACCAGGAGCACCAATGTCCCAGGGCAGGAGAAGATGGCTTCTCAGCATTGACCCTTACTTCACCTTTTTGTTTCAACTAGGCCCTCAATGGATTGTATGATGCCTGCCCACATTGATCAGGGCAGGTCTCTTGACTCAGTTTACTAAATCAAATGCTAATTTCTTCCAGAAACACCTTCATAGACACATCCAGGAATAATGCTTTGCCAACTATCTGGGCATCTATCTGTTAGTTTAGTCAAGTTGACACATAAAATTAACCATCACATCCATCTGTGTTCTTGCAAATAGCAAGATTTCCCTCTCTTTAAAAGGTTAAATAATACTCCATTGTATGTACATACCACATTGTCTTTATCTATTCAGTTGTCAACAGGTATTTTGGTTGTTTCCACATCTTGGCTATTGTGAATCTCAGCCCCCAATTTAGCCTACCCAGCCCACCGGGCCCCTGTGTGACAAGGGTCCGGATGAGCTGGACTTTGGGCTAGGATACTCCTGCACTTCATGTGGACAAAGGGGGAAGACAGAATTTGGTGCCCAAGTTCTCTAGACAAGAGAGAACTTTCTTTCCTTTTGGTCTAAGGACTAAGATCTAATTTAGGGAGGGTTTATCTATTTCATTCATCTTTTCAAAGAACTCATTCTGAGGTTTATTTGTCCTTTGATATTTTTGTTGTTTCTATTTGGTTAATTTCAGTTTTTATCTTTTTTTAAGATTCCCTTTCCTTGATTTCTGCCTTTTTGCTGTTGTTGTTTAACTAGGATGCAGTGTCTAATTTATTTATTTTGGGGGGGTTTATTTTTCTTTTCTAGTTTGTAAGATGAATGAACATTTAGTTCCTTTATTTTTGTTTTCCATTGCTTTCTATATAAAATTTCCATTCCTTTCTAGATTGTTAAATTTTTATCTTTTTAACCCAAAATAGAGAGATACAGAGAGACAGAGATAAATTTTTTAGAGCAATTTTAGGTTCACACCCAATAGAGCCGAAAGTGTAGTTTCCATATACTCCGTCACCCTGTACACAGTTTCCTTCACTAGCCTCATTTAGCCACAGAGTGTTTTATTTGTTATAATTGATGCACCTACATTGACACATCATTATCACTCCAAGTCCATAGTTTTACATTAGAGTATTGTGCATTCTATGGATTCTGACAAATGCATGATGTCCTATATCTATCATAGTGTCATACAGAGTAGTTTCACTGCCCTAAAAATCCACTGTGCTCTACTCTAGCTACTCGTCCCTTCCTTCCTCCTCCCTACCCCTTGTAAGACTCGTCTTTTTACTGTCTCCAGTTTGCCTTTTCCAGAATGTCAGTCAGTTGCAATCATAGTTTGTAGCCTTTTCAGATGGCTTCTTTCAATTAGTATGCTTTAAGGTTCCTGCATGTCTTTCTGTGACTTGATGGTTCATTCTTTTTAGCACTGAATAATATTCCCTTGTTTAGATATACTACAGTTTATCCATTCACCTACTATGGGACATCTTGGTTGCTTCCAAGTTTTAGCACTTATGAATAAAGCTACAAAAGCTATAAATATCCATGTGCAGGTTGTTATGTGGATCTAAGTTTTCAACTCATTTGAGTAAATTCCAAGGAATGCAATTACTGGGTCACATGTTAAGCATATGTTTAGTTTTGTAAGAAACTGCCAAACTACCTTTCAAAGTAGCCATACAATTTTTTCATTTCCTATACATATTTCATTTTGCAACATTGATTCTGGAGTTACAAATAAACTTTAGCAAATAGGTGAATTTACTAATGCAGAATCCTAGAATAATGAGTATAAACTAATTATTTTCTTCCCTTTTTGCTTTTTCTTATTTTTATTGGTTTCTCTTGTAAATTTGAAAGTTCTATTCTCTACTCTCCATTCTATTATCTCCTGGTTTGTTTGGGGCACATCTATTCTTGAGTATTTTCATCAGGTGGGGTCAGCCTCAAATATGTTTATTTTCCCTTAACAGATGAATCACTTGATCAGGCACAGTCCTACAGTCTATTTTACTAACCTCTAGCTTCTGGCACTAGATGGAAAGTCTAATGCCCATCTAATTCTTTTCTCTTCATAGGTAAGTTGAATAATTGCCTGGACTTTGTAACATTTTTCTCCTTACCCTTAGAGTTTGAAATAGGCCTAGGTACTTTCTTGTCCATTCAGTCTGAAACTCAGAAAATCCTTTCAAACTTGCAAACTCAAGTCTTCCTTCAGCTCAGAGAAATATTTTTCTATTACATTATTTATTTCATCTATTCCTCTTTCTACTTCTGGAAGTCATATTATTCATATGCTAGGTCATTAGATCTACCTTTCCAGACTGATCTGTTCTCTGATTTCCATCTCTTTTTGTTCTGTGCTTTCAACTATTTGTGGACCTTGATCTTCCATGCTACTTATCTGAATCTCAGTAGCGACCATTTCTCCTTCAAGTCATCGATTGAACTGTTTAGTTGGGAAATCACATTTTTTTTAGTTCCACAAAGTCTCTTTTCTGCTATATTTAAATAAATGCAGTGCTTTTGTTTTTTGAATTAATGTCATCTGCCTCTTTGTCAGCAGCTCTGTTTCACTGGACGTGCGTTTCATTTGTCCTTTCTCTTTTCACCAGCTCAAGTCCAGGACACCCTAAGGGATGGACATTCTCTGGTGGAAAAGGGGAAAAAGGGTCTGCCTAATCAAGGCAGCTTAAGTGCAGGTGTGTGGCGTATCTGCAGAAGTGTCTGGAAAAAGTTTCCCTGGTCTGAGTTCTGTGGAATCCCCAGCCTCTGGGACAGGGGAACTTAGCCCTCAGATTGAACAGCTTCTTGGCTGTGGGGATGAGATAAGGGGACCAAGGTCCTCATCCAGCCCAGCGTCAGCCTTCCCCTGGGGTTCCACAGATGTCTGGGATCTCCACCTCTTCTGGACCCTTGTTGCAAGTTTCCCCAGTACTTGACACACTGAGGGGGGAGAACTACCCTTCTTTCTTTCCAACAATCCTACAACTGTTTAGAGATAGGTAGAGGGAGAGAGACAAGAGAGATTCATTTGGAAGTGAATGGGAAGAGAATATTCAGGATACCATGCCCCAGAATCACCTCTAAAATACTCCCTTTAAAGTAAATTTGAGGATTTACAGAAACATTGAGTAAATACAGGTTGCACATGATGTGACAGAAATCACAAGGTGGTGTGTGAATGGCAAAACCTGAGAAATACTGCACCAGAAAAATGTTGAATTTCTTACTCTGCATAGCAGAATTACCAGAATGTTCTTCTAGCAGGGTATTATGTACTACTTTAAAGAAAAAAAAGAAGAAATCACTATCAACCCTAAACTAGTAAAATGACTTCTCCATGGTCAGATAATCCATTTATTTACTTTTACCTCTACCATGTATGTATGATATGTTCAGCATACACATAGGCCTCAAAACGGAGGCAGGTAATTAAACAAAGCAAGGAGGCAGGAATTATGTTTTAGATAATCCAGTCGAGTTACAGCAGCAAGGACACACAAGTCTGGGGCGATTAGAGAAAGGCAGGGCAGGAACTCTGACCATCTCAAGGGACTTCCTCTCACAGGGGGCCCCTCCTCTGAGGGGTCTGGGCTATTAGCTCTTCAACAACAAAGGGGTCCTAGTACTTAAGTGCCTCCCTGGCCTCAGAAAACCTTTCGGCCAGAGGGGTGGACACAAAGGGCTGCTGTCCAGTCACCTGCCTTGCCAGGCCCGGGTTCCTTTGTTTAAGGAGCCGGAAGCACAGGGAGGGGAGGGAGCGTGGGACAGCGGCCGGGGAGGCCAAGCACGCACTCTCGGAAAGGTGCTCGGCGCGCCCCTGACGCGGCCCCCCGAAAGCAGAGCCACGGCCTGGCTGCGGGCCCCCACTCCGGTTCGGGGCTCTCCGTGACGCTGCCCCACCCGAGACGCCCAGCCCCTGGCCTGCAGACCGGGCTCTGGCACCCCGCAGCAAACCCCACTTCTTTCTTAAGTCCTTCTGGGTTCCGCCGAGTCTTCGGCCCTAGGCTCCCCACACCCGTGGCCTCTTCTCGGCCGCCGCCCACGGCCGGGGCCTGGGGCTCCGGGCGCACGGGTCGGGTACTGTCCGCGGGGCCCGGGGGCCGCAGCCTGCCGCGGAGGGGCCGCCAGCCCTCCACCCGGAGCCCGGAGCCCCCGCCCCCGGCCCGGCGCACCTGCCCGCGCCCCTCCTCCCCGCCCGCCATCTGCCGTCTGAGCGCCATTGTGAGCAGCCGTGCCCGGCGTCCTGGACGACACCCAAGGGGAGCCGGGGCTTAGCCGGGCGAGAGGCAAACAAGGAGGACTTGTTCCCAGTCCCGTTTGGGGGTGACCTTGAGCAGGATAGCCAGGCCGGGGCGTCTGCCGCAGCCCCGCCCTCCAGCTTTCGGCGCAGTGTCTCTCTGGGAGCCCGGGGCCCGGGGCGCCAGCCCAGCCTCCCGCTTGGACCTTCTGGGACATTGTCTGGACTGGGGGAACCCGCCAGCCGCCCTCCAGCTGCTGGCCTCCCCGAAGCGCCCCCGGGAGGGCGTTTCACATGCAGATGCTGGCTTCCTCTGCTAGTCTGACTCTGAGTTTACCCCGACTGTCCAGGCCTGTGGAGATACGGGGTTGAAAGAAGAGTTTTTTCTGCAGTTGTGAAAGCAGTTCTTTGACATTCACCAGCTAGCCCGGCTGCCCCATCGACAGTCTTTTCTCACTATATTTATTATCTTACATCTTCCTTTAATGTAACTCGAAGTTTCCAATGCTTTCTATATCTCCACCAGAAAGACAACAAACATGCAAACAAACAAAACAAAGCTATGGGCATTGTGGGCATTGTGAGCCTGTCTTTTCAAACTACCACCTTGTCCCCCAAAGGTTCAAATCCACTCTTCCTCCCAGACCACCCTTCCCCCCTCCCTCCCCCCGCACAGCAAGCATAGAGCCCCACAGGCCAAGGGAAGCAAGGATCTGTGGAGAGATGTAAACTTTCTCTCTCTGGATTTAAAACAAAAGGCACTCACGCTCAATGTGAGCTGCTACTTCTGGCAAGTGTCTATGCAAAGAGGGGTGTCAGGCTGGGGTGGGGGAGGTTTGGGGGCGATCTCTCAGGTGGGGCCTCTCCAGGCTGACACTGTAGTAGATGTCAGTCTCCTGACCCTGCTGCCACGAAAGAGGGATGCTGGCACCCCAGAGGTTCCAAACCGCCCCCTACAAAGCACTCACACAAGGCAGGGCAGAATCCCATCCAAAGCGGGGCTCTCCTCCTCTAGAATTTTTAGTGCTTCCACCTCATAATTTTCCATTGAAAGGAAGGCCTGGAGGGGTGAAATCAGAAGTGGGAATGGAAAAGCCTTGTCAGGATATTATACCTTGGGTCTCCTCCCTTGGACAGAACTAGAAACAGAAAAAAAAAATAGGCTTCTCTGAATCCCCTTTCCCATCCCCTCAACTCACAGATGGATTCTTTCTTCAAGTGTGTTGATATTACTGATTATTCCTGGGCTGTGTGTGTGTGTGTGTGGGTGTGTGTGTGTAACACATGCACATGATATGGAATTCAAAAGGAGCAAATGGTTATTACATGAAAAACTAGTCTCCCTTCCACCTTACTCCCAGAATGCCACTCCCAGAATGTTCGGTTTTCTACTCCTGCTTAGCCCTAAGGAGGACTAGGCTTCTATCTTGGCTACTGGCTCCTGTCTTGCCTCCAGCTGTGGGAACTGGCTCAAGACTCTCCTTCTGTCTGAACTTTGGATGCCTCCTCAGTAGATGAGGGTAAGAATACATACCGCATGAAATTGTTAGGACCAATTGAGGATGTGCAAAAAAAGTATTCCAGGCCTGCTGAAGTGCTGTATGCTTGCAAGTTATCACTGTTAGAAGAAACAAAGCACTGTTCTTCCCCTCTTTCTCGTTGTCTAGCAAAGTCTGAGGGGATAGGAGTTGAAGATCTTGGATGAGAAAAGACTTAGCAGCTGGCAGCCTGTTACAATGTGGAGGAGAGCTGGAATTAAGAAAAAATGGGCACGAGAGGCTGAATGGGGGTGTGTCAGTCAAGTTATGCTGCATAACAAAACCATATAGTACATATAATAATAAGCTTTTCTCTCTTGCTCAGCATTTGTGGGCCAGCTACACCTCTGCTAGAGGTTGTGAATTGTGTGGCAGCTGGAGAGATTCTGGTCCATGTGTCTTATTCTGAGGCTAGGTTGAGGGGTCCAGCTCCCCAGGGTATGCTTTTCTGGCAATGACAGAAGCATGAGGGGCCAAGCCAAGCTACCTGCAAGCATATCTGCTTGCATCTTGGACACCAAAATAGATCCCATGGCCCAATCCAAAGTCAAAGGGCATAATGCTCACTCTACGCACCGCAAAACAGTGGTAAGAATATGTACCACCATGATGCAAAGAAGTGGGAGCAATATTCCAATCCTTTCTCTCTACATTCCTTTCCTAGATTAGCACCCATCCCCAAAGCTTTATATACCATATATTTGCTAAGAATTCCCTAACTTAACATCTGAGTTCCTTAAGTTAACAGCTGTCCCTTAAGTCCCAAACAACCCTGAGTTCCCACAATTCCCTCTTCCCCCAATATCTCCACTTGCAGATCTCACACACTTTCTCCAAGTAGAACACTTGGTCCCTGTTCTTATCCCAAACCTGACTTCAGCAGCTGTCCATCCCTCTACCATATTAACAAGAGGCAGAGGATCACCCTTCACCCAAGTTATCCTTTAACACCACCCCCTCCAACTACATTCAACCCATCAGCTTGATGCTGCTTCCAAAATGCCTCTCCCTGGTCTGACCCCCAGCATCTCTCATTTAAATGACTGCCAGAGCTTCATAATTGCTCTCCCTGCTGTGCCTTTGTCCTACAATCATTTTTGCTTTTCAAAATATCCTGTTAAGAGCATGAAAGGACAAGCTACAGACTGGAAGAAAACATTGACAAAGCATATGTCTGATGAAGGACTTATATCCAGAATATGTAAAGAACTCTCAAACTCAACAGTAAGAAAAAGGAGAAACCAATTTAAAAATAGAGTTGGGAGGGGGGCAGTATATTTTAACAGACACTTCACAAGGAGATATACAGTTGGCAAATAAGCATATGAAAAGATGCTCAACAACAGTCATGAGAAAAATTCAAATTAAAAGCACAAGTGAGATGTCATTACATGCCTATCAGAATGGCTGAAATTAGCCTGGCCATTTCCATGTTGATGAGTATGTGGAGGAAGTGATACACAGTGGATAAGAATGTAAAATAGTATTACAACTTTGGAAAAACAGTTTGGCAGTTTCTTTAAAAGGTAGCCATATACCTACCAGGTTACCCAGTCATTCCTCTTCTAGGAATGGAAGAGAAGGAAAAAAGGAAGTATATGTGCCTACAAACATGTGTACACAAATGTTCAGAGTAGCTTTCTTTGTAATAGCCAAAAGCTGGGGGAAAAAGATGTCCATCAAAAAATGAATAGATTAACATATTGTGACACATTTTTGCAATGGAATACTACCTAGAATAAGCAGAAATGAACTAATGAGACACACAATAGTGTTAATAAAACTCAAGGGAATTATATTGGGTAAGAGAAGCCAGACAAAAAAGACTACTTACTGGATAATTCCATTTGTATAAAAGTTTAGAAAAGGCAACCTAATCTATAGAAACAGAAAGCAGAGCAGTGGCTGCCTGGGAAAGGGGCAAGAGGTGAAAAGCGGGGCTATAAAGGGCATGAGGAAATTTGGGGGGTGATGGAGATGTTCACTACCTTGATCACAATGACAATTTCATGGATACACATAGTAAGTCAAAACTTAACACATAGTTCAGTGTACTTTATTATATGTCAATGACACCTCAATCGAACTGCTTTTAAAAAATACCCAAGATAAAAAAAAAAATACCCAAGAGCACAAGGGACCAGCAGAGAAGGCCTTGCCAGATCCCCAGAGTTCTAGAGTTGAGCTCACTCCACCACCACAGGCTGCCCCCAGATGGCCAAAGTCTGCTGGCAGGAGCAATGTGTGTGAAAACTACAGCTGGAATAGCTGGAATTCCTCCTATAAATTCCAGGAAATCCTGGGACTTCTGGGCACCATATGAGAACAGAAGGGGGGAAATGGCTCATTTTCTGAGAAACATGAAGCATATTTTCTGGGGTCATGGCGCCTCTGAAACATGATCAACAAGCCTTTTCTTGGTGCTTGGTAGGGCTGAGAATGGAGGTAGGGAACAGAAAACTCCAGTTCTGCCTGCCCTTTCCAGTCAGGGTCCCACACAGATATAGTCCTGGTGACCATTGAAGCTGGCAGGAGATGGAGGTCATCCCGGCACCCAGGGAGGTGGGGGCTGACTGCTGCAGGCTCCAGGCTGGCAACCCCAAACTTGGGGACATGGGAAGTTAGGTTAGTGGGGTGAGTCAACGTGGGGACACCAGTGTGGCCCTGAGGGAGGCTGTGGCACCCTCAGCTTTCCCTGGTGCCCAGACCGAGGCGTGGGCTGTTTCAAGAGGAACAAACTCTTCTCTAGAGATGGAGACACATACATACCCCATGCAGCTGCCCAGACTGTGGGCAAGGCAGCAAACTGGTCACTCCATCCTCCTAACCAGTTCATATTGTTGATTAGCAGAGCTGAGCACTTTGTCATAAGGCCTCTTCCTTTCAACAGATACTAACTGAGTGTTTACTACGCTTCAGACACTATTGTAGTCCCTGGGAATCCCAGCACTCATGGTGCTTATCTTCCAATGGGAAAAAAAGACCATATGCAAGACAAATAAGTGAACACACAGTGTGTCAGATAGCTGTTAAGTGCAGTGGAGAAAAATCAAGCAGGGGACAAGGAGAGGGAAAGTGGGCTGAACTAGGACAGGGAAGGGGTGGAGTTGACTCTGCCCTTTTCTATCCTACAGTGTTTTTTTCCCCTGATCTTAGAGCAGGCCTCAGAGAATTGGGATGGACGCTGTCATTCCCCTGGAAACTGTATCCAAGATCTGTTCATATTTTCAGCAGCTTCTCCCTGACAAAAAAAGAGCATCATGGCAGCCCCCACACACCTCTCTGTCACAGGCCGTTTCTGGGGGTCATTCACCCATGGGCCCAGGGATGAACTAACTGCTTTCCAGAACTGAATACTTTCCTCTTCTCCCTTGCAAGTCTAGTCCCTCTAATCCCACTTCCTAAACTCAGAAATGTCTGCTCCATAATCTCTCATTCTTTTCTGAGCCATTTCCATGCATCTTCCATTTATTCAGGCCTGTTTCTCTGCCCGTCATGATGCCATGCCAATTCCCATTTCTGTGCCTTTTCTCTTATGCTGTTCCTCCTACCCTCTTTTCTTCCCCAAAGGTGAGGCTGTAACCCACCTCTTTCCAGAACTCTTCCTTGCCCATGTCAGCCCTGACCTCCAGCAGCACACAGCAACCGAGCCTTGTCATCAAGGGCAGTACTGTCTGTGTTTCACCCTTACTCCCTGCTGTTGGTCTGGTCCCTCCAGCTGCCTTGGGTGTTCCTCCCCTGTGTCTTGATTTCTTCAGTATCCCTGAGATGCAAGCTTGTGCTGAGCATACAAAGGTATGAAACAAATAGAGCTCATTTCTCCCTTAAAAACAAAGCTTTGCTTTGTCCAGATTTCCTTCTCTCCATTTGAGAAATGGAAATGGTTTGGAAAATTCCAGCATGGGAGTGTTCGGCCTTATTTGAGTTATGCAAGTGGGAAAAAATGTGCTTTTCCCAAAATTAACAAATTCCCCCAGCCATTCCTCTGAAAGCAATTCACAAACCTCTGAGCCCAGTATGTAAGCTCTCCAGTTTCTTCATCTCTCTGAAGAATGAATTGTCCTCCTATTTATCATATGCATACATGCATTTGTGGGTGAATGAGGGAGATGGAATAAGAGTAGAAATGAACCCACCTTGCATATGAAACATGTGAGAAGTGGAAAGTCACAAGTCCTTCAATACCCATGTTCCCTGGCTTTCCTGTCTACTAAGGAAACAACTTCCTAACAGTAGTATGCCCCTGTCTCTATTCTCCTTTTGCAGTTACCCATACTCATTCATTCATCCATTCCACCAACATTAATTGAAATTCAAATGTGGTTGGCAGTTTCTAAAATGGCTCCCATGATCCCAATTCCTGGCATTTATACTCTTGTGTATACATTCCCTTTGAGGATGTACTGGACCTAGTAGCTTGCTCCTAATTAAAATAATACAGTGAAGGTGATGGAAAGTCACATCCAACATTAGTTTGCAATAGGCAATACCTTACCTTCCATCTTGCTCACACTCTCTCTGTGGTTCTTCCGATGAGGTCAGCTGCCACGTAGTAAGAGCCCACTGGTGAAGCCCTGCACCAGGAAACTCACAGCGGACTCTGGCCAACAGCCAGTGAGGAACCATCACCCTCAATCACCAGCCTGCAAGGCACTGAATCCTGCCAACAACCATGTGGGTCTGAAGCAGATCCTCGCCGTTTGAGTTTTCAGATGAGACTGCAGCCACAGTCAACACATTGATTGTGAGAGAGGCTGACTCCAGAATCCTGCCCCACAGTAACTGTAATATTAATAAGTGTTGCTATTTCAAGCTGCTAAATTGAGGGTACTTTGTTAAAAGCAGTAAGTAAGTCATATACCAACTATGTGTTGAGCACTATTCTTGGCCCTGGGACACAGAAGAGGACAAAATGTAAACACATCTCTGCCCTCATGTAGCAGACAGTCTAGGGAAGGGAGGAAGATGGTAAATAAAGCATGGTGACAGAAAACTAAACAAGTGAAGGGAAATAAGGAATTGCCAGGTTGTCAGGTGGGGGGCTTGGGAGACAGTAGTCATAGCTCTGAATGGGTGTTTGGAAAGGCCTTCTTGAGAAGGTAGCATTTGAGCAGACACTTGCAGTGAGAGCAAGAGCCATGGGGCTATCGAGAGGAAAACTGCTCTGGACAGGAGGAACAGTCTAGAATTAGTTTTTGTTTTGCTCAGCAAAATAAAATTTAGGGAAGGAAAGGCTTTCAGTTTCTCTCTATAGCATGTAGAAAAATAACTAAACACAGGGAGCCCACCAGAAATGCATTCCAACTTTCCTCTTGCTCCAGAAAGACCCCAGAGTCCAGACAGGTAAGCTGTGTTTCTGTTTTGTCTGTCTCCTGTGTCCTCCATAAAGGCAGTTACTCACCTCGGCAGGTGGGGCTTGGTGATTTTGCAGGGAGGAAGGAAGCTGCCTAATGTCTCTGCCCTGGTGTGGCTTTCCAGCTTGAGGAAGAGTACAGGATGTAGGGCTTGGGTGGCTGGGACTTCAAGAGCGATACCATTGGCAGAAGACTTAAACTACCCCATTCACTCTGGGATACTCAGGGCCACCAATTCACACTGGGCCAGACAGTCTTGGGGTCTACAAAATCTAACCCAAGCCACTTGGCTGCTAAGAGTTGGCTGGAGACAAGGACCCTGATGACTACTTACTTACATCTGCACCAGCCTCGGTTTATCAGAAAAATTCAAGGGAAGACCCATTTACAAAATGTTTTTTGAGTTTCCCTGTGAAGAAAATAGGCCTGATAAGTTATCCCATTTGTGTAAAAGTGGAGGCTTGGATAGACTCAGTGATTCCCACACCACCTGCTCAGAGCGAGGCTGGGCACCCTCACCACCCAATAGAGAATGTTGACCTGTGGGAGCTGGTGCCAAGAGCAGCTCTCTTCCCAAAATATGATCAGAGCCAGATCTGATCCTTTGGATCAAGTCAGATTTGAATGACTGCCTCTGATTTCTGTCAAACACTGGCTTTACATGATGACTCTCACACCCAAGAAACAGGGCGTGAACTTTCTGGGCAGCCAAGATTGTCCAGAAGGACTCCCGGCTCTACACAGGCCCTGCACTGGCAGCCAAGAGTGCTCTGCTTCTCAACTGACAGGGAGGAAGGAGGAAGTAAAGTCATTTCCAACTGATAAAAGTGGGGAGCTTTTGTCACCAGCAAATCCACATTAAGGGGACATCTACAGAGCAAAAGGAAAATGACCCCAAGTGGAAGCATGGAGATGAACACAGGAATGGAGAGCAATGAAAGGGTAAATATATGGGTAAAAATAAATGAATATTGATGACATATGAGAAAATAATAATAATGCCTTGTGAAGTTTAAAATATTTATTAAATTAAAATACATGATATTAAAAGCATAAAATATGAGAGAGAAGTAGTGAAGTTAAAGTGTCCTAAAATCTTTGCATTGTCCTGGAATGCGCTCAGCACCAGTGTTAGTTTATATTAACCTTTAATAAGTCAAGGGTACATATTGTAATCTCCAGGGTACCCACTAAAAAAATAATAAAAGGATATGTAACTAATGAGCTAAATGGGATGGAACAATAAAAAAGTACTTTGGAAGCAAGACGGGAGAAAGGGAATATAAAAGAAGTGAAACAGGCACAGGTAGTAAGCTGGTGGAGTTAAACCCAAAATATTATAAATGGGCTGAGTGCTTACATTAAAATCAAAGGCTGGATTTTTTTTAAAGGAAGGCTGACTCAGGGAGCATGCACCCTTTTGCCTGGCTCCCCTCAGCTTTAACCCTCTTAATACTTGGGAGGCTGACTTGATATCTGGAGCTGCAGTGGTCACCTTATAACCATGAAGCTGAGTCTAGAAGCTGCCATGAAGGGCAAAGGATGGAAGAGCAGAAAGATAAAAGGAGCCTGGCTCATGGAAGATGATGTAGAGCTACCATACCAGCTCTAGAAGTGACCCACCTCTAGACTTCATGTTTTCTGAAAGAAAAATGGATCCCTAACGTGTTTAAGTTTAAGCCACTTTTTGTGTGGTGTCCAATACTCATGTCTAAATAGAGTTCCTTGATACACAGTGTTTAGGACATTGCATCTGCAAAACTCACTGCGTATCAGTTACTAACCTTAAAACAATTTAAACCACTGGATTGTATACCATGTAAAACCTCTAATGAGAACCATGTGACTTCACTGTAAGAGCAGAGGCCACCTGAACAAATCAGACCACAGGGGAGGCCAATGGATTGGGACCAGCCACTCAAACACCCCATAGGTGCCCATCTCTCACACCCAGAGAGTTATTGCAATCGTACTTTATAAGCAACTTAAATGAGTTAGGGAAAGAAAGTGATTTCTTGTAAGTAGCCAAAGATCATAAAATAATATGGACCTTCCCATGGCAAAAACAAATAGCTGTGAGTCCATTTCATTCATGCAACAAATATTTATAGGGCACCTACTATGTGCCAAACATCCTTCTAGCCATCAGAGATACAGTGATGAACAACACAGAAAAAATTCGCTGGCCTAGTGCAGTTTCCATTCTAGTGGATGAGACACACAAGCAGGTATGTAAGTGAGGTAAGTTGCAGGTAGAATGGAAATAAGCTGATGGAGGAAAAAGGTGGAGGAAAGAGAACAGGGAATGGGGTAGGTTGCAATGTAAATAGTGATTGTGCAGGGTGATCAGGGAAGACTGAACTGGAAGGTGATGTTTCATAAAAGGTCTGAGGGACTGAGGAGGAGGCAGATAACATGGGCAAAATGTTCCTCCAGCTCACGACAAAGCAAGAGAAATATTCTGGGAAAGTGTAACTTGTCCTCATGAATGGCTTTGGCTGAGGGTGTTGCTTGCTTCAGAACTGCCCTTGAGTCTTAGGGAGCTGGAACCTGGTACACAGGAGGTTCCACGGCAAAGTGGTGTCAGGTGAGAATGTACATACCTGGGGTAAGGAAAGGGTAATTATTACACACTTTCTAGATGCCATTAGAAAGACTGTTGCTTTTAATGCTCCCGACAATCCTGTGTGTGAGGCAGGTTCTATTATGATAAAGCTCATTTGTACACAAGATGAGAGTGAAGTTCATCTTTTTGCCCAAGGTGGCAAAGCCAGTCAGTGGGGATGGGGGCTTCCTGAGCTGATGCCCTCAGCACCTCACAAACCCACCCCTCCATCTCCAGGGGCTGCCCATCAGACTGACATGCAGGGAAGAGAAGGGGCTGAAAGAGTGCAGGAAAGGAAGTAAAATCAAGAGAAAGAGCCGGAGGAAGACTTGCCCCCCAACCCCAGGCTTGAGCTGAGCATTTCCCTCCTCCTGTCACTAAGGCATTGAGAGGGGTTTCGTGGGTCCAGTGGGCGGGTGGCAGTGCAGAGCAGGTGCAAGGGACCATGGGCCAGGTCTCAGCGTTAAGGGGCAGAGACCAGAGCCGCTGCCCCACCTCCTCCCAGCCAAGTCCTCCACCCCGTGTCCCCCTCCCGACTTGCTCTCCTAGACCTTCCTTCCTTGGCCCTGGTTCCTCATGGAAATGAGGCGGCGAGCAGATGCTTTCTCAGCAGCGTCTTTATAGGCCCCTGACCCTTGTGGGGAACATTAGCTCTCCCCGGGAACCCCAGCTGGGGTCAGCACTGCCCGTCATGAATAGGACCTCTCAGCCACCAGGAGGGGATGGGAGCTGGGGCCCAGCGGGTACCAGGACGTGAGGTCACCTGCCCCGGGAGATGCTCCTCAGGGCCCCTCCCCTGAGTGGAGGGGAAGCGGGAGGGAGCGTCACAGGTCAGTGAGCAGGAGAGGAGACGCACCCTGCTCTCTCCTTTCCTCTCCCTCTCTTTTATAAGTGCCAGGCGCGGAGAGCGCTTTGCTTTTCCATCATTTTGTCATCTGGTCCTCACCTCCGGCCCGGGAGGGAAACTCCACCCATAGGGGCGGAAAGCGGGAGAAACGCGGCGGCCGTTCGGGACCGCGCCCAGCCCACCTGCCGCTCGTGACCGCTGCGCTGTGCTCTCTCTCTCCACCCTGCACTTTGTTCTTCGTAGGCGTTGATTCAGTAAATATGTATAAGTCAACTATTTTGTGCTGGGCACTGTCCTTGGCACAAAACAAAGCAGTGAAGAAAGCCAAAGTCCTTCCCCATCTAGTTTACACTTAACTGGGGGAAGACTGACAACAAGGAAATAATCCGACGCGTAAACAAATAAAGCATTAAGCAGGAATGATACAGTTTATTGCTGTGAGGAGAACAAGAAGAGGGATGAGTCTGGGCGCAGCTGTGGGTGGGGCGTGTTTTAAACTACATGGTCGGGAAGGCCTCTCTGAGAAGGTGACCCTGGAGATCACACGTGAAGGAAGAGAATGAACCAAGCGTGGGCAGATGTAGAGCCAGAGTGGTCCAGGAGGGGGCGCCACAGGTGCCAAGACCCCTGGGTGGGAAGGATCTCGGCAGGTTTGAGGGGCTGTATGGCCAGTGGTTGGCCCACCCTGAGCAGGAAGGGCAGTAGGGAAGGAGGTGGGAGGGCAGGGAGGGGCCACGCGGAAAGTGCTCTGGATGTCAGTCCAAGAGCCTCGCAAGGTTGTCAGAAGGGGAGCAGTACAATCCAAGTTGTGTTTCTAAGAGATCGCTCCAGCGGCAGCACGGGGAATAGTTTGGAGAGGGGCGAAGGGGCGATAGTGGAAGCAGAGAAATCAGTGAGTGTTACTGCAGTTGCACAGCTCTACACAATTACCCAAATTCATCAAGCTGTGCATTAAAATGGTTGGATTTATGTACATTCTTATATAGTTTTATATTAAATTACATCTTACTAAAATGCAGACATCCAGAAATAATGGTTACTGATTTGCCTTGCTCTGTTGAACCTGCCTCCTCCTGCCTATAGCCCATCAACCTATGTTCCCACTGACCTCGGAGGAAACACTTTCTCTGTGCCTCCCCAGGTCACTCCTTCATCCCAGTGCCAGATTCTAGGTCTCCTTCAGCGCCAGCTACTTTGGATTTGGCTTGGGGTTTGGAAAGAGTCTGCCAAAAGGGTCTGAAAAATCAAGCCAGGCAGCCAAGACTCACCAGGCTTCCAGTGAATGTAGCCAAGGACTAGCCTGAATGTGGGCTGCATTTACACTGTCTCTAGCTCCAGAGCCATCTTATTTTCCACCAGGATGGTACACTCTACACTCCACTGTGTCCATGGCCTGATACCTTTTAATACCAGCCTGATTTATTTCAGCCTGTCCTCACTTATGTGGGTGCCTTAAACAACATATATGGCTTCTTTCCTGCAGGGATTTTTCGGACACTTCTTACAGGTTGACACATTGTGAATCTCTAAGGGAGTAATGCTGATTATGGAGTCTCCCTGGCACATTTGATCTCAGGTTCATGGAGCACTCCCCAGGGCCAGCACCCACACAGCACACCCTGAGAACCTCTGCCCAAAAGAAGCCAAATATTATAATGCCTCCCAACTGACTCCCCAAACCTCTCCCCAGCCAAACAATAGAAGCTTTCCAATGGAGCTGAACAGCCAGAGCACTACCCTCAGTGGGCAGCAAAGGCGGGCCTGGGGGAGGCAGTCTTCTCCCTACCACCCTCCCCTGACATGCACCAAGGAAAGGGGGAGGCTAGAGGCAAGGACACCTCTGGGCCAGCCTTCTCCTGGACTCCCAGGTTTGGGGAAGACAAGGTGGTGTTTAAAGGGAGTATCAGGGGCCCCTTGGAACTGTGGCCCAATCCCTGGACCTCTAAAACCCCAAGCCTCGAGCCCTCCTTGCCAAGGTCCTGGTGGTGCCCTGAAGTACTGAAGTAGCAGAGTACCACCACTGTCCAAAGTACTGTCAGCACAGAAGCTCTCCACCTGACCCCAACCCTGGGCTTCTCCTTGGTGAGGGATGAGGGCCCAGCCCACAGCAGGGAAAGCAAGCCCTGAAGTTGCCGAACTAGCTGAACAACGCCGAGCTGGCCAGCTTCCTGCCCCAAGTGCCCACACCAGTCCTGACAAGGTCTGGAATGAGCCACTTCAGTGAGAAAAACCAGGCAGGAGGAGGCTCAGCTAAACAGGTAGGAGTAAGCATCACCTTCACCCTGTCTCGGCCCCAGACCCACCTCTGGGGCAGAGATGAAAGGAGAAAGCCAAACCCCTCAACAAAAGGAGTCAGGACAGGAGAGAGCAGGAGAGTGACGTCATCAAAGCTCTGGACAGTGGGATGCCCAGATGAGGAGGTTTCCGCTTCCTCCCCACTGCTGAGGGACCAGCGAGAGGAAGAAGCAAGGTCAGCAGAGCCTCAGACAGTCCGAGACACCTCTAAGACAGGGGCAAGGGGGAGGCTGGTGGCAACGCCTTCTTCAGGAAGCCCCCTCTGACAGCCTCCTCACCTACCGGCCCCCGCAGTTCCCAGTTCCGTGTGCCATTCCTGAACCCTGGGGGCACTGACCCTCCCTGTCCCTTCCTGTGGGGGGCTCAGGCCCCCGTGGTGTTGGGAGAGTCAGAGCTGACTCCCATCCCTGGCTGGGCCCTGTGCTCCTCCCCTCACCACAGAATTTGCAGTTACCAGATCTGCTGGCGGGGACCCTGGACAAGAAAACTTTGTAAGTTCAAAGAGCTATTTACTATGCAGGGACATTGTTAATTTTTAATAAAGCCCTCCCCCAAACATGTGTGTATGTGTGTGTGATTTACTTGCAAGGTAAATACTGCATTTCAAATAGGGATCAGCTCAGAGACAAATGAGAAAATAAGTCATCTGTGCCAAGCTAACAGATATTTGACCATCCAAGGACCACCTCACAAAGAGAAGCTATGGCCAATATGCCACCGTCCCAAGTAGGTACACTAGGTAGGAACTTGGAATGAAAAGGAAGAGAGAAGAGGTTCCCAGATGGCCTGACCCTGTGGACAGCATTCTTCTTGGAAATACTTGGTGGAGGTGTGAGAGTGGGCATGAGCATGTGCACTCTGGGGTTGCAAAATCAGGGGAGAGGCCACATGGTACAGTCCTGTTTTTCAGGGGCATTTGGGGGACACCTCACAAAATGCTTGACAAACATTCTTGAGATGGTTACAGAAAGGGGCTAGCTCAAGACAGCTAGCACCAAGGAGGTACATTTTGTACCTCTGTGTCCCAGAGCAATGGAAGTGGGAGAGGTGTCCCAAAACCTGGACAGAAAATTTACACACACTTATTTTCTTTTTCTTCATTTTTCCTCCTCTCTGCAAGAAGGATGGAGAGCAGGGCCTCCTAGGCAAGGCAGGTCAGGGCCTGGGGCCTCAGCAGAGCCTGCCTAAGCAGTCAACCACACCTGGCTGTGCAGAGTGGTTGGGGAAGGGGGTCACCACGGCTCAGATGTGCTGGAGGCAGGTGTGCACAGGTGGGCACTTGGTTGGCTCCCTGCTGGCACAAATATCTTTTCCCCTTACAGCAGAGGAGGAGAGACCCATCTAGGGAGCCAGTGCTTTCTACTTCCCAGCTTTGCTCCTCTCTGTCCACCGTGTCCCTTTCTCTCTTACCTGCCTCCCCCTGCATCACCTAATGATTCTTCCCAGATGACAGTATGGCTAGCTGGGTTTGGAATCTTGCCCAGGAAAGATCCAGAAGTGACCCAGTTCTCAGAGTAAGGCAGACTTAATGCCTTTGCTCAAGGCTGTGGGGGAAGCCTAGGTGTGTACAGGCTAAGCAAGGGATCTAGGCACCTATACCCTTGTCCCTCCTTAGCCTGGGCCTGGGTTCAGGCCTGGAGCTGTGCCTGTGATATGGCCCCAGCCTGGCCCTGCAGTTGTGTCCCACTGTACTTAACAGGAACATGCAGATGAGTTCTGAGCCGCACCCCAGCAGCTCCCTCCCATGGAGCTGGGAAGGCAATGGTCTCCCTATTTCCCAAATGGTTGATTGGTGGAGGAAGGGCTCCAGAATCAAAGGAAGACTCTGCTGGTTGTATAATTCTCCCTTCCAGCCTCCCTTGGACACTTCTTTTGGCAAGTGACTGCGAATTGGAAGCTCACCAGAATCTTGAGCAGGTAGCAAATTTACAGGCAAAACCTTACTTTGGAATGGAAGTTCCATTGTTCCAGTTCCAAGAGCCAAGCTGGAGGTCTTCCTCTCTTCGTTCTTCTGCAAGCTCCCATGGTCCCTCTCCACCCCCTTCTCTGTGCCCACCACTCTCTAGGCTTTTTCCCCAAAACCTCTCCTTCCACTGCCTCTCCCTTCCCTCCCACTCCAGGCATCAGGCCCAGAATCTTCATCAGACACAGGTTGCCTCAAAGGGTCTGTGTCTTTGGGTTGTTAATTCCTCCATAGTAGGAACATTTTTAAAATTAGGCTCTGCAGTGGTTGAGGTAAGAGCAGGCTGTCCTAAAAAATGAAGGAGCCCTGACTTTGCAAACTACTCCTGGGCTTCCTCTGTGTCCCTTGGCTTCTCATGTTCTGCAGGTGCAGGGCTGGGATGATTCCCGGAGGCAGTGAGGTCCCACACTGGGGAGAAAGCTACGGAACACTGCTCCCATTTCCTCCCTCTGTTCTGGGGTCTATAACTGTCCAGAACTTACACGGTCCCCACTCCTGCAGGGAAGATGTGTCTAGTGGATATTGGTGAAAAAAAAAAAAGGTTACATTACAGGAGTTCACCCTTCAGTTTATTCTGATCTGGGCAGACATCAGGCTGGGGATGGGGATAGAGATGGGTATCTAAGAGTTGGCACACTCAAAACAGTAAAGAAGGGAAGATGAAATATCAGTGTAACCCAGACACCTGCCTTTTCTGTAAAGCTACTGTATACCAAATGGGTACTAATTTGGTGACTGTGCCACTGTTGCTTGGGTAGACCCTCTGCTCTTGGCAAGAGGCTGCAGGGAATTCAAGGAGACCCCTGGGTTTGCAGGGTTCCTTGTAGAAAAACAGCCCAGGGCAGGTGTTCACGGCTGATGGGGCAGGGCCAGGGTGATGAAAGAGTGCCCCCTAGTGAGCCTCATCTCCAGCTGCTGAGGTCAGTTCCTCCCAGGGCTCCCCAGGTGAATCTCTTAAGGTGGGACAGGTGTCACCCAGGCCCCTCCAAGAATGAACTAATGGCCCCAGTCATGCTTCTGAGCCTTCCTCCCATTTCAGCCTCTCCTAGGCTTTCACATGGTCTCATACTCGCTCTCACACCTCCACCAAGTATTTCCAAGAAGAATGCTGTCCACAGGGTCAGGCCATCTGGGAACCTCTTCTCTCTTCCTTTTCATTCCAAGTTCCTACCTAGTGTACCTACTTGGGACGGTGGCATATTGGCCATAGCTTCTCTTTGTGAGGTGGTCCTTGGATGGTCAAATATCTGTTAGCTTGGCACAGATGACTTATTTTCTCATTTGTCTCTGAGCTGATCCCTATTTGAAATGCAGTATTTACCTTGCAAGTAAATCACACACACATACACACATGTTTGGGGGAGGGCTTTATTAAAAATTAACAATGTCCCTGCATAGTAAATAGCTCTTTGAACTTACAAAGTTTTCTTGTCCAGGGTCCCCGCCAGCAGATCTGGTAACTGCAAATTCTGTGGTGAGGGGAGGAGCACAGGGCCCAGCCAGGGATGGGAGTCAGCTCTGACTCTCCCAACACCACGGGGGCCTGAGCCCCCCACAGGAAGGGACAGGGAGGGTCAGTGCCCCCAGGGTTCAGGAATGGCACACGGAACTGGGAACTGCGGGGGCCGGTAGGTGAGGAGGCTGTCAGAGGGGGCTTCCTGAAGAAGGCGTTGCCACCAGCACAGATGGACCCGCACAGTGGGAAGGTGGAGGAGGAGGGCCCCAGGGGCAGAGGAGAGAATTCCTTCCAGAGGAGGAACAGCAGCAGCGGCATAAATGGACGTTAGGGAGAGCCCCTGACTGGCCCCCGTGTCGGGGGAAATGAGACCAAAGCAGAGAGAGCAGATAAAGAGAGAAGGGCTCCCAGATCCTGGTGTCCCTCTAGAAAGAGAAGCTGAGTAGCCCAGCAATTATCTGACTTCATCACTTACTCTGTATGTGACGGTGGGCAGGCGATTAACTTCTCTGAGCCTTGGTTTCCTCATTTATATAACAGGGATAGCAGAACTCCCTGGGAGGATGGCTGCGAGGACTTCATGGGATGACTAGGCCAAAAACGGGTCATCGTAAATGCTCTAAGCAAAGGGATACGGATTACCACCTTCTCCAGGAAGAGCTGCACTGAGCGCCTGGCAGAGGCTGATTCACTTGGTTAGGTGGGTCGGACTAACCAGAACATTTTTCAACCCAAATTTACACTTCCTCTAGAGACTGTTCCTAGACAAGCGGGCAAAGGAGTTTGTAAACAATAAAAGCTTAATTCAAAGATTGCCGTCGCGGTGAAACCAGTGCGGCTTAGAGAAAAGGTTCAGGAAAAAGCACTTAGCCTTTCGCGGGAGTTGGGGTGGGGAGCACTGTCCAAGCCAGGCAGACAGAAACACTGCAGCCCTTCCTAGCCCGGTATACACACGCACGCACACACACTCACGCACACCCCACCCTCCCCACCCAGCCCTCTCCTGCAGCAACACTGGGAATCCTCCGGGACACGCGACGGGCATCTCTCGGCATCGACCCGCCCTCGGGGAGGAAGGGGTGAGAGGGCGCAGGGAAGGGGATGGGGACGGAAATGGGCCAAGCTAGATTACTTCGTCCCCAGCGCGCCGAAGGCTAAGCGTTGTGGGGGAAGGCGGGAAGGGGAGGCAGCGCGTCCTGAAGGGCCCTCAGCGGCCCGGGAGCCGAGCTCAGGGGCCGCCCGGCGCCCGGCCAGCAGCGCCGCCTCCCGGGAGGAAGGCGGGGGCCGGGAGGAGGGAGCGGGAGGAGGCGGAGGGCGGAGGAGGGCGGCGCGCTGAGAGGTTATTTGTGGTTCGCTTTGATCCGGAGGGGGAACCTGAAACTCTCACATTCCTTGCATAGCAGCCGCCTCCGGCGCGGGCCGACCCTGGGGCTGCGCGCTGGGGCCCGAACGGCCAGAGCGTCGGCGCCACCGCCGAGTGCGCACCTCTGCCGCGGAGCCGAGCCGAGCCGAGCCGGGCCGGGCCGGGCCGGGTCGTCTGGTCTGACCGCGCCGAGCACCCGCGGGCCGCAGCGGTAAGGAAGGCCGGCCAGGCCTTCGGGGAGCGCGCGGGGCCGGCAGAAACGCGCTCGAGCTGAAGCCGGAGCCCCGGCGCAGCCTAGCCTTTTCTGGAAGCGCGGCCCGGGCAGATGAACGTCCGCGGGGCGCAGCGCGCCCTTTCGTTGTAGCGGCAAAGGAGGGCAAGGGCAGCTCCGGCGGGCGGGCGCCGCGACTGGAGGGGCGGGAGCGGGGACGCTCTTGAAGGTGCACAGGTACCCTGGGGCTGGGGGAGGGGGCGTCCTCTGGGAGAGCGGGATCCATGTTTTGGGTCACGGGTCCGGGAGAGGGGCTCGGAACAGGCCAGCAGGCGCCACTGAAAGTTCAAGTTGCAGGGCCCTGGGGGTTGCTCCGGGTAGGTGGGGATTACAGGTGTTTTTGCCCCCAACTAGCCTAAGAATTCCTCTTTGTCTTCCTTGGAAAATCCTCTCTGGAGCCTCGGACTGGCTCTCACTTAGAAAGAATGCAGCCTGCCGTCCAGCCCGGTGACGTCAGCGCTGGAGCATTTGGAAAACAAAGAGGCCTCGGGAGGGGAGGGTGAGAGGCGGACCCGCGACGCTTAAAGACCTCTTGGCCCACCGGCTACTCTAGCCCTCTCGCTCTGGGCTCGCTGCGGACCAGGGGTTCTAGTGGTCGGCCGGGAGTCCGGATAGGACGGGATCCCGGGCCGGGGTGCGATCTGAATAGAGACCTTCGCTTTGGTTCCTTAGGCGAGCGTGAGCCCCAGCCAAGGCAGGAGATGCGTGCCTGCTAAGAAAGGGGGTTTCAGGAAGTCCAGTGCGCTAGTGCTGCAGAGGTGCACGGTCGGGGGCGGCGGCGCAGGTTTTGGTAAGCGCTCAGCTGAAGGATGTGCATCTGAAGGGCTTGACGGAGACTACTCGGAGAGGCTCCTCGAGGGGTTCGCTGCTCCCAGGCACTGTTGAGGGAGGGGTCTGGAATGGGTCCGGAGAGCTTGCATTCCCTGGTCCTCAGCGGGAGTCAGCCCAGACAGTGATTAACTATTGATTCCTGTTTGTTTTGCTTTTGGTGACTCTGGAATCTTACAGCGCCACGCCTTTTGTGTGTAGGGGAAGGGGGAGGCATGACTGGGTGCCAGGAAGGATGGGTACAGCGGTGTCCTCCATACCCTCAGTTCTGGGCTGCAAGGAGCAAGAATTGGATTGGGAATGGCTGCTCTACCAACTTGCAGCAGGGCATTGGGACTAGTTATGTGGCAGAGGAAAGGCCACATTCTTTCACTCGACGCCACCCCTCAGGACCTGTAGAAGTGTGGGTTTTGTTTGGTTTTCTCTGAATCCAAGTTTTGAGGTTTGTGTTGGAGGAGGCTGTGGAAAGGAAGCCGGGTGAGGTGGGCAGCCTTCCAAGCCATGAGCCATCAGGAGCCCAAGCTCAGAAGGGAACACCTTCCTTAGGAGATGTTATCTCCCTGCACTTAAGGCTCACAGTCCCCAGCCTCCATTCCCAGATCCCCACAACCAGCAGCCTCTCCTAGCTCCCTTTCTCTTCCAGGGGGTGTTACTGTTGTCATAATTGTGAGTGCCCATCCCCTATGTGGCTAGAGGACCATGGGGGGCTTTTTCAAGTAGCAAGTGTGTGTCTGTATTGGGGGTGGGGAAGTGGTAGTCATAAAACCAAAGATTTCTTTTCACTGAATCACCCATGTAACTGGCAGCACACAGACTATGTGACTGACCTACAAACCTTGATGGGTGGCACCTTTTTGCCTCTTCTCACAAAACCATTGTCCTATTGCAGCCTGCCTTCTTTCATCCCTTTTTCAGCATTCCAGGTGCACTTTCTCCTTCCTGTTCACCTTGTAGAGTGACTGCCAAGGTTATCCATTGGCTGAGGGAGGGCTCAGTGGGGACAGGGGTTGTGAATTAACTGTGCCAGCCTGGGGCTAAAGCATGGTTCATTTATTTTAGAGAGTGCTGGGGCTGTTTGCCTAGGGCTCCTACCAGACTGGACTGTTTCTTTACCATCTGCCAATAAACTGGGGCCCTGTCTACACCTGGACTATACAGGTCAGTAGTTAGATCTGAGCGAAGTCTGCCCTGGAGTCTCTCAGGCTTTTTGATGGGGAGCTGACTGCAAGAGGCTTCCTGGTTGATTACCTTCTAGGTTACTGGTGTCTTTAAGCTTTGTAAGTTACCATGAATGTCATTGTAATGGTAATCTTTTGCCAAGGATTTATGTGCATTGCCTCTTTTTCATTCTCAACCCCATGAGGCAAGCATTATTCTTTCCATCTTTCTGATGGAGAAACAGGCTCAGATGTTAGGTCACGTGCCTTAATCAGTAGGTGGCAGCATTGGCAGTTGAACTCGGGCTTGAGTGGCCCTCCATAACCTTGTTCCTTACCATTATTTTACCAGACTTTAATGGAAAGTACCCCTCTTTCCCATGTGCTCCCACTGATGATTCTTCTTTCTCTCCTTCCAGGTGCCTTGGGGGCCAGGTGCTTCTGGCCATTGTCTAGGCAGGTGTGTGTAAGCCAAGGAAGCATGAGGACGCCAGAAGACTCTTCGGGTACAGTTCTGCACCGCCTCATCCAGGAGCAGCTGCGCTATGGCAACCTGACTGAGACGCGCACGTTGCTGGCCATTCAGCAGCAGGCCTTGCGGGGTGGGGCTGGGGCTGGGGGCACAGGGAGCCCCCAGGCCTCCCTGGAGATCTTGGCACCAGAAGACAGTCAGGTGCTACAGCAGGCCACAAGGCAGGAGCCCCAGGGCCAGGAGCACCAGAGCAGTGACACCCATCTGGCAGAGAACACCCTCTACCGGCTGTACCCACAGCCCAGCAAGGGCGAGGAGCTGCCCACTTATGAGGAGGCTAAAGCTCACTCACAGTACTACGCGGCCCAGCAGGCCGGGCCCCGGCCACATGTTGGGGCCCGGGATCCTCGTGGGGCCCCAGGAGGCAATCGGAGGCAAGATGAGGCCCTACGGGAGCTGAGGCACGGGCACGTGCGCTCCCTAAGTGAACGGCTCCTGCAGTTGTCCCTGGAGAGGAATGGTGCCCGGGCCCCCAGCCACATGAGCTCCTCCCACAGCTTCCCTCAGCTGGCCCGAAACCAGCAGGGCCCCCCAGCCAGAGGCCCCCCTGCCGAGGGCTCAGAGCCCCGGGGACCTCCACCTCAATACCCACATGTGATGCTAGCTCATGAGACCACCACTGCGGCCACCAACCCCCGGTACCGTGCCCGTGGCAGCCCGCATTTCCAGCATGCTGAAGTCAGGTAACTGCCCACCTTAGTCCTTCAAGTTCTTGACTTTCTTCCAGGGTAGTGCCCCCATGGTAGTGAACTTCCAGACAAAACCTTGTGTCAGGGCTGGCAAGCCCCAAGGGAAGCTAGGGAGTTGGGGGTGGGGGGCACCTTCTTCCCAAGATAGGGGCCCTAACACCTAGAGCAAAAAGACTTAGCCAAGGTCACATGAGAATTTAGTGGCATCTCTTGTTTTAATTTGGAGATGGATACCACTGTCTGATTAGCTGTATCAGTCAAATGACTAGGGTTCCCAGAGGATATGAGTTACAGGAGGGGGCCAAAGGTTAGGTTTCAGAAAGGACTTGCTATAAGGACAGAGTGCTGGACTGTTTCCATGTTAAGAGGGAAGAATGTGGGACCTCCTTCTCTGGGATTTTTAAGAATAGTAGACAGTTTGCTTTCTGGGATTACTGGAAGGCATCCCTAACTGGAGGCAAGAAGGACCAGGTGGCGCTGCCCTGGCTCTACTGTTCATTCTCTTCTGTGTTTTTCCGAGTGCTCCATGTGGCTGGAGCCTGAAGTGGGAGAGGATTCTGGACTCAGGCAAGCCTTTTTCTGTGGAGGCTCAGGAGAGGCTGCTGGCCTGGGCGCTTGGGGTTTGATTCTGGGTGTAAAGGGAAGGAAGGCTTCAGAGCGTGTGTTGGCTGCGTGAAGAGAATGGATCTTAAGGTGCAAGAATGGAAGCAGGGAAACCAAGGGGAGGCAGAAAGCCCAGATAGTTTGCAGAAATACGGGTTCCTAGAAATGAGGCTCTGCCCCTGGCTTGTCACTTGGCCTAGCTCCTCCTCCTGAGAAGCTGACACACACCCTTCATTTCATACCCCCTGCGTCTCCTCCCATGGGGGTCCAGAAAACCCCATCAGAGGGGCCTGAGGACTTCCAGCTCCCTTCCTCTGGAGGCTCAAGGTCAAAATCTGTTTCTCTTCATTGCCTGCAAAGTCTTCATTTAGTCACCCACTTTCCCACTGCTTGGCCTTGCCTGGGAAAGACGCCTTCCCTTGCTCTGGAGAAATGAGTGATGTGGGTTTTCTCCCAACTCCACCTCCCAGGCCCCCACCTTATCTCCCTCCTCAGAGCATGGTCAGGGAGAGTTTCGGAAGCTGAGTCGTGGTTTTTCTTCTTTTGGACCAGCCTTATTGAACTATGTCAGGAAAAGATAGTATCGGGAAAGGAAGTAGGCTGTTTGCAGGAGAACAAAAAAGAGAGTGGGGGGAGGGGAAGCACCAGGGGAGCAAGTGTGAAGGGAAAGGAGACTGTTCTTTCTTGGAGCTAAGTCATCCCCAAAGAATGCCAGTTGTCTGCCTGGAGCGAGGAAGACCGATCAAGGTCTGTGAAGCAGCCCCGAGAATGCCACGCTTAGCAGTGCAGGGGGAGCTGGGCCCTCCAGGGGCGCCCCTGCCCAGCTCTCACTGGAAGCTCTGCCTTAGACAGTAAGACAAATACAGCCGCCAGCTTCTCTGCTTGGCTAATCAGATGAGGACTGGTCACCGGGAACTGCGGAGAGGGACTTCCCTTCTGGCTGGGGGCCTTGAGAAGAGCAGGACAGTGTAGGCTGCAGGGAGAGGGCTGGGGGTGAGGGTGAGGGTGGGTGTGGGTGTGGGGGCTGAGGTAATGGACCCAGAAGTAGAATTAAATTTTCATGGAGCTCTTGGGACTTGGAAAGTTCCTGGTGAAACTGAGGCAGTCTGTTCTTACCATACTTGGAGTCGCAAGACCCCAGAAAGGCTTTGTAACCCCTCCGTGCCCCTTGCTCTTGGCTCCCTTCTGCCACACGGGGCCCTGGGGGTGATGGCACACCACTGCAGGAGCCCATAGAACATTGTGCCTAAACTCAGGCTGTTGCAGTAGTTCAGAGTCGGTCCCTCTGCCCAAGAAAAGCCAGTGTTTGGGTCACATTTAGCCTTCAAACAAAGAGTAAGCTGTGGTCACCAGTAGGAGGGTGGAGGGTGGGCTGCCATTATGGGAGCTCCTGCTGTAGGCCCAGCACTGCCAGACCTCGTGGAGCCCTGGTGAGCCCCACAAGGCTGGAGACAGTCTCACAATTGAGCAGAGGCATGGTGGCACCTTAGGGATTTGGGTGCCTGTTTTATCAGACTCTGCAGGTCAGACTCTTACCCTGACATATGTCTCATGGCTGTAACCTTAGCCGCAGTCTTCTAAAAATGTTTCTGTGAGGGGTAACGGGACCTGAAATAGGAGGGAGAAGACATAAGTCTGCTGCCCTGGCAGGCGCTAGCATGAGGCCCGAAACTGGAGGCTCCTAATAGACACGGGTGGCTGCTGGGACCCAGCCCCCAAGTGGCCCAGGGGCCTGGAAGGCTGTGGGCTCAGTCATGATTAACATGGCCTCCAGACGCAAAAGAACCTTCTGTTCTTTAGAAGGGTCAAGTGTGCATTTTATAAGATGTCTTATTTAAGCACCCAGTGCTTAGGGATCCAGGACTACTCAGGGTGATGACCCAGGCCGTGGCCACAGTGGGGCTGAGCATGAAACAAGCATCCTGATGTTAGTCCTCTCTAGCCCTGCTCCCTGGCCCTTGAGGGTCCTGGGCAAACACCATGTGGAAGAGGCTTTCCTCACCGGTTGCTACCTAATGCTGTGGGGAGGATAAGCCCAGGAGGGCTGGGCTGACTCCAGGCTGCTCTGGGGTGGGGGCCATGGCATCTGTGCCATCTCTGAGCACCACCTTCTGTTCCCCAGGATTCTGCAGGCCCAGGTGCCCCCTGTGTTCCTCCAGCAGCAGCAGTACCAGTATATGCAGCAGCCCCAGGAGCCCCCGCTGGCCCCACACCCAGCCGCTCTCAGCCACGGCTCCCTAAGCTCCCTCAGTCCTCCTGGGATGGAGGGGCCAGCAAACACCCAGGCCTCCTCAGCCACCTCAGGCAGTGCCCAGCTGGCCCAGATGGAGACTGTGCTGAGGGAGAATGCCAGGCTGCAGAGGGACAATGAGAGGCTGCAGCGGGAGCTGGAAAGCTCAGCAGAGAAGGCTGGCCGCATTGAGAAGGTAGGCCTTGCGGGGGCCTCAGAGGGACATGGGGAGGGAGGGACCCCAAGAGGCCAACTGGGGAGCAGGCAGAGGAGTGTGGCAGCTTGTCTTGCGGGGCTTCTGGCCCATCCCTGTGCCCCCAGCCCCCTCATCCCTCATGCACCCTCCCTTGCTGACTCCAGACAGCTGAGTAGTAGCCACAAGGCGGGAGGAGCTGGCTTAGAGCATGAGCAGTTGCTGGCAAGTGGTGAGTAGAAAGAGCTCATTCACCAGCTCCTTGCACACTTGCACCCTTCCCTGCTCACAGCCCCTCCTGCGGACACCTCCCACAGAGGGCTCTTTGTGTCCCCCACACAACAGCAAGTCTGTTCTAGACCAGCCCTGGCCAAAGAGAAAGCCCCTCCCCTTGGAAAAAACGAGCAACTTATTGGAATCACGGGCCAGCTAGGAGCACGTGGGGAATCTGCCAGCAGCCAAGTGGGAGGGGCAGCCACCCCAGGCAGGCCCCCTGCAGCGCATGGTGATGGCCAGGGGGAGACACTCCTTAGGCTGGGGCCGGTGCCCTGATCTTCCATCAGGGTTTACCAGCTGTGCGTTCAGCTTTAGCAGGTGGCCTTAGGCTTCCCGTGACTGTCCAGTCACAGCCCCCGATAGGTCAGTGATTGGTCAAAGCTCCAGAACATGGCTGGAGTCTTTCTGTGCCCACTCCTGGCCCATTGTGCTAAAATTTCTCAGTAGGAGCCAGACAAAAGTAAAATGGTTCTTTCTGGCCATTGGGCCCAGAAAAGCCATGTTTAGTCACCTTGGAGGCAGTCACTTCCAGAGTACCTGGCTCTGGGTTCACTTAGCATTCGGACCTCAGCACTATGGACAGGACCCGTGCTCGCTGGTTCCAGTGGCAGCCTGGTCCACCTCCAGAAGCTCCCGGCTCCTGACCCTCCTGCTGTGGCCCCCTGGATATTCTCACCCTCTCGTCTCTCACCTGTGCTGGTGGAGAGAGGCAGACCAGCCTGGGCCCATAGCGGGGGGCCTTGAAGCGACACCCTCCGTGGAAGCTCTTGCCTTCCTTCAGCTCTGCTCTCTGCCTCTTGCAGTTGGAAAGTGAAATCCAGCGGCTCTCTGAAGCCCATGAGAGCCTGACGAGAGCCTCTTCCAAGCGGGAGGCCTTGGAAAAGACCATGCGGAACAAGATGGACAGTGAAATGAGAAGGCTGCAGGACTTCAACCGGGATCTTAGAGGTGAGAACAGGTCTCCCAGGTGGAGGGGCAGGGAGGACCTGTGAAAGGCTTGATTCCTGTGTTAAACATCTCTGTCTCTGCAAAACTAAGTGTAAACTGACTGAAAGGGAACCAGGCTAAGGCTGAGGCCACCTCAACAGAGAGACGCTTGTCTGTGTTCTAGACCCTGGATCCCCTCGCGGAGCTCTGACTCTGTGTAGCTCAAGATGCTCCCTCCTCATCAGGCCTTGAGCTGACATGGGGGCTTCCCTATGAACCCATCCCGTAGAGATAGGACCCCAGGGGACACCTGGGGAGACAGCTTCATCGGATACACACACATCTGTTAAAACATCTTTCTTTCATTTGAAACAGAGAGATTGGAATCTGCAAACCGCCGCCTGGCAAGCAAGACACAGGAGGCCCAGGCAGGCAGTCAGGACATGGTGGCCAAGCTGCTTGCTCAGAGTGAGTAGGAGGTCCCCTCAGAAGCCTGGCTGGATGTGTGGGTGGTGGGGCCACAGCAGCCCCTGTGGGCAGGGAGGATGGGCCCTCCTCTGCAAAGCAATGCTTTGAGCACAGGTTTACAGAATGCATACTAGGTGCCAGCACTGGGAAAGAGTGGCTTCCGAAGGAGGGTAACATCTGGTTCTGTATTTACTGGGGAGGCCAGTGGCCATAGGAGGGACAGCTGGGGAGCAGTAGTTTGCTGAGCTGAGTGCCGACCATCAGTGTAGTGTTCTGCAGAATCAGAGATGCAGTGGGCAGTAGGGGAGGCCAGATAGCCTGGAGACAGGTGGAGTGAAAGAGGAGGGACAGTCTGAGTTTCAAGCAGCAGAGGTTTGGGGTGCCCTGTGAGAATGTGAGAAACCAGGGAGCATGCTGGAACTGGGCCATAACAAGACAGCCAAGTAGAGGTACCTGCAGGTAGCCAAAAATGGGTTCCTGGAGCTTAACCAAAAGGGGCAATCTAAAGGAGTTTGAGAGGCAGCCTTAAAGGGGGTGGTCCAAGGCATCTTGAAGAGTGAATGTGTTCATGATTGACTAGGCCATTCAGGCATTCATCTGTTCATTAGCAGGACCCAGCTAAGCACCTAGCAGGTGTTAGGCAGAGGGTGGGAGCAGGCCCAGGAAGGTGCCGTGGCAGGGAGGACAAGAGAGAGGGGTGAGCTTGAAGAAGGAGCAGGGTCTCCTAACGACAAATTTAAGAGAACAAGGGTATCTTTGGCCCTGGCGACTAGTGACTAGGAGGTCCGCAGTGGCCTGAGGGAAAGGTTCTGTGGAGATGGCAGGGTTGGAGAGCCAGCCATGCACCAGATAGGGGTGCATGGAGTGAGGGAGACAAAGGAAACCCTGGGCTCGGCGGCAGGAAGAAGCCCCTGAAATCAGAAGAGACACGGGCAGTTACTTATTAGGGTCTTACTGTATGCTCCTACTGTGTACTGTGGTGATGTTCTGGGATGGCTGGTGTCTGGGTGAGGGTGGCTTGGAGGAAGGAGGAAGCCATCAAAAAGCCTGCTGTGAGAGGCCTGCATAGTAGAGGGTGTCCAGAAGAGAAACAGCAGCTTGAGGACTGAGCCCTGGCTGGCAGCACTTCCTTCCTCCTCAAGAGCAGCTCAGAGCCTGGACAGAGCTGCTCAGGGCAGTGAGTGGGGGGGAGAACAGCACAGAAGGGGGTTGAGGTGGGGGGCGGGTTGGGCAGGAGGTAGGCTATGCAGGCTAGGCTGTACTGGTTGAGCAGAGGGAGGTGGCAATGGCTTGGGATTTCTGGGAGGGAGGTGTTGGTGGGGAGGGAGAAAACGGAGGGGGTTGCTCTTGAGGTTGCTCTTGGGAGTCTGGGTAGGATGGGTAGCTGGAAGGAGCCAGAATGGGGGTGTCCTGTAGGAGAGGGCAGGCTTTCGGGGCCTGGCTTAGCCAAATAAAGGAAGTCATGGGGCGGGTTTCTGGGAGCCAGCAGAGGAGGGGCAAAGGGGTTGGCTGGCCTGAAGGCATTTCCACTCCCTGGGGAGAGAGAGCCAGGCTGTTCTTGGCTCCTCGCTGGAGCCATTTATCTCGCAGCCGCGGGTGACCTGGATGCCTGGCATTCCAGAGCCGCCTGGCTGTTCCACTCGCAGCCCACCCCCCACTGCTCCCTCCCGTGTGAGCAGCCTGGGGGCGAGGGGAGGAGAAAGACTGGGACAAACGGAGACTGGGACCCGCGGTGGGGGGCTTTGCTTTGAAATGTACATCTCCGTTCTCCCTCCAGCGCTTGCCTCGCTTTCCTGCCCACCGAGGGCCCCTTCCTGGCTCCCGGCACCCCCCGTCCCCACCCAGGAGCTCCCCTCCCCCAATGGACTGGTCCGTGGCTCCATCCTGGTGCCTGGGGTTGGCCGGTGCACCAGGCCTCAGGCCTCCCAGCCCCTGTTCCAGACATAAAGGCTGTGCAAGGCGGCAGGAAGCTGCTGGAAGCAGAGGGTGTGTCCCCGATTCCCTCCTCAAACGAGGAAAGCTAAGCAGCTCTTCCCTGCTCCTTAATAGCCATGGGGAAACAGAATTCTCAGGGAAAGTGCCCACCTCCCCTTTTCCCAGGGTTAGTCAACACCAGCTGGGAAGTGTGATTATTATCCCACTGCCATCTGCTTTCCTTCTAGGCAAGCCGTATAGACTCCTGCCTGACCTCTCTGCTCAGGCCCTGCCCTCCCTGGGGAGCTGGCCTAGCGTCCAGAGGCCTCCTTCTCCCGGCTCTGTTCTTCTTGGACAGTTTCTTTTCACCTGATCCCCAGGTTCTGGGGCTATAGGACTAGGACAGTCATGTTCAGCCTGGGGTGGGATGCAGGTTCCTAAATACCCTGTCAGCTATAGGGCTCTGAACCAACACAGGAGGGGCCATGTCTCCAGGTCCAGAGTCCCAGGCTGCCCTTCCTGCCTGCCCCCTCTACCCGTCTCACTAGGTGGTAAGCCAGCCCAGGAAGCACGGCTCAATTTCAGTATTATTGTGCTTCCGCATCTTTTCCCTTCACACCAAGGAATGAGACCAGCGTGGGCCCAGCCGTCAAAAATCCAGAGTGAGCCAGAGCCGACCTGGGTCACTTGTGTCCCTGCTTCTGCCCCATGACCCTGAATAAATGAATTCTCCCTTCTGCCTGCCCAGTCCCCAAGCCTTCAGTCTTCTGTTCCAGAACCCGCACTGTCCTATTTGATAGATTCTTTGCCACATGTGGCCCAAAGATAAAAATTAATTAAAATTAAAGAAAATGCAATATTAGCTTTCTCCCTTACACTAGTGCTCAATAGCCCTGTGTGCCTAGTGGTTGCTGCCCTGGTTGGCACAGTACAGAGCAACCCCCTGACAGCAGGAGATCCTGTGGTGCTGCAATAGTACTTGTGGAGAGATGGTGCATTTGCGTTCCGCAGGCAGCCCCGAGCCCCTGCCCCTTTGCCCTCCGGCAAAGCCGGCACCCTGGGACTTCCAGGGGTTGGGGGGTGAATGGGAGGTGAATAAGCCTAGAGCATCGCTGGAGGACTTGCTGGTCTGGCCCAGGCTTTACTTGGCCTGGCTATATGGAGAGAGAGTCTAGCAGAGTTCTCCTGAGCAGTCAACAAGATTTTTTAAAAGTCAGGATAGCTGAAACTGCAGGCAAAGTCTTTGGACTGTAGTCATTTTCATTGTGTTACAAAGTTTGCATTTCTTTGAAAAAACAGGTTACCCACATCTCAGTGGTATCCACAGACCATGGAAGGAGATGTAGCACTAAACTGGGGGCCCTGGGTCTACAGAATGAGCGCTTTAGGAGGGCCCCACAACATAGCCAGAGGCATCCTGGTCCTTTGGAGCCAGGCTGACTTGGGTTCCCATTTTGACAGCACCATTCACCTCCTGTATTTCCACCCCTGTAAGCTGGGGGTCACAGATCCTACCTGGAGTAGCTGTATTGGAGGCTGCAGTGGAGTAAGCTGTGTAAGTGCCTGGCTCATGGTGCAGCAAATGGTGGTTTCTTCCCTGTACTGGCACTCTCCCACTTGAGTGATGACCATGTCATGGTCCACCTAAGACTTCTATCTGTAAACAGGCATCGCAGTTCTATCTGACCAGTGTCTGCTGTCACCATGGGGCTTAAGGGAAATTGTGAATGTATTTTGGAAATGGTGACAAGTGCATAGTGTTTGGGCCTGTCCTGTGGCAAGTCATGTTCCAGCAGAGAGAGAGTGTAGCCCAGTTATGACTGCAAGAGCCCCGATCTGGCACTGCCATTTACTTGTGACTTAACCTAAGCCTCAGTTTCCTTGTCCATGTAATGGGTTAATAAGGGCATCTAACTCCTAAGGTTGTTGAGAGGGTAATTGCAATCATGCTTATCCAATGGATAGCATAGGGCCAGCACGTGAGGGGTGCTTGGGGGAGTCAGCAAGGGTGGGTGCAGTCACTGACCTAGCCCGTCTCCCTGCAGGCTATGAGCATCAGCAGGAGCAGGAGAAGCTGGAGCGGGAGATGGCGCTGCTGCGCGGCGCCATCGAGGATCAGCGGCGGCGTGCCGAGCTGCTGGAGCAGGCTCTGAGCAATGCACAGGGCCGGGCGGCCCGAGCCGAGGAGGAGCTGCGCAAGAAGCAGGCCTACGTAGAGAAGGTGGAGCGGCTGCAGCAGGCACTTGGGCAGCTGCAGGCTGCGTGCGAGAAGCGTGAGCAGCTGGAGCTACGTCTGCGGACGCGCCTGGAACAGGAACTCAAGGCTCTGCGTGCGCAGCAGGTGAACTGGGAAGACCTGTGGAGGTGTCAGAGCTAGGGTGGTATCTGAGGGGGCCTGTTCTGCAGCCCCTGGGAGCTCCTGCACTGATCCAGGCCGAGGCCCTCTGGGAAAGCAGGAGTGAGCCCTCGCCCAGCCTTGCCGCAAGGCCCCTCCCCAACCACCAGACTTAGCAGAGACTTTACCACTTGGTCATATGCCGACCTTAGGGATGCAAGACTTGGGCTTCTGGCCTCAGCAGCAGGGAGGGTTGGTGTGCCGCCCTTAGTCTCTAGAGAAAGTAGCCAAGGAACCTTGATGTAAAAGACTAGCCAGCTCATGTCTCCCCAAGATCAAGAGGGAAGATAGCCACCCAGATCCTGAGTCCTCATCCTCACTTTGAATTTGTAAATAACTGGTGTTTACAAAGCTGATGGAGGTCTATCTCCCTCCCAACCTTACCCTTCCCGAGGCAAGGGGAGCAAACCTTTGGTATCACCTAGTTCTGTCCTAGTTAGCACCACTGTCACTGTAATTATTAAGAGCACAGCACCCCTTTCCCAGTTCGGAGGAGAATTTCTATGGTCACACCTATGCAACAGTAGAACTGGTCTTCCCCCACCCTTAGCTGTGCTGCCTCCTCTGCCTCTGGGTGGAAGAAGCACGGTGGGAGTGCGTCCTGTGAATGGCTGAACAAGCACACGTATGAGTGAGAGGCCTCGTGGATGGGCAAGGACTGGCGGCCCCCACTGCCCGGCCTCCTCCCTTGCCCACAGTGCTCCTTTCTCCGTAGAGACAGGCAGGCACCCCCAGTGGTGGCAGCGCTGGGCACCCGGAACTCAGTGCCTTGCGGCTCTCAGAGCAACTGCGGGAGAAGGAGGAGCAGATCCTGGCGCTGGAGGCCGATATGACCAAGTGGGAGCAGAAGTATTTGGAGGAACGTGCCATGAGGCAGTTTGCCATGGATGCAGCTGCCACAGCCGCCGCCCAGCGCGACACCACTCTCATCCGACACTCCCCGCAGCCCTCACCCAGCAGCAGCTTCAACGAGGGCCTGCTCTCCGGCGGCCACAGGCATCAGGAGATGGAAAGCAGGTTGGTCACTGCAGGCCAGAGCAGGGCATCTGAGGTGGGGGTGGAGGGTGGCAGTGTCCAGTTCCTGCCATGTCCTTAGTCCCTGACAAAGGGACTAAAATAAAAATAAAAATTCCCTCTCTCCAGGAGGCTCAGCAGGCCCTCCTGCTTCGGAGCTGACCCCTGTGTGGGGTTCCCTCAGCCTCTTTCCCAGAGATACCAACTGCATCCTTGGTCTGCCCAGGAGACCCTGGCTGGGGAGGTGTCGGATTCCATCCAAGGCTTTGGGCCTCTACCTGCTCCCGACTCTCGCGTAAATCAGAGAGCAGGACTTTCTAACTGAGTCCACACCATGTACCACCCCAGAGGGCATGTGGAGTGGGTCCCCTGGTTTGAGGTGGCTAGTATTTTCTCCCCCAAAATAATCACAGAGGCCCGCAGGATTTCCACTTGAACTGTGTCTGACTTGTCTGACTCAGAAGCTCAAGCACATGGACGGAGCCTGTGTGAATGTCAGCAGGTGTGAGGGTTGCCTGACAGAATGGGCCATTGCTGTCCTCAGATGATCCAGAGCCCACCCCTGGTGACCTGCCTTTGCTGGTGTAAGAAGGGCCCAGCGCCTCAAGCAATGGCAGTTCTCAGTGCATCAGAAATTCCTGAGCTGTGATGACATTTCTGATGGCCCCCTCCTGGTCCCTGCTGCAAGGGCAAGAATGCTCCAGGGAGGGCTTACCCTCCAGCTTTTATGAGGCAGGAAGGGTGGAGGCCACTGGGTCTGGGGTCTGATGATGGAGCATGGCTTCTCGCCCCTCAGATTAAAGGTGCTTCACGCGCAGATCCTGGAGAAGGATGCAGTGATCAAGGTCCTGCAGCAGCGCTCCAGGAAAGACCCCAGCAAGGCCACGCCAGGCTCCCTGAGGCCTGCCAAGTCTGTGCCATCCGTCTTCGTGGCTGCGGCGGCAGGGACCCAGGGCTGGCAAGGGCTCTCTAGCGAGCGGCAAGTGGACGCCATTGCCCGGCTGGCTACAGGTGAGAGGAGGCTGGTGGGTACAGGGGGTAGGTTGCTCTTAGGCCTTTCCTCCCAGAGCTGAGGCTTAGAGGGGCCGGGACTTCTTGACCCCTGCCCAGGGGAGCTGGCTTGTGCTCCAGCTCCAGTGCCCTGCAGCCCACAGCTGCCCCGCCAGTGTGAGGAGGCACCCTCGTAGCCCCCATCTCTGTAAATTCCATTACCCTCTGTCCTTGCCGCTTCAACATTTAAGTAAAAAATAGAGCTTCCTCTGCAGATGTACTTTCTAGGCAAGCCCTCCCACTGTACCTTCTAGGCGGAGGCCATAGAAATCAGAGTCGGCTGGTTTTAAGATTTAATCTACAAAGAAGGATTCTACCACTTGAAACGTTTAGAAACCAATCCAACCTGATAGTTGTTCTCATTTGGAAACAGGAGCATTTAGTCTTAATCAAAGTTCTTGCAAATTAAGAGTCACCTGCACCACCTCGCACCCCCAACAGACAGAGTTAGCTTGGGTGTTTGTCACGGTGGTGGTGGGGCTACACCTTGTGGATTAGGCAGTTAACTACTGACCTCCTGCCTTTTCAGCAGACAGGGCCCCCACAGAGGAGCCAGTGGCGGAAGCTCCCCTCCCTGCCCACGCCAAACACGGGAGCCGAGATGGGAGCACCCAGACCGACGGGCCCCCAGACAGCGCCCCCGCCTGCCTGGGGCTGGAGCCCAACAGCCTTCTGGGGTGCAGCAGTGGCCAGAAAACAGCCTTGCCAGGTAAGTGCCCGTTCCCCTGATGGTAATGTGCCTGGCGGGTCTGAGGGTGTGTGGGGGGGTGACCTTCAGCACCAGGCTCTTCCTTCCCAGAGTGCTTCTGCTCCATGCCTGTGCTCCGCGGGGAGCCCCTCCTGGGGCCTCGCTGGGCGTGTGGCCCACCTCAGTATGAATGTGAGGGCTGGTGGGATGCATGAATAAGGGAATTGAAAGCCCTTAGAGCCCTTTTTACAAGCAGATACAGAGTTCAAGAAGAAAGCCACCCCCTGGGAGGCACTTTATCCTCTGTATGTCTTCCTTACTTATTTAATTGCCAATCTAAATATCTAAGATAATGAGCTTGGCAAGTTATCCCGGATGGCACTCTCAAGTTAGAAGACTGTTTAAGAAGAGTCAGGGAAGAAGAAATTTGAGAAGATGCCATTTAATTTTTGCTCCCCTTTCAACATTAGCCTTGCCTATCTGCCTGTGCCTCACCGGCTCAGAAAACCACAGGCATGAAAAGAATGTGCAGCCTCTCTCCCTCGGGTCTCCCCACCCTCCCAGCCCCTCGGCCAGGTCAGAGTTAGAAACAAATGTCCTCCACAATGGAGGGTGGCCTTCGGGGCGCAGAGCCGAGAGGGAGACAGCACTGTGCTTGCAAGGCCAGGTTATGGGAGCCGGGGGACCTGGGCAGCCGGGGGACCTGGGCAGCCGAGGGACCTGGGCAGCCGAGGGGAGAAAGTTAGTGAAGAAAGAGCCTATCTTAAAAATATGCCAGGATGTAGAGAGCAGTCTGCTAACCCAGACTGGCATATGCTGTGCTCCTGGCTCTCTCCAGATTCCGTCGCTACGTCCAGAGTCCAGGACTTGTCAGACATGGTGGAGATACTGATCTGAAGGAGGAGGTGCCCTGGGGACTCCAAATCATGCCCTGCTCTCCTCTGCCCTGCGCCCCTCTGCCCTGCGCCCCTCTCGGCCATTGCAGCGGCGCTCTCCAACTGTGGCTTCCCCGGTGTCCCCAGCTGGGCACTCCTGACCATGTGGCCCCAGCAGCTGAGGACGGCTGCTGCTGGGGAGAGAGCGGTGGGGAGAGCACCCGCACCCAGGGGACCCTGCTTCTCGGCCTCACGTTCCCCTGTGCCCATGCAGACTGGGGAGTCCCCGTCTGCCAGCTGCCCACAGCTTATTGCTGGGCCAGCAACGGAAAACTCAGAAGGGAACTGAGCCCCCTCTGGGCCCCCAGGTGCCATTAAGGCTGGGAAGGAGGGGGTATATTGGTTTGCGGGCTGATTTGCAAGGTGGGCTGCCAGTGAACACCAAGGGGGCTGGTTCGGTAATCAAGTGAGCCACGTTGCTTCCCCCTGGCTATGTGTGCCCCCTCCAACCTCATCCCCCACCAGCTCCTCAGTGCTTCCTTGGGATCACTAAGACTTGCATCTTCCGGGGACTATTGAAGGCGTTAGCGCTGCAGAAGCCTTGCCGCCTCACTTGGAGTGGCTAGGGACCCTGTAAGTGGACTGGAATGCACTGTGCAGCTTGCGTATAATGCCCTTCCTGGTGGAACAAGATCAGAGCGGCTGCTTCAGATTTGTCCCCACATTCTACGCTCCCATCCCTGCAGTCATGGTTCCTGTAACTTCTGACCAACCTCCCAGTTCTCTGTCCTTCTCAAGTTCATGGCCTATGGATTCTGATACAGGTTGATCAACAGAACATTGGCTGTCTCCCTCTGTCCTGAGCCCTATCTTAAATGCCCATGGGACTCCCTTCCCCATCACCAGCCTCCTGAAATGGCTCCACAGCTCCTGTCCCTGGGACATCCTGTTAGTTTGTTTATGAACCCTGAGCCAGATGAAATGAGCCAGCGCGTGCAGACACCTGCCATGGTGGGCTCCGCAGCGCCGCTTCTCCTGAAGGAAACTGGAGAGGTTGCCTTGTTCTCGTCAGAGTCTTTGTTCCCACCTGGAGAGACTGGGAGAGGTATGTGGCCAGCAAGCTACAAGATGTGACTCTCAGTCCTCTGAAGAATGGAGCCCACATCCCAGAACGGCACCCACAAGGCTGGCCCCTCAAGCTACCCGTGCCCAGCGCCCTGAAAGGGCCAGTGCTCTGGAATTAGAACAAAACATCCCCATGGCAGCTTGCCAGCCACAGTGACTGACTTCTGGTCTTTACAAGTCCCCCAACTCAGCCCCAGGAGCGATCGGTGGCTGTTAGCAGTTTGTCTTGACTGTTTTCAGTTCTCCTTGAATCTTTGTTTTTGCCTTTACTGTTTTTAGGTTCTGTATGTGTTATTTTATTTCCATGGTTCCTCAAGTTTCCTTTTTAAACATTTGCATTTGCTGGACAATTGCATATTTTTTTAAAACCCCCCTCCCACCATCCTTCTTGAAAGCTGAAAAATACATTAAGTTCATGTGCATTGTTTACAAAGAAATAAAAAGAGAGGAAAAAAAGGCAAAAAAAATCATGAAAGAAAAAAAACAACTTAATATATTTTGGATTAATATTTGGTTATTTCTTTTAAAGTATTTTTTGTGCTGTGAACATTTTCTGCCAAAGACCATGATGTGTGTCCGTATGTTTAAGTTATCATAAATATTTAAAATGTAAACATGGCTGTTTTGTTATGCCACCCTGTACCAGGACTGCTGCTGCATTCCGCTGGGTATAACAGTATTTTAATAAAAAATAAATAATGAAAAGTGGTGTCTTTGCACAGGGGAGAGACTGAGCTGAGAGGGAACAGGGGTGAGGATTTTCAGGGGCCATCCATGTCATAGTCCCTGAGCACTCTCAGCACGGAATTGTGCTCCCCACCCCTACCCCATGCCTCTGCCTGCCTTGGTTCTCAAACGTTGGCCAGAGCACATTCATAACCAGCCAGCTCTGGATCACTGTCAGCTTTTAGATGTGAGCAGGACAGGGTGCCATTTTCCACTGTGGGGTACCAGTGGGCAGAGCAGATCCATCCTTACAAGACTAGGATGTTCCACAGTATAAACCCTTCAAGGATCCAGGACAAGTCCTGAGAATTTTGTGAGGCTAACGAAGGAGAGAGTTGGAATGAGCACATGGTTTGCTTTCCACTTTTACAGAGAACATTTCCCCCAGGCTGGGAAGGTCTGGCAGGTGGGCAGCTTCCCCAGCTGGCTTTGAACTAACTGGGTTATGTTGCTTTGGCCACATGCTGTGGTTGCTCCGCAACGGGTGGGTGTCCAGAGGTGGCTTCATCCTTCCCCCACTCCTAGCTCCCCATCTCTCTCCTGCCCAGCACAGGGAGTCCTCTCTGGGACCACCTAAGTGATGGGGCACCATGCTTGCCCTCTGCCTGGACAGGGACCGAGGGTGTTCATACATGTGCCATGCTTTGGGGCACTGCCCGCTCCACTTGCTGTGGCCTCACCACTCTTGCCCCATGCACAGGAAAGCATATCAGTCCAGTCCATTAAAGGAAACCATTCTCAATCTCAGGTCATCTCATATCAGAAAGAAAGTACCTGCCTCCACGGGCTGCTCGGCACGCCGAGGTGCCCAACCGGATGTGGGCTGGCAGGCAGAAGCTGATCACAAGGCAGCGGGCAGCCAGACAGGCTGAGGGCACCTGATGGGAGGGGTTGCCCCCACTGCTGTGGGTGAAGTACCTTCAGGGCAGGCATAGGGACTTGGCAGCCATGTTGATGGGTAACTAAGTGGGATCCGAGAAAACACCCTTCTGAGCTGGCCTCCTGCCCCCACAAGAAAAAGTCAAGCTGGTGGATGAATTTTTTGGCAGCTTGGCAGGTGGTGATGGGCCCCAGCAGATGGGGACTCTATGCAGGATGTACCACCCAGCACCACACAGAGGCGGCAAACCCAATGGGGCCACCCCGCCCCAGCCCCCTCCAGCCTGAGCCCACCCGACCTGGGCAGCATCGATGCCCAGCTCCCTCCTACCAGTTCTGCATTGGGATTTGCTGGGTGGCGAGGTTGCTCTCTAAGGATGCTGCCCTGGTCCTCGGAGGCGGCCTGAGCTCCTGCTCTCGCCACTCTTCCCTCCACCACACCAGCCCATGGCTGCGTTTGCCAATATGTGATGTCCAAATAAAATGGCAGTGCCTGCAGCAGACCTTCCCAAAGAATGGCTTGACAAAGAGGTTCCTGTTCACCTCTCTCTGCCCCGCAAAAGAGTCCTGGGAGGGCAGCTCAGACTGGGGTGCAGTGAGCCCTGGCGAGAGCACCATCCCGTTCCCAGCACCTTTGACCAGGGCTTTCAAAGCCTCTGTGCCTTTTGCAGGAGCTAATCTGTCCAGAGTCATTTTGATATTTTTTTGGCACAGATGAGGGGAAAAGCCCAGCCCATGTACCTGCATGTGTATTTGTGTGTCTGCACTGTACATCTGAGCATGTGTCACAGAAAAAAGATGAGGGGTGCATGGCCACCAGAGGCTCAGAGGAGCCATTTCTTCTCATAAAAGGGGCTGTAGGCTTCACAATGCCCTTTGAAGTTCACCTAAGGAAACTGGAACTGGGAGACTACAGGCTGTGGTGCAGTTGGGCAGGCCCAGGGGAGGGGAGTGTTTGGCCACGTGTCCTGGCACCTATGATGAGGGGGGCTAGCCCCTCGGTCCCACAGGTGGCTCTGCTGGGACCTTTGGGGGCCACGTTCTTCTGTGGGGACAGCCCTGCCTGGCCTGCTCTGTCCCCACCCAGCACCTCCACTAACAGGGCTGGGGGAGTGGCTCAGAAGGGGCCCCACACTGCCCCAGGGGCAGGAAGGTGACCTGTGAGGCCACCCCAGCCCTCTTTCACCTTTCAGTTAATCATTAACTCTTCTCAAGGCTGGGGCATGTCAGGCTCAGAAAACTTAGCAGAACATGCTAAGACAGGGGCAGTAAATCAGGGTCCAGAAATGGCTGAAGCCCCTCCACTCTGCCCAGGAACTCAGGTGGGTCAGGACACCTGTGTGCAGTGCCTCATCTTGTCTCAGTGAGGACCCGGCCGGGATGCGGTGGTCCCTGAACAGCCCTTGCTGTGTCCTCAAGAGGCAGCCCAGAAGCCCCGGCACCAGTCAGGACCCTCATGGACCCGCCATGCCTGGATCTAACACATGAAAAACACCACAGCAAAAAAGGTCCTTATATCCTTTTTTCTTACTGAGCTGTAATTCCTACGCCATAAAAGCCACCCTTTGAAAGCATGCAGTCCACTGCTGTTTGTATCCCAGCATGCAATCCATAGGCCAGCAGGCAAGCCGGGGTCACCATCACCAAACGCCCTGCCAGGGGCCAGAGGGACAAAGTCACAAGTGCTGTTTGATCTACTACATCTACACTTGCGGGCCCCTATTTCTCAGGATGACACTGGCCTTTCTATAGCTGACAGTCCCCTTCGCTCCGGCACAACCCACCAGCTCCAGCGCACCCACTTTGGGCCACAGCAAGGACACTGTCTGCTCTAAGCGAGAGCCCTCCGCCACCTTACCCCAGGCTGGCTGGAGGATGTCCTGCCCTAAGGATAGGGAAGGAGGCAGTGAGCCCTGACCACCCCCCAGGCATGCATTGTCTGCTCAAGGTTTTCCAGAATCAAGGAGCATTGGCAGGAGTGATTCAGTTTGGTGGGGCCTGAAACTTATAGCATTTGGGGGACCCTCCTAAGACAAAGAATGGAAAATACAAAGTTAGGATTATAGTCTTGGAAGGGGCTTGTCTAGCCAGTGCTCAATTAACTTCACAAAAGGTCTGCATCTGGGCGTTTGTCATCACGGGTCCCCAAAGGAATGAAGTTCTGGGAGGTGCCCATGACCTGGGCTCATTCTTGTCTCTCCCAGGTGAGGCTTGGAGCTGCCAGTCAATGAAGCTGCAGTTTTTCTCCCCCTGGGGCAGACAGAGTGGTTGTTTTGGGTACCACCATAACATAACCCTTTCTCTTGGGGCAGAGGCACCCACAGCAAGGGGGCCTGGAGCCTAGTGGGGAGAAACCACCGCAGAGCCTGGACAAGAGGGCTGAGCAGCTTGCCAAGGACCAGAGCTGTGGCTGGCACATGATGCACCCTGCTCTCTCCCACCAAGCAATCTCCAGCCCCTAGCCAGAGTTGGGGGAGTGTGGGGCAAATATCTGATAGTCGGCCCTCTGCATGCCTGGAGAGCCACACCACTCAACTGTGGCAGGGGCACATTCTCCTCTACTCCAACGGCACATCTGTCAGCTTTCAATTCTGACCCAGCCAAGTGTCACGAACCGTCCTCAGATAAATGACTCTTGCGAGTCCAAAGGCTCCTACCTGGGCCCACATTCCAGGTATGGCTGGGCAACAATGTGGATGTTTCCTTGCACCAGTTTGTCTCTTCTTGCATGAATTTGGCCTTCTTTTCTTGCTTCAGGAGGGCCTGCCCCACCCCTCCTCTGTAGCCTGGGCTTGCTCCACACTGTGTGCTGTGGAAATCCTCACAGCATGTTGCATCAGCAGCAAAAATACCCAAATCTCAACCACATGGTGACTAACTGCACAAGTCACAGCGAAGGTTTGCCCTGAAAACTACAGTAACCTTCTTTAACTTAAAATAAAGCAAAACAGCCCTCTTTCCCAGAGGCTTTTCTCTAAAGCTTGGGTGCTCTGTCTCAGCATGACTGACTTCTCTTTGCTCCATCCTATTTCTCTGTAAGTGGCCATGCCATCTCATTCCTTCCTTCTTTCCCTCATTCATTTATGTTACAAATGGGTATTGAATGCCCCACATGTTCCCAGCACTGTGGCAGGCACTAAGGGTACAGCGATGAATAAGACAAATTACATGTCCAAATATTTCTCTGTTCCAGCCATCTGTTTTATGTCTACACTCCATTCTGAGCCAAACACAGGGTGCTCATCAGTGTTGGCTAAATGAGTATTACTGACGAGACTGGCCTGGCTTACTTTCCTTGCTCTGACCCTGGATTCCACTGCCTTCCTGTGTGCACCAGCCACACAAACAACTGACAGATGGTTCTGAGAGCCCTGAGTCTCTCTTGCTGCTGGTCCTTTGCACATGCCATTCCTTTTCTCTGGAATGCCTTTCTCATCTCTTTTCTCCTTTTGTGTCCTGTTTATCTAATAACTCATCTATCAAAGTCCAGCTTGAGCATCATTTCCTCCTGGCAGCCTCCTCTCTCCAGCTTCCTTTATGTCCCCAGGACCGTGAGAGGGAGAAGTGATACTTGCAGACTGAGGGAACCTTATCAGCTGACAGCGTCCACGGCTCTGCTTAGTGTAGAGGGAGCAGGTGGGAAGTGAAAACTGATCTTTTCAAGTTACAGAGGTTACTCCTTGTCCCTGTTCAGGGGGACAAGTGGCCCTGAACACTGCCTGGGCAGTAACCCCTTATGATGTTTTGGCCAGGGGGCCCATCTCCCTTCTCCTTGGACGGAGCCCACCATTCACTGGAGCCAGGGGAGGTTGAAAGAGATTCTGTGGGTGGGGTCTCAGGGTCAGAGGAGAAGCTGAGCCTGAGGGCTTGGGCCAGGTGGAGAGGAGGGGCTGAGCAGGCAACCGTGGGTGTGTGAGCCCAGAACCGGCCCTGCCAGATGGCTGGCCTGTGAGACAGGTCTAGGTGCTGCTGGCCACGTGGGCTCTGGCCAGCCTCAGCCGTGGGAACAGCTGATAGAACCAAACTCCCTCCACCTCCAAGAGAGCCACTCCTCCCCCACCCTGCTAACCTTGAATGCCCTCTGGGAACGGGCCAGGGGCTGGGGCAGGAGCAGGGGCAGGGTGGAACACTTTATATCAGGGGCACAGTTCCCAGCCATGCCCTATGGTACTTGAGTCCCAAGAACAGCAACTCATGGGGGTTCAGACCAAGAGCACTGTGCTCATAGCCCGTCAGTGGGAGGGGACAGACAGGGAACGGCTGCTGCCCTCCCACCCTGTGTCCTGCTGATGATGCTTCGTTCCTCAGACCACCTCTTCCACATTCACTCATCCAGCAATATACTACATATTCACTATATACCTGGCACTATGCCAGGTGCTGGGAGGCCACCGCAAACAAAATGTGGAGCTGGCGTTCAGGCATCAGGGGGCTGGGGGAGGTGAACACGACTGAATAAAATGTATAGAGTGTTAGAACAATGATCCTTAAACCTACCATGACAAAAAGCCAGGTTATTTTTCCAATCTGTATTTGGATTTCTGGGCAACGCCAAATTGCTATAAATTCTATAGTCACTATAGTCACTATAGATGGTAGAGTACAGTTGTTTCTAAATGCTTACTCTCAATTTCTGCACTCATGTCCTCCCGTGGTGCTGGTCCACACAGTGTAAGGAGGTGATCAGAGCTTTGCGGGTAAACAGAGGGAAAGACAGATGAGGATTTAAGGTAAGGTGATGTGATGAGAGGGAGAAGGGCAATTTTAAAGGGGTTACTTTTACTGAGGAGGTGACATTAGAGCAAAGACTTAAAGGTGGTGAGAAAGAGAGCCACACGTGTGCCTGAAGAAGGTCTAATACAGACTGAAGCTTTAATAAAAGAAGAGTTTTACAAACTTGGACTTTGGTTGAAGCCTTCTTGAAGAGGGAGGAGGGGCAGGGGACAGTAAGTGAGGGAGCTTGTGAGGGGAGCTGTAACAGGGGTCCCTCAGCAGGGGAGGCCCCCAAGATGACTGCGCTGAGTCCTGCAGGGCCTCCAGCTCTCCGAGGTGTGCCTTGCACCCAGGGTAGGCCTGGGGTGAGCTCTATCCCCTCAGAGCTCCATGCAGCATCTCAAGCCCAGCAGTGCCTCCTGGAGCCACTGTGATCCTCGATGGGGGCAGTTTCCCTGTACCTGGTCTCTCTCCTTTCAGAAGCTTCTTTCTTCAGGACCCAGGGGTCAATGCCCGAGAGGAGGGCTCACCCAGAGCACCAAGTACAGGCTGTTCTCCTGGTAAACAGACCCTGCTGCTTGCTGCATCTACCTCTAGCTTTGAACGGAAGAGGTGCTTCTAGCCTGGGAGCTGGTTTGAGCATTGCTCCTGTGTCCACCCACGGGTTCAAGGCCATGGATGCAGGAAGGTTCCATCCTTCTGATTTGTTTCTGCATCAGAGCCCAGGGTTGTAAGCACAGTGGGCACATGGAGATTGCTTTCTCTAGCTGGGGACACTTTCACACCTGCACATGCTCACCCAGCTGCACATGCTTACACACTGAACACACACCCAGATGAAACATACTCACGGGCTTGCTACCTGCCTACTGGCCCACAAACATCCATCCTAAACCTTCAGGCACACTAACACAGGCATGCACACAAACATGCACACGCACAATCACAGATACTCTCATGGGCCTCTGCCCATACCCACACAGAACGCACCCCCAGAAATGCACACATGCTCCCTACACATGGACGCTCTCTGTTTCCAAAAGAGTTTCCAGTGGATACAAACACCCAGTGAGTGGCAGACAGATGGATGGAACAAAGTTCACTCATGCGTCCAGGTGGCCCTGCGAACACATTCCCAAAGGAGCAAGCAGCAGCCTCATCCCCTCACCACCAGACCTTTGGGACAGCAAGGCTGGGGTGTGGCCAGGCCTGGGCAGGAGGATGTCAGAGCGCCTGGGTGCTGACTCAAGGCCAGGAGCTGCAGCCTTGTGCATTCCCGACAAGCAGGTCACCATGACAAGAAGTGCTGGCCTGCATACCGGGACCTAAGGTTGATTGGAAAAGGCCTGGGGAAAACCCAGCCGTGGTAGGGCAGGAGGTGTTAACTAGGTGTGGCCTTTCATTCCAGCCCTTCAGTTAGGTGCAGGCAGTACTGGGAGCGCGTGTCAAGGCTGTGCGCTAGCTGGGGCACTGTGTGTTGATGGAGCAGGAGGGCAGTGGCTTTGGAGGGGCTGCAGCATGGAGAGGTTGGGGGAGACAAGTGCCCACATCCCCGCCATTGCTGCTGTTGGGCCCGGCCGGTGCTAGGCCTGCTGGCGCTCCTCACATATTCCCTCGCAGCAGGCGGCTCCCAAGGTTGGGTGTTGTTGCCATCGCTTTACAGAAGAGGACACTAAAGTTCAGAGGGCTTAAATAAATTCCTCTAGGTCCCCAGCTGATAAGGGCAGAACTAGGACTGAGTCGAGATCTGTCTGATTCCAGAGATCAGACTCTTTCTACAGCCCCATGTTGAAGCTAAAATTGCATTTTAAACTGTCACACGCAAGAGGAGCCTAAGGAGGTGTGACAGCTAAATGTACTGTGAGATCCTAGATGGGATCCTGGAGAAGAAAAGGGGCAATGGGGAAAACTGAGACTATCTGAAAAAGCATGGACTTCAGTTAATGAAAATGTATCAAAATTGGTTTATTAATTGTGGCAAATGGCCATACTAATTAAGAAAACTGGGTGGGTGCAGGATGCACAAGAACTCTTAACACTCTTCATAATAATTCTGCAAATCTAAAACTGTCCTAAAATAGAAAGTTAACTAAAATTTTAAAAATGCTGTTTTGCCAGAAGCAGGAGGTAGCAAATAACATATATTCTAAGATGCAGCCTGTGCCCAAGGCCTAAAGAGGCAGGGCCTCTGGAAAGTCTCTGACCTCCTTTACTCAAAATGAGAGGCCATTTTGGACTTTGCACCACGAGTTCCCATCACCTGCACAACCTGAAATACAGACATTCATTACAGCACTGATACAGCCAAGGCCACCAGAATTTCTTGTAAATGAGGCAAAAGGCAGAGCTCCAGGCTCTGCGTGCTGAGGCTACAGCTGAGAAGCAGAGGAGAAGGAGAAGGAGACGCTGAGCCTGAGAGTTGTGGCCGCCAAGCCCCTCCCCCCTGACAGGCCTGGCCTTAGCACAACTTCTAAACAGGTTTTTAAGCTCATCCTGAAACCCGGGCTAGTAGTCTGAGCCTCCAGGAGCCGGCGTGAGGGCTAAATGAGGTAATGGATGACGAGCCCTCAGCGTGGTGCTTGCCATGGCAAGGACATTATCTTTGTGGAACTTTTGATTATTTAAAAAAAAATTATTCTAGAACGAAGTCTACTGACAGCCAGACTCTCTCGTAGCTTCATTGGATTCGTAACTTTAAAAATCTCCCAGAAGGTACCCCTGGTCCAGTCCAAGACCCAGAGAGCAAAGGTGCCCCCAGAGCAGCCATTAGAGTCCTGCCCCCACCACCTAGCTGGACCCAGATGAAGACTTCTTCAGGATGAGCAGGAAGGAAAGGTTTTCCTTGTCTCCCTGAATAGGAATGTTAGGGGCAAGACAAGCTCCCCTTCCTTTTGCCCCCACCATCCCCCCACCTCATGTAAAGATGCCTTTTGACACCACCACCCCCGACCCTTCCCTGCCTGGTAAGAATAGTCTGGTCACAACACAAAGGCACTGGGGAAAGAGGGCACCATTGGAAGAAATCTGGGCATGGCCAGAGAGCTGGGGCGATGGACCCTTCCTAGGAGTGGATCCCAAGGAATTCCTCTGTGGATTCTGGCATCAGGCCTGAGCTCCTTATCTCCTCCATACCAGCTTTATCAAAGCAATTCAGTGAATCCGCCAAGAATGTATTTGCTGCCCTCTCAGCAGCCAGAGTGCTTAGAGAGCTGGCCTTGGGCCTGCCCCTTCCAGGAAGCAGAGCAGCAGAGCAGCCAGGCCAGAGCTCTGGCCCGAAATGCCCCAGAGACCAGGACCAGCTGTGCCCCCAAGCCCAGGTGAGAGCTTAGCACCTTCCGAGGGTCATCCCAGGCCACCTCTCAGACTCCACTCATGGTATGGATTCCAGTGGGGTCTCAGCTGGAGTTGACTGAGACCTTAAAGGAAACAGTAGAAGAACAGTAGGGAAAGCAGACTGGGAACTGGGGCACTGCGGGATGTGAGGCGTGGAGGGGTGAAGGACAGTGTGACCTGGAAAGCCACAGAGTCTGGCAACGAAGAGGCCACAGTGACTACTCAGAGCACACTTTCACAGTTACAGATGTCAAGGTTGTCTGTACAAGGACCTTCATATAACATCCTTCATAACAGTGAACAATTGCAAATAAGTTCAAGGTCCAGCCACAGGAGCTAGATAAGTAAACTATACTTCAGCCACGCACAAATAAAAACCTGACAGCTGGAGGTGGGAGGGAAGGGAAGTGAGGAAGGAATGAATAGGTCAAACACAGAGGATTTTAGGGCAATGGAACTGGTCTGTATGATACTGTAATCATGGATACATGTCATTATATATCTGTCAAAATCCATAGAATGGACAACACCAAGAGTGAATCCTGACATAAACCATGGACTTAGGGGTGATTATGATGTGTCGGTGCAGGTTCATCAATTTATAGCAAAGGTATCGCTGTGATGGGGGCTGTGTGTGATGAGGAGGCTATATGCATGGGGTGAGGACAGCGGGAATATTGGAAATCTCTGTGCCTTCCTCTCAACCTTGCTATCAACCTAAAAGTGCTCTAGAAAAATTAAGTCTGGAAAAAAAAGAAAACCCTAACAGCTCACAGATTTTGTTTGGCTTTTAAGGAGAATGGGATTATTTGCCAACATTAGCAAGATTGAGAAATTATATGGAAAAAAATCCAGATGTCCAGCTTCTTCTGAACAGCAGAAACCCTGGCAATTCTAGGCCTCATTTCCCCTTAGCAAGACTTTGGCTGGAGTAAGAAGGAGCTGTTCCACAGAAATGAGGAAGCCCTTCCAGGTGGCCAAGGTTTGCCTGGCCAAAGTCAATCATGCAGTTTCACACAGCCTCTGTCAGCTTTGGATGTAGAGCTCTTGTTCAAGCTGTTGCCCACGCCTGGAAATTCTCCCCTCTACCCGCAACCCTTTGGCCTGCTAGTTCCTTTACCTCCTGCAGGAATTATCTTAAGTGTCATTTCTTCAAGGAAGACTTCCCTGACCAGCCCAGACTGAGTTAGGCCACTCTGTTTTATGTTCTCATTGCATCCTTGTAAAACTCTTCATTGCTGTCACAGAATTATTTGTGGCAACTCTCCCTTACAGAAGAATTCCACCTAATCAACAGAGAAGGAATGAGGAAATACAAAATCGCCATTAGAACATCAAATCTCTTCAGGCAAGATCCACCCATGGATTTTAAACTTAGTGGACAAAAGTTTAAGAAGAAACATGATATTTGCATAGTCTCAAAATATTCTCCCCAAATATTCAACTAAATGAAAGGTTACCATCCCTGCTACAAAGACATTTTGGCATCATGTACCTCCTGATAACCTACACTGAGAAGGGCATGCCACCTCTGTGACATCCTTTCCAGTAATACATAGCCCTGATCTAATAGTGAGAAAACATCAGACAAACACAAATTAAGGGCCGTTCTGTAAAGTAACTGGGCAGTACTCATGAAAAGACTGAAGGACTGTCACAGATTGGAGGAGATTAAAACATGACAACGAAATCTAACATGTGACACTGGATTAGATCCTGGAACAGAACATATATAGATAAGTGGAAAAGAAAGTCTGTACTGAATAGCATTGCACCAATGTTAATTTCTTACTTTTCAGAATTTTAATATCGTCCTGGGAGATGTTAATATCCGGGAAACTGGGTGAAGGGTATATGAGAACTCTGCATCATTTTTGCAACTCTTCTGTAAGTCTGAAATGGTTACAAAATAGAAAAATAAAAAAAGTATTTGGGCAATATTTGCTTGATGCCTATATTGTCATTTACTGTGAGGCTATAAACCTCACAAGGACAGGGACTGTGAATATACTCTTGTCTTCACGGCATTCTGAAGTTCTATGAAATGTCTGACACATGGTATTTACTAAATACATGCTGAGTAAATAGACTCATAGTTATTTACACAGGAAAAGTCCATGGCATATTACTGAGTGAAAAACATAGGACACAAAACAGCACATACAGTATATCAATATTTGTCTAAATGAAGAGGCTAAAGATTTACAAGCCAATGTTGACTGGTTGTTTCTGAAAGATAGTCATGGGCAATTTTTCTTTTCCTCTTTTTACTCTGTTATGTTTTCCAGGCATACTTAAACACTCACAAACTAGTTTTATGTGCAGAAAAAAAGGGTGCACACACACACACACCCACACACACACATCTTCATTTCAAAGAAAGCCATGAGCACCACACCGGCAGACCTGGAGCCAGATCTCGAGGACTGGGCAGAAGGTGAGTGGGTCTGAACCCGGGTGATGCTGAGCCAGCGCCACAGGGACTGCAGCTAGTGCAGGGGGGCTGCCAAAAGGGTGGGTTACTTCCCCTCTGCCTCTCTGAGTCTCCATTCAGCCAGCACCCTCTGAGCAAAACTTTTAATTTCCTAGGGTAACAAATTACAACAAACCGGGTAGTTTAAAGACAGAAATAAAGAGGGGAGAAGCCCTCTTTGCCTTTTCCTACTTCCGGTGGCTCCTGGCAATCCTTGGCATTCCTTGGTTTATGGTTGGATTCCCCAACCCGCTCCCCAGTCTATGCCTCTGTCATCATATGGCTTCTTCCCTGTGACTTTGTCTCTGTAACCAAATCTCCATCTCCTTTCTCATAAAGACACAGCCATTGGATTAGGGTCCACCCTCATCCCGCATAACTTCAACTTAACTTGATTATGTTAGCATAGGCCCTATTTCCAAATAGAGTCACATTCACAGGTACAGGGTGTTAGGAATTGAACATATCTTTTGGGGGGACACAATTCAACCCACGATAACTAGAAACTACCCTGGACCCATTATCTATTACTGTGTAACACACTACTTCAAAACCTAGCTGCTTAAAACAACAACCATTTCATTTGCTCACAGTTCTGTGAGTCAGCAATTTGGACTGGGTTCACCTGCGAGATTCTTCTCCTAGTCCCATCTGGGTCATTTGTGTGGCTCTAGTCTTCTAGTGGCTCTACTGGTTGGAAGGTCCAAAATGGCCTTATTCATACGTCTCACTCTTGGTACCGATGGCAGTCATCTTGTGAGCCTTAGCTGGTGATTTTCTACTCCACGTGGTCTCTCATGCTCCAGCAGGCCAGCCCAGGACTGTTCATATGCCTCATGGACAATTCTAAGAGGACACAAGCAGAAGCTACAGGGCTGCTTGAGGACTAGGCTGCTTCATTCTAGGGTCAAAACAAGTCACAGGCAAGCCCAAATTCAAAGGGTAGGGAAATAGACTCCTCTTCTTCATGATGAAGCAGCAGAGTCACATTGCAAAGGGCCACACACATAGGGATGTCACTGAAGTCATATTTGCACACAATTTAGTATAGGTCCCAAGTTCTAAGAGAATAAGAGGAACAGATGCAACCCTTAAGAAGCAAGTGTCACAGCTGATCATGACACACTGAGAGGCACAGGGAAGCAGTCATTCTGTGATGTGTTGGGGGGAGGCAGCAGGGGGTGAAAACTGGGCAGCCCACTTGCCCACTGAACCCCAGATCAAGGTCCTTCTCATCTTGGTCTGGTTCTGGTAATAACCCCCACATCCTGGTCCTTTATGATTCCAGTCACAAGCTCAGAAAATTATTGCTGGGAATCACAATCTAACCCTAAAGCAAGGATGGACTGATCTCAGATTCCCAAAGAAGCAGCTCTGTCCTCATGCACAAAGTTGATTAAGGCAAGAGAAGACTTTCAAACAAGAGAGTTGGTGCAGAAGCAGGCTTGGAGTTTACCCACCTGTCTCCCTCCCTCCCAGGCAAACACTTGCCCTTTTCTCCAGTGACTGCCCTGGAGAGGCTAGCTACCCACATTCATGTGGGAGGAAAGCCTCCAAGGGCACACATCTCATCTGCCATTTGGAGGTGGATCGTGGCTGCATTTATTTACTGTGTGACTTTGAGAGTCTTTCTTCATCTGTGAAGTGTGAGACCATAGGGCTTCTGTAAGAGCCAGTGAGAAGGATTTGCAAACACCCAGGAGCTGTACCGTCATCTGTAAGGACATGTGATGCCCTTGATTCACTCACGTAACCATTCATTCAGTCATGTAATGTTTAACTTTGTTTTGTCTTTCCAGAGCAGCACTCTCCTTCTAGGGTCTGCACTTCACCCTCCTCCAACCATGTGCTTTGAATGGCAGCTGCTACCTTCTTAGACAGCCTCCTCATAGTGCTCAGTCCAAGGATGGGTGACTGGCTCAGGTTGGCCCAATCAGCATTCTTCACTGCGGAAGAAGGTAAAGGCAGCCTAGTTCCCCCATAGTTTTGGAGCCAGAGAGCTCTGGAGCAATTGGTGGTCCTGTCCCTCAACACAGGGAGGGAAGAGAGGAGGGGCAGGAGGTGTAAGTGAACCCTGGAGCTCTGTCTGTGGCTGCTTCTAGCTCCCTCTGAAGCCCTCAGCTTCCTCATCCCACAGTTATGAGGCTTGTTCCAAAGAAACTTCCTTTTGCCTAAACTTGTAATCAAAGGGATCTTGACTAAGGCAGTTAATTTATTCAGTGTTTATTAAGCAATTCCATCTGCCAAGCCCTAGAGATATAGCAGAGACCTGGCCCCTGTCCTCTGGGAGGTCTGATGGGGGTGGTAGAAGAGACACGAGGCTGTGGGGTGGGGCCTGCCTCAGTCAGAGCACAGAGCAGGCATCCTCACCTCTGCTTAGGGGAGGCACCTAGCCTGGGCCTTAGGCCTGTGTGTGAGTCTCCCTGGTGATGGAGAGGGGTCAGGAGAAGACAGGAGACAAAGCCTTAACAGCTTGTCTAAAGACACAGGCCTAAGGCCTACTGGGGAGCAGATGTCCAGGCTTTGAGACTCAGGAGGAGGAAGAGGCAAGGTCAGGTCAGATAGAAGGGCCTGTGGACCCGCCTTGAGAATGGCATGGAAGTGGGATGTTACAGAGTTGCTGGGCATATCCAGGGGGCATCCTTGGCTGATGGGAGACATGCCAGGTGAGGCCCAGGGGCTGGTAGGATCACTCACAGAGTGCTGGGGAGGGTATCCAGTTTCTACTGAGAGCCTTCACCATGCACCTTAGGGCACACACCTGGTGGTGAAGCAGGAGCTCGGCAGTGCAGACAAGCCCAGCCCCCTCTAGCACCCCCCATGCCTGTTCCCAGAGGGCCAGCATCTCTGGACATCCTTGCTGCCCCACTCAGCAGCAGGCACCGGCCAGTGGCCACATCATTGGCAGGCTGGCTGTGCTGTAGGTACCATGCCCTCTGCTCCCACAAAAGCCTGGAGTGGGTTACCTGGAAACAAACAAATCTGCCTGTAACTTCAGCAACCATGACAGGTAAGCTCTTTGGTTCAGCTGGGAGAGAGGCAGAGAACTCAGAGCGGGAGGACCTCCCCGGAGACCCTTCAGCTGTGTAATACCAGAGGAGTAGCCTCCTCCTAGGGATCTGTGGCTCTCCTTGCCCAAGCAGCCCCTGAGTGTACTCGGGACACCAGGCAGAAGGACCCTCACTCCAGGAGCAGCCAAGAGCCAGCCCATGTGGAGCCCATGTCAGGGTCACCAAAGCAGGTGGGCAGCTCAAGGCGACAGGGCCATCCTGACATGTGCAGCCAAAGCAGGGATGAGACCAGTGACCATCACCGGGGCCCTTGAGGGGAGGCGGTATGAGCAGGTGAAAGGCAGAGGGCAAATGCCCAGAGTCTGCAAAGGCTCAAAACATCTTCCTGGAGCCTCTGCCAGATGGAACGCTGTTTGCCCACCTGGCTCCCGCAGCACCCTGTTCAGCCTCCTGCAATAATGGCTATATCTGATCCCATACATTGTTTGCACATCAACCCTGAGGACAGGGCCTGCTGTTCACATGCAGCCCTGGCTCTAGCCTAGGCATGAGGCCAGGAGTGGAAGCTCTCAGCAAATAAGTGACCATTTGCAAAGCTGTCGTGAGGACCTTAGGTAGACCTAGCTGCAGGATCTGGAGCCAGGAGAGCTCCAGAGACTGGAAGGCAGGGTCTCAGACAAGTGTGAAAAGATGTGTGGCAAGCTCAGACTAGCAGAGCTTGCTGGGAGACAAGCTGTGAGAAGGAGGAGGAACGAGCCTGACCAGGCTGCCCCACCATCAGTGCCCCATCAGAGGAGACTGAGGCCAGCAAGGACAGAGGTACAGGGAGATGACGGCCCAGGCTGGGGAGGAAGCCACAGGTGAGGGGGCTCAGTCCTGGCCCTTTACAGTAGAGCCCTAACAGGAGCAACATGAAAGATGTTGGTCCTGGCCTGGATGTTTCCATAACACTCAGGATGTACAAGACTGCACATCTAGGCTCAGGGAATCCCTAGGAGCTGGAGTGGCCAGGATCCATCCTTCTGGGTAAGCTGGCTCCTAGTAGAGCCGGGTGGACCCTGCATTTGGACAGGTAAGCACACTGCAGGAGCCTGCAGCCTGAGGAGGGAATTGCTGGGGAAAGGCCATACTGTGGACCCTTAGTGAGGATCCTTGGTCAAGAATGTGACATCTGGGGGACTTGATAATAGGGGGGAATCTAGTAGCAACAAAGTTGCTCATGTAACTGTATATTAATGATACCAAAAAAAAGAATGTGACATCTGGGTCTACCCACCAGTGCCCTGAGCTTGCAGGGAGGAGGCAGGAGCTGTGTGACTGTGCACAGGAACTAGGTGGTGGTCAGAGCCACTCTCCTCCTGGACCAGCAAGCAGGATTTAGCTGGGTGCTGGAGTGGCCTTTGAGTACCAAGCACTCGGGCAGAGGGGGATGGAAAATGATTCACAAGTAGAGGAATGGGAGGTGAATCTGGAGAAGAGAGTCAAGACCACATGTCAGAGGGCCTCACAGGCTGAGGCCAGAGTTCAATGCTGTCACAGTTGCCTGGAGGGCACAGGGAAGGCCTGGAAGCAGGGAACAGCAAGGCCAGCTTTGCACTTCAGGAGGTGCTGGAGGCAGACTCCCGCTGCCCCCGCCCCAGGCCTGCGGTGTTATGTGCCCTGGTATTTCTTTGGCAGCTGTGGCCTCCCCCAGTAGTAAACTACAGGAGGGCTGGGGAGGCACCTGGGCCCAAGCAGGCAGGCTGCCAGTGGGCAGCCCCACCCCTGGAGGTACCCACCCCAGCAGATTCCCTGCTGGGCAGTGGCCATGGGAGCAATCAGGCCCAGGCTTGCCCAGACCCAGAATTCCTGGCATGGCAGGAAGCCTGACCATCAGGCCTTGGGCCCCACCCAGAATTGAATCCCCTTTAGCAGCCCATGGGCTTCTTGAGGCTCTGGGCCTGGCCCACAACCCTACGCCAACCCATCTGGCCCTCCCAGCTCTGGCTTCGCATTGCTGGTCTGCCTGAGCTAGACGGCTCCAGGGCCCCATTTCAGACCCTGCCCTCACCTGCACCTGCATCAGTGCTGTTGTCTGCCTCCTACTTCAGGCCTGAGGAGGGCCCACCGCAGCCTTGGCTCCCCACCAGCTACCCTGAGTTCCCAACCAGGTGCTCCCGGCTGGGCTGGGCTCTGAGCGCTATCCTCCCCCGTCCTTGTCACTGCCTCGCTCAGCATCTGCAGGGATGCTCAGGTCCCCAGGACCCACCCAGCGGAGGGTCACACCATCGCCCCTCTGCACAGACCCAGCTGGCAGAAACCAGGAAGGAACCATGCCTGGGGGGTGGGGAGAGGTGTTCAGCCCCTCCCCCTTGTGCAGGCACCTGCCCCCCTTCACTTGTGCCCAACAAGCCGGAGCCATAGTCTGCAGCACTTCCTTTATGCTCCTGGGAGGGGATTTTCAGCCTGTGGGGCTGACATGGGGACAGGTGATTCATCACTTTCAGCAGCAGAAGGATGACACAGCCAGTCTACAGCAACCCAGGAAGAGGGAGGGAGGGAGGTGCCAGAGGGGGTGAGGGGCAGGGAATCACACATCTGAGCATCACAGCTCATCTGGCAGGGGCAGGTGAGGAGAACTCACAATACATGGAGTGGGTCTTCCTGCAGCAGGAAGTAGACCGTAGACAGGAGCCCAGACAGAGCAGACCCCCCGGGTGTGGGCGGAGCCGGAAAGACTCCCAGGGGAAGCGCTCTCAGCTGAGGCCTGCAGGTTGAACTGGCCAGTTACAAAGGGGAGTAAGAGTGGAAGGGACAGGGTGAGGGCAGGAACAGGCAGACATTGTGGAGAGTGGAGGGCCACGGGGCACCAGACAGGGCTGCAGAGAGAATGGCCCGGACAGCATGGCTCCCAGGAAATGCCTGCTGCCCAGAAGGGGACTCTTTGGTCAGGGCCGCTGGGTAGGCTGGGGGGATGTGGTTCCTGCTGGGGTCCCCAGGATCGTGTCCTCCAGAGTACTCACTCCTGCTTCTGTCCCATGAGCCCTAGACCTTAGCTAGACCCACAGGAGCCTTCTATGAGAAGTCCTCCTGGGCCCCCCAGGCACACATGCATTCACTTTCACCAATCACATAAGGAACTTATTTTGCAAACAGGCATCAGAGGTTCAGAACGTCCAAGGAACTTGCTGGATGCCATGTAGCACATCAAGGTGGTCCAAGCTTGTCCGATGCCAGAGCTCTGGGCAATGCTAATGGTGTCACGCTCATGTTGCACAGTACATAGCAGACTCCCTGGTCATGTCAGCTTGAGGAGTGCTGGTGAAATGGACTCAAACAGGCACTTTCCTGCAGGACTTTTCAGGGCCCTTACTGTGCTAATGAGTACTGGGGACTGTATGAGATGGAGACATTCCTGAATATATTTGGCCGCGGAACCCTCTTGCTCCTGATGGAGCTGCTGTCCCCAAAGAGCCCGCTGTGGAGCCTGCTGGGCTGGCAGGTCGAGCCGCCCTGCCTGACGCTCTGCGTAGGCTCACTTCAGTGCTGTGCTTGCATTTGGGAAAGTTTGTTCCGTGGGGTCTCTACACAGGCTTGGGTGGAGGAGAATGGGGTAGCCAGGTTCCCCGGACACCAGCCTTCAGAAAAGTGCTTTCCACGCTGTGGCAATGCCTGTGGTCTTGGCTCACTTGTCTGTGGCCCAAGAAGGGACATTTCCAGGCAAAAGAACCATTCTCTGTGGCCACAGGCAGCAGCATGTTTGGGAAAGGCTCCTAGGACGTGGTGCCATTTTATGGTGAGGGATGAATGGGGAAAAGCAAAGGCACAAAGGGGAAGCCACAGGGACACCAAGGTCATAGCGGCCAAGGCTGGGAGAGGCCAGGAAAGGGAGCTGGTGCCTGTGGTAGAGGCTCTGAAGGCTATCCAAAAGGGATTTGGACTTGGATTGGGGGTATTAGGACCACAGAAGGCGCTTGAGACAAGGGTCTTGATCAATCCACAAACAATTTCTGCTTGAAATCATTCCCAGCAGAAGGGCTTCCCAGCATTCCTTCCTCCCTGTGAGCTCCCAGGAACTGCCCCCCACCTCCACCCACATGACCTCAGTCAGTGCCTGTGACCTGCTGTGTCACCCCTCTGACCCAGCCCATGCCACCTCCTACCTTGGCACTCTCCCTGCAGTCTCCTGGCCTAGTGCCCCCATCTCCATTGCTCTGCACACGGTCTCACACTAACTCTAACGCTACCTGGGGCAGGTAGACAGCCGCACACTGCCCTGACAGGAAACCTTGCACCCAGCTCTTTCTGGGGTTCCTCCTCTCAGGGCAGACTCCTCAGCAGAGCCATCTGTACCCACCACCTCTCCACTTAACAGGCACTGCCCCAGCACATTCAAAGAAGGGCAGTGGCTGTAGGGCACCAAGAAGTGTCTGGGGATCAGGAAATTGCCAGTGGGTGGCCCCCCCTATTCCAGAGGTACCCTCTCCTGGGCATTGGCTACTCTCTACCCCAGCTTCCTTGGACTCCATCTCTGGCTTTCTGGGAAAGGGGCACATCAACAAGGCCAAAGTTTGACCCTCATGGTCACCCTGACCAGGATTCTGGACACTTATTTCACTCACCAGAAGAAGGTGCCAAAGGCCACCTGTGAAGAAAAGGCAGACATAGAAGAAAGGGCGTGACTGAGAGCATCAGACTCCAGTGACCTGCTGCCACCACCCTATCCTTGGGACAGTGAAGGATCCACATCACTGGGCTATGGCTGCTGTCCCCTCTGGGCAGAGCTGGGACAGGTCTGGTTGCCTCCAGGGCTCTCTGACTTTAATGTTAATTGTCCTTCTGCTTCAGAGAGGTGGCTTTTCTGATCTCTGCTGGGATCCTGGGGATGGGGTCACTGGCATCAGCTCCTTTTATGCAAGTGCGCACACGCACACACGCACACACACACACACACACACACCAGCTGTGGCACTTTCTCCTTAGAATTCTCTCTTCTGTGGCTTCCAGGAAGAGTCAGATGCCTTAGAACTTCCAGAATATGCTCATTGACTCTCTGTTTGTATGTTTGGTATTTTTACAATTGTTCTAAAATGCCACCATCTCAGCCTTCTGACAGGCTCAGTGACTGGTCCTGGCAGAACACATGACTGGCCACCAGCAGGTCCCCGATGCCCTCACTCACAGGGATATGATGGAGAAACTGCTGGGTCTTCAACAGACTCTTGTCTCCTGAAGCCCAGGCCATGGGAAAGACACAGTGAGGACAGAAATAGAAAAAAACGGTTTTGGCCACTTAGGATAATTGTAAACATCAAGTGACATTGCAAAGAAAAACAAAAAGTAAAATTATATGGTTGATGAGCTAGGAGGAGCTCAGAGATAATTTTGCTAGCCAGCACTTACCATGTTAGTCATATTACACTTACCTTTATTATTTAATTCAGTCGATAAATATCCTACTGAGCATCCATCAGATGCCAGGCACTGTGCTAGATGCTCGGGCTGCATCAGTGACAAAGCAAAGATCCTGCCCTCTGAGCGCTTACACTCCGTGGGAGGAGGGGGAGACCCACGACAGTAAATAAGGTCCAGCCTTCTGGTGAGCGGTGCTGGGGTGGGGGCACCCTTCCGTGGAGCTAGCAGAGGAGCCTGGGGAGCAGCTCATTGCAGAAGGGGCACTAGAGTGGAGGCCTGTGGAAGTAAGGGGCAGGAGGCCAGGCTCTGGAGGAGGGGGCCGTGGGAGATGAGGGCGAGGAGGGTCTGGGGAAGAGGTCATCTAGGGCCTGCTCACTGGTTTACTAAAGGACTTTGGCTTTTATGGGAATGAAGTGGGAAGCACAGCAGAAGAGGGGAAGGGATGACGATAGCCCCAGGGGGGCGGGCTCAGATTGCAGCCCCAAGGTCAGTGCAGGGCATGGCGCCTGATGAGAGGCCGATAAACACTAAATACCAGTGGATGAATGAATGAATGAGTCCAAATGGGAGATTACGTCCACACCTTTCCAGGGAGATGAGACTGTGGATACTGCTGGACAAATATGTTTCCAATCTGGCCATTGTATATGGATCAGAGATACATGTCCATATCTTTGGGGAGTTTTTCCAAGTCTTCATATGCAGACCCAAAGGGCAGATTCCTAGGTTGGGTGGGGCCCAGAATGAGTATATGGTCTCACACAGCCCTGCCCCAAGTGAGAAGCATCAACCTAGACATTTCCAGCTCCCTCCAAATTCTCAGCATCTGGCATCATATCCAGCCCCAGGGCACACATTAAATAAACGAAGCTACGTTTGTTGACTGAATTCATGGATGTATAAATGCATTAAGACAGCTAATTAATTGCCCTTTTTCCATTTTCAACTCAAGTGTTCAGAACTGTGTAAATAAACAGCTTTCCAGGAAATGCAAAGCCAAGGGCTGTTACTGTCTGCTGTCCCCCACCTCGTCTGAATCTCTTCTGCTTGGCTTCCACCTGCTCTGCCCTAACCAAGCGGGAGCACAGTCGGCCCTTTCCTTGGAGGGATGCAGGGATTCCGAAAGCAGAGACTGCCTTTCATAACCCAGTGTGTTTCTTCAGAGCTGTGAGCCAGCGGGGCCTCTCCTCCAATGACAGGGCTGCCGAGGAATGGGGCTTTACTAGACAGCCCAATGCCCCCAGAGAAAAAGGGTGCCCAGCCCAGGGAGCAGAGGAGTGGGGTTAGCAGAGGCTTGGGGTGGAGACAGCACTTCACTTCCCTTTCCATGAAGGAGGGGTCCGCCCACATTCCAGGGACCGGGACCAAATTCTTCCTGCAGGAAATGCTGGGGCTGTGAGGCCAGCTCTCTCCACCTCTTCCCTTCTCCCTTCCCCCATCTCAGCAGCTGCCCCCCTCCAAAGTTGGGGCCCGGGCTCAGGGCGTCTGGGTCTCACAGATTCCTGGCCTCTTGCTTGCAGGTGCCAGCTGCCAGAGATTTTTGCATGTAAACAGTAAAGAGCCCCTTATTTTCTTGACATACTTGGAATATATATGGCCATTTTTTTCCTCTTCCCAAAATTAAAAAAAGTCCATAAATTCCACAAAAGGCATCTGACTCAACTCTCTTTTATCCTTCCTCTTGCTTTCCCACCCCCACCCTTGAAACCCTGAATGTGCAGTCCCAGGAGCCTGCACTCTGCAGCTATACCTGGTGGCTGGAAGGGGTCCCCCTGACCCATGTGGGGCCAGAGGCCCACCTGGTGCATTGAGGGGACTACTCTGAACTTCAAGAGGCCAAGGATGGTTAGTTAAGGGCCCAGCACGAAAATCAGGCAGGCTGGTTTGCATCCTGGCTCTTCTACCCATCAGCTGTGCAGCAAATGAGTTATATCTCTGACCCTCTTTCCTCATGCCTTAGGTGAGTGTGTCTGGAGTTTCTCCTAGGGAGACTGTTGAAGGATTAAATGAGATAATGAAGAGAGAACACTTCACAAACGATAATTGTAATTATTGTGTTTTCATTAGTATTGAGTACCTGTCATATACCTCCTACTGTACAGGATTCCAGGACCTGAATTAAATATCCCAAGCTCTCAGAGACCACCTTATTGAGGACAGAGTCAAGGAAACAAACCCTTTGGGCTATGCGTGGTACAATGGTGTGCAAGACAGAGTGGAAGGCAGGATTAACCCTTTGCAAAGAGATCAAGACAGTTTCACAGAAGAAAGAGACCTTTGAAATGGTTTTGAAGGTTGAATAAGAGTTCTTAAGCTAGAAAAGGAGGAAAGGACACCACAGGTAGAAGACACAGCACATCCCAAAACTCAGAAGCCTAACTAGCAAGCTGGGTTTGGAAATTCAGGGTGTAGGGATCTAACGTGGGAAGATGGTGTCAGGGAAGCTCACCAGATGAGCGATGTCCCATCCTAGAGGGCTTCTCCCTAAGAGCACTGCCTCACAGTCAAAGCTTTCCTTTCAGGCAGCTCTCTTTGGCTGTCGTTGAAGGGGGTCACAGGGAAGACTCTAGAAGGGACAGAGGCTGGGTCAGAGCTAGGAGATGGACGCAAGAGGGCAGGGCAGCCACCCCCAAGCTGCAGTCATCCCCTGCCTCCTTCCTGGTATTTGCCATATCCAGGCACAGCTCAACAATTACTTGTGTAATATTCCCCTTAATGTCAGCTCATTCTTTACCATTTTATGTCCCTTCCATTGTACTATGGTAGCTACTGCTTCATTTTTTCCCCAAACATAATGTAAACACTACATTCTTAAAATGAAAAGTGTATGTCCATTTGCCATTGGAAGTCACCTCTTTGCCCACCAGTGGCACCTGCCTCAGGCTTTGGGAACCATCCATCCTGCTACAGGGGTAAGAGGACCTGAGCAGAGGCCGTAGCAGCAGCTGCAGTTGCTGCTCTGAAAGCAAAGACAGGCAAGCCTCCCCTGCCCGCTGGCTGGCTGTGGTCATTAGCACCCTCGCCCATCCAAGCCCGTGGGCTCCAGCTCTGCTCCGCGCGCAGCAGGCCAGTGGGCTCCCCCGAGAGCGAGAGATTTAAGCAGATCCCAGGATGATGTAACTGTGGGATCCTTGTGGGTAAGTACATTGTGCTGTCTGAGTGAAAAATGCGCAGGGGGAGGTGGGGAGAGAGGAGGAAGACAGGAAGGCGGTAAGGGAGGAATCCCACCCAGCACCTGATTGATCTTCACAAGAATCTTGTGAGGTGGGAATTATTGATGATCCATTTTACAGATGAGGAACCAATCTCAGAGACATTAAACTACTGCCAAGGCCATTCCTGGTAAAAAACAGAACTAAGCTACTAGTCCAGATCTGTCTGACTTTAAAGTCACTGCTTCGTTTTAAAAGAATAAGGCCCATAATGACACCATTGCAGCAGAGCAATTGTTATTTTTTTAAATCCCCTCCCAGTCGTCCCTCATCCATTGTGCAAAACATACACATTATCTTCCTTTGTTCACCCAGCATTATATCATAAACATTTGTAATGTTGCTAAGTAGTCTTTACTATAATCACTTTTACATAATATTTCACCCTTTGGACATATCATGATTCACTGAGCCTGAACATTTAGATGGTTTCAACATCTCAGGATTAGAAATCCTCCCCACCCCCACCCTTCCCAAATCAGGCTCCTCTGGGATGAGTCAAGGTCTGCACCTGGCCTACCTCTGTAAGGTTATGTAGGTCACTGGGCCTGATCACGCCTGCAGTAGTGCAACAAGGCATGCCAGAGGCTCTTGGAAGGTGAGAGCTACTCAGAAAGTCATGTCCTGCCTCCCCACCCACGTGTTCTGCCAAGCCTGGCATGGCCTTGCCCCAGCCACTGCCCCCATCCACTCAGGCCACAAAATCAGAGGTGGCGTGGACTGGGGAGGCCAAAGGCTGGTTGAGGTGGGTCCTTGGTGGTGGTGAAGGCAGTCCCATGCCCAGATTCCTCAGGCACCAAAAGGCATCCAAATGATCCCAGAACTGTTCAGCATTGATTCCATTACTGGGACAGGAGCTGGAGCCCTGCAAACGGCCCAGGGCACTGCTTGGGCCCCATTCCCTTGAGAGGCCCTGTCCAGAGAGTTCTCTGTTCTCCATCCCCACAGGGAACATGGCCTCATCCCAAGCTGGCTCGCCAACAGTTCTCAGAAGGAGTCCAGAAGCAGAAAAAGGCAAGCAAACATTGTACCACCACCTCAGGTGGATAGCCCAAGCATTTTCGGGATGCTTCTCTGTTTTATCTGTTTGCAAAGCAGATATTTGGGGAGGATGTGCTCAGAACTGCTTCAAGGTTGCCAGTCCCATGGGAAATGGTTCACATTCTTTGCATAGTTGGAGGGCTGAGAGGCGGTAGAGATGACTGCTCGGGGCCTCTCCTGACCCAAGGAAGTTGAGCTATGGCCTCGACATCTTCCCGCTGTGATGGGTTCCAGTGTGGAATGCGCTGGACGCTCTTTCCAAGAAGGCAGGGTGGTGGGGAGTCTCTACAGGAGCTGTTTGCAGAGAGAGTCATCGAGTTACTTATGCAAGCCCAGGACCAAGTGCGCTTTCAGAGGTCAGGCTCTCCAGGACCCCGCCCAGGGCAGTGCACCCTTTCCCAGGGCAGGTGTCGGCCTTCAGAGATGCCTACAAAGTGCCAGTGCAAGTGGCTTTCTGGAGCCACGAGGGACATCAATTTCTTCTGGGCATGTTGCTGTTTACAATTTTTTTCTTTTAATAAGGCACATGTATCATTTTAAAACAAAAATCAATAAAGTTATTTTTAAATAAATAACTAAATAAAAAAGCCTCAGAACCAGGGCATTTTATCTTTGCCTTGATTGTGAACCCCAGGATGTAGCAATCTTTCCTGTCAGAAAATCCTAATGTCACCCCTAGGTGCCTTTTCCTGCAGCCATTTGGACACATTATCATGCTGCTAAGAGGAGGTGGAATAGTGGCCTCCTTGGCTCAAACCTGTGATTGGTGCACATTCCTCACTGGGCACACTGGCCAGTGGCCAACAGCCACTCCTATGGAATTCTCTGAAATGAGGAACAGCATTCCTGAGACCATTGAGTGGAGACAGCCTCAAAAGGCAAGCTGGACTTCCTTTAGGCCCTGCTCATTGCCAGGAAATGTAGGAGGAGAAAAGCTGCCTCTGGCACCACTCTGTGGCCTTTGCACAGGCCCCTGCCCACCTGGCATGTGTAGATGTGTTGTTGGGAAGCTGGGCCTGAGACCCACTGAAACTGACACTCTTCTGGGAGGTGGGCCCTCTGGATGGCCACAGCTTCCACTGCTTCCTCCAGAGCTTCAGGAAAGCACCACAAGAGGCACTGAGGGCAGTGCAGGGGAAATGCCAAGCAGCTTGTGACCTGCTTGACCACCCTGTAACCATTTGATGTGAAACTGGCAGAAAAATGCTCCTGGGAGCCTGATGCCTGGTGTGTGAGTGGGACTTAGAGAGGATAGGACCCCTCTCTCTGGTGGCCACTGTCCAGGAAGGAGGACTGAGAGGCATGCCTTAGAAGTGTCAGAGCCCAACAGGTGTGTGTGCCTGCGGGCTGACAGACCAGAGCTCTCACGCTGCCTGCACTTCCTGTAAAGCAGAAGCTCTCAGTGCCGGCTGCCAATCACAGAGCACCTAGAGAGCTTTTCAGATTCCCAGGACCCAGGCTGCTCCCCAGAACAATTTCATCAAACTTTTTGGAGGTGGGACCCTGGCATCTATGTATTTTTTAAAGCTTCCATGTAATTAAAATATTCAGCCAGGGTTGAAAACCAATGCTTTATAGAGATAGCTGATACCTACCAGGCTCATCAGACAAAATAAGTAAGGCATGATCCTTGGAGGCACCTTCTCCCTGAGGCCCTCCTCACTCTTTCCAAATTCTCACCATTCTTCCAAATCCACCTCAATCCTCACCTCCTGAAGGAAGTTCTCCCTCTGAGGTCCCCTGTCATTTAGGACCTGCATCACTTACCAGACATGGCCATCAGTGGATGGGTATTTGCCCTGTCTACCAACTGGCAGTTTGTTCCCAGGGGGACAGGTACTCTGTTACATGTCATGCTACCTGTAACCCACCAACCTATCACCGACCACCATTCTTTGCCCATATTATATGCTCAACAAGCATTTTCCGGCTGACTTACATTCTATTGCATTTCAACATTTCAGGTGAACTTGGTGAGAGTTGAAAGAATGTCTCATACAAATTAGTGGTTTTACTGTTGATCAGTGATAATGGTCACCGTGGTATGTCTGGTGGAAATGCGGGTGGGCAGCAGCCGGTGGGAATGGTGTGACAGGGCCGAGGGGTCCTTGCCAACACCTGGGGAGATTCTGATCTCAGCACAGAGGCTGGAGAAGCAGTATGGAATAGCCAGGGTTTGGAGGTAACTGGCCCGGCAGGCCAGGATCTCTGGAAGGGTGCCCACCCACAGGCCAACATTTTCACTTTCTGTCCAAACCAAAGGACGCTTATGGTCACCAAATAGAAAACAAACAAGCAAATCTTTAGACTTCAGCAATATGAAATGTATTTTAGTTAATTTTGTTTTTTAAACAGAAGAAGGGCATTTCAATTCTAATGCTTTTGTGTCATTTTTTACCAAAAGATTTTAGGTGTCTGGGCTGTGTGGGTTTTCCAGGAAGTGTTGCTGAGGAGGAGTTACCACTGCAAAGGTGAGTTATGCGGGAAGAGGTATATACTGCTAAAGGGGAGGGAGAAAACAGGACTGGGGCTTTCAGACCGCTACACAGACCTTATGGTCTGTCAGGCCACCAGCGACTGCCAGAGGAGTCCAGGGCTGGGTGGGAATGTGGAAATGGCTGGGCCCTTGTACCACCACTTTGCTCAGTCATTGGCCAAGCCCACCCCAAGAAGGGCCTAGACTTGGTCTGAGAGCCGAGTGGACCCTGCAGAGACAACAGCTGTCAGCTGCCAGCTGACCGCAGCCTTGCAGCTAGGAAGCCGTTTCTTGGAGGAAAATCTTCGTGTTTGCCCCAGAGCCCCTTCTCCTTCATCCCAGCCTGTGGTCTGAGTGGGCCCTACCTGCTGTGTTTGAACCCCATGCCTCCGCTGCCTTCGGGTCCCCTCCACTCCCTCCACCACCTTCCTTCCCTCCCACCTCACTTGGCACAGGGCGCCTCTTGCCAGGGATCTGTTCTGTCTTCTCCTGCCCTCCATTTTTTTCCTTCATTAATCTCCTTACAATACTCTGCCCAAAACTCACCACAAACAAAATCAAAAGATGAAGGATGGCCTGGGAAAAGATCTGTATGACTTGAATCACTAAGGACTCATCTTCCTAACATGTAAAAAGCTCAACACAAGTTTCAGATAAAAGCAAACAGAAAAATGAGTAAAAGATATGAATGGGTGGTTTATGGAAAAGGAAATACAAATGGCCCTTAGATGAAAAGATGCTCAACCTGACTCTTAGTAAAATAAATCCAAGACACAGAGGTACCATTTTCATATATCAGATTGATGAAAATGAAAAAGTTTGATTCAGCAGGGTTGATGGGTAAACAAACACACTCACAAACTGCCCATGGGAATATGAATTGGTAAAGTTGCAGGGGAGACAGTTTGGCAATATCCTTCTAAGTTACAAATTCCCACAACCTTCTAAAGACAGTAGAATATAATGGTTAAGAGAATGGACTGGAGCCTGAGCATCCTGTCTAAATCCCAGCTGTCCAAGTTATCTAATTTATCTTGCCTCAGTTTTCCTCATCTGCAAAATGGGATGATAATGGTTCCTACCTCTGGAGATTCTTGCAGAGATTAAAATACATTAATTATTGTAAAGCACTCATCACAGTGCACAGCTCTTAGTAAATGCCATGCAAATGTTAACTATTATTATTATTATTTGAATGAACCATTCCACTGCTAGGAATCTATCCTACAGATAGGCTTGCATATGTGGTTAATGACTGTACAATGTTGTTCATTGCAGCATTGATGCAACTCGGGAGAAAACTGGAAATAATCCAGATGTTCATAGAGAGGCTAAATTAATTATGGTTCATGTGTACAATGGAATACTATGTGGATGCAGAAAAGTAACAACCCCTTTAGTACTGATCCAGTGTGTGCAGAATATTATCATAAATTTGTAAATAAGGAGAAGTATAAACACAAGTCTACATTCCTTTATCCACAATCATAAAATTCAAACATCTCTAAAAAAGACAGATTAAAAAAAATTAATTTGGTACAAACACATTTCACAGCACAATCTGAATTGAGCTGACATAAGGATGAATATGGCTTTCTTTGCCCTGCTTGGTGCAGAAATCTTGGTGTGTTTGATCACAGATTCTGCTGGGGGTGTGACATAATATAGACACACTAGTGTATACTCCTTGACTTCTGAATTCCCAAAAACACCTGCCCCCAAGGGTTCCATTTAAGGAAATGGGGACTTTTATTTACTTTTTTAATTTTCTAATTAAACTATCTCTTCAAGGATGCACAAGAAACTAGCACCAGTTGCTTCTAATGAAAGGAGCTTCCTGACTGTGTGGCAGGAATGTGAGGGACAGTTTCACTTATCTGAATCCAAGAACTTAAAGGCTCTGTGGGTATCTTATTTATTCAAAATAAAACTAAAAATAAATAAATACCACTAGAGCCCAGGATGCCAGATCATCTTCAAACCTGAATGCCCTCTCATGGCATCTCTGTGGCAGGCTGGGAACTCAGACCTGGGAACCAGGGCTCAAGGGTGGGGGCAGGAGCTTCATCTCTGACTCACCATGTGGCCCTGGGCACGGTGGTGAGGCCTACTCCCTAGGAAAGTGGAGATAATCAGAGTGACTCAGTGGCGGGCACTCCAATGGGCTGACTGGGGGGAGGCTAGGCTCCTTCAGCAGCACTCAGCCACCCTCCTTCCCCTCCCAGAGAGGGGGAGAGCCATCCTTCAGACTCCTCCTCTGCATATCTCCCAGCAGGGATGCATTGAGGATGTGCAGGAAGTTCCCAGCAGCCCTGTTGTCAGCAGAGAAAATTCAGAACAGGTCATATGTCAACTTGATAAGGGGATATTAAATCCAGGGGATGTATAGACCTGAATGTGCTGGAGCAGAATAATGCCCAGGACCCAGTGTTGAGTGAATAAAGCAAACTGCAGAATAATATATATACATACAGGATGACAAATATATATATATAATCCCACAAGGACCCCTTAGATGGCAGGAGAAGGGAGGAGAAACTAGCAGATGGAAGATGTTTATGAAAGAGGAAAAGCAAGTGGCAGAAAGGCAAGCTCAGTGCAGAGCAGAGAGCAGGGCACAGGCTTACACTCTGCAAAGCCAACAGTCAGACTCGGCTCCCTACCCAGCTGGCAGCCCACTAGTTTATGTCTCTCCCCCCAAGGAGACCACAGAGAACTCACACCGAGGGACTCACCTACAGGAGCTCCGAGCACAACGGGGCGCAGCACAGAAAATGGGACTGAGAGTCCACATGCAAAGGGTAAGCCTGCCAGCTCCTTTTCCCCACACCTACCACCCCATCTACTGCCAGCCCTCCACACACTGACTCCTGCCCTACTGGCCTGGAGCAGATGAAACCATTCACAGAAGAAAATGAACGACCTCAGAAGAGACCCAGAGAAACTGACTCCCCAGACAACCCTTCCCCGTTTTCTCCTATCACTCTCCACATAGTGTTTCCACTTAGATGTTTTTAGCACCCCTCTTGAAATATGAACAGATATGCCAGAATTACCAGTCATTTGAGAAAACCCCCAACACAAAAGACAGAAACCACAACAAAGAAATAGAGTAAAAGCAGACGACAGATAATGTGCAGAGTAGAAACATCAAGAAAAACAATAATATCTTCAGGGAGATGAGAAAATAGCTTCCATTAAATGATCAAAATGATAAATATATTTAAAGAAAGAGAAGAAAAGAAAAATCTCTTAGAAATCAAAAACTGTGATTCTAAAGTAAAAACAGATAAGGTTTAATAAGAAGATCTGGGGATGAGAAAAATCATCCAGACAGAAAAATAAAATGAGAAAGGACAGGAGAGAAAAAATGAGAAAGTTTGGAAGCCCGTTCAGGAGGCCCAATCTGGAAAGCACAGAAGAAATGGAGGGAAGGAAATGATATATAAAAGTATCACAAGAAAACTTCCCCAAACTGAAGGACACGAGCTAAGTGCCTATCAAGCACCGAGTACAATAAATGAAGAATGATGTGCAGCAAGGCAAGTGGTGGTGAAATTCCTGAATACCTGGTGCAGAGAAAAGTTCTAAAGGCAGCAGGAATCAAATAGATCACTGCCAGACAAGCTGGGATCAGATCTGGGGAGCGCTGGGAGAAGACTGGGGTTTGATTAGTGGAGCCAGGGTGAACTCAGACTGTGAAGACTTATAAAATGTGTTAGAATTGAGATGCTTTTTCAGATGTTATATAGGCAGTTGAACACAGGAATCTGGAAATTTAGGCATTTTAGTGCAATCTTTTCATTCTTCGTTTGTTTTTAGTAGGACCCCCCCTCTCATAACCCATGTAACAACTTAGTTCATATTCTTTCGTACTTGTTTCTGCACCTATATATACACACACAAACATACGTATACATGTCATACACACATATCCATATGTGTACACACACATATGCAAGCATATCCACATGCAGACGAGTGACAGTGTGGGAAAGCACCTTCCAGACCTCTGGCTGTAGTGTTTGCGCTGACTGAGCAGGGCCGGCCCACCAGGGCAGGCCTGTTCCCAGAACGCGGGACCCCCTAAACCTGGGGCTGTGACTGGAGGACTCCCTGTCCACATTGCCAAAACTTCCTCAGTACTTCGGTCTTCAGCCTCCTCCAGCAAACTCCCCATTTTTTACTCACAGGAGCATTTCCCAATAAACCTCTTACAAGTAAATTCCATTTGGTGACTAATTCTTGGAGGACCCAAACTAGTGAAGTATATATGTGTGTATGTGTGTGTGTGTTTAAATCAGTGTTTTACCTAAATACTGTACACGCTTTTCTTATTCATCAATATCTAATGAAAAGTTAACATGGATATATCTCTATTTTATTCTTTCTAAGGGCTGTACAACATTCCTAGATATGCATGCACCATAACCGATTCAGCCATTTGCCAATGAGTGGGCATTCACTTTGATTCTGCTTTTTGGGCCTGTAGACAATGCCGCAAAAATCATCATTATCTTGTACAGATGTTTGAGGACCGATGATAAAGAATGGATTAGTGGTCAAAATATATACACATGATGTATACAAGTTATAAATATAAAATGATTAATTTTATATAAGAATTTTAATAGTTGCAGATTGATTTTTTAAGGATGATAAAAGCACACATTTCTGTTAACAATGTACATGAATCTCCTCTGCAGGTCCACTACCTAAGGTACTAACAACCTTTCTCACTTTTTTCAGGCTGACCTAACCATTTTGCTAATTACTGATGATATTTCATATTTTTTTGGCTTTGGAACTGTTCTTCCCTATATTGCCAATATTTTTATTGGGTGGTTTGTCCTTTTCTTGCCAATTTGTAAAAGTACTTTGCATCCTTTGTCCTGATTTAGAAATACAGTTTCCAAATCTCTTTATTTGTTGTCTTCAAGTTGTCTCTTGCCACAGAAAGTTAAAAATTTTAGTCTAGCCAAATTTGTCCATCTTTTCTTTCATAACCTCTGGTTTCTGGTATTCCCTGAAGCTTTCCTCCACCCCAAGTCTTCGTGGCCCAAGAAGGGTGCTAGAGCCCTAGCCATCAGATCTGTATTACAGGCAGCAGGATGGAGAAAGGGACAAGAAGGACACTCCGCTTCCCTTTCAAAGAAACTTTCCACAGATTTCCACACGATAATTTCATTTACATGCCATTGGCCATAGCTTAGTTACACAGCCATACCTAGCTGCAAGGAAAATACTGCCATGGCTATCTTTAGGAAATGCAATCTGCCACACCCATGCTTAAAACCAAGGACACTCTGCTTCACATCATTCCACAGACAAGCAGAGACCACACACTTCCAAAGATGAGCTAGTGCCTGAGAACCCACCTCTTTGGACAGAACGGGCTTCTATTTTAGCCTCCATAGACACCATGCTTAAAACAGTAGGCCTGATAATCCAGGAGACGGCACTCAGGAGAGTCTCAGCTCAGGGACTTGCGTGAGCACAATCGCAGACTGGCCCCAGGTTCCAGAGGTGGCGCCTCTGCGTTAGGCCCCTCTCCTCTTCGTGTCCGTCCCAGCGGATGGGCAGGAGGTCTGTGGCTGGGTGGGGAGTAGCTAAGCCTACTGGCACGCAGGGTTAATGGCTTCTGAAATCTGGGAAACACCAGTAGGCGTTTCCAGGCAGATAGGGCTTTAGGGAATTACTTAATGATTCGTGCCAGTCTGTGAGGTGTGTCTGTGCCAGAGAGAAAAACATGACATTGGAAATACTTTCTCACTCCCTCACTCAAGTCACTTGCAAGCCCACTGGTCTTTCACAGGGCCAAAAGAGGGGCCAGCCACACTGCCCAGATAGTTCTGATGGGTTTTCTTCCTACAGTTCTGATTTCGGTTGAGAGACACCAATGGAAGAGGTACGTCAGTGGAGAGTAGCTGGCTGTGAAGAAGAGAGACCTGGCAGAAGCTGGGAAGGAAGAGACCCAGCGTGCCATGCTCGGGGGGATGTGGATCCTAGGACAGGCCTGCTTGCAAAGGCTGGTCCTGCCACACCCCAGACAGTCTTCTCTGAGAGCCTCCAGCTCCCTGTGCCTTGGTTTCTCATCTGCATAGTGGGAGTGGCCAACCTGGCCCTGCTCCCTTGCCGGAGTTGAAAACGGGGCTGATGTGGGGAGCCCTCCAGTTTCTCATAGGTCGGAAAGCCCGTGATCACCTATATGGACTAGCATGCTCTGTTACAGTTCTCTCGTTCTTAAAAAATACCTTTAAGAAAATTATGTAAGTATTACATGTTTGCTGTTCAGGTAACCAGGAAACACAAACAAAAAAAAGGCGATAAAAGAGAAAAGAGGAAAGCACTTCCACTTTCCAATCCCTATATGTATTTTTTAAACGACCATACGTGATAGGCGATTCTGTAATCTCCTGTTTTTCTCTCAAGAATATGCCATGAGTTTCTTTCCAGGTCAATACGCATACTTGCACAACATATTTTAATGCTTGCGTGATATTCTGTCACGCCAAATTCCCTTCTGAGCACAGGTTTAGTATTACTGATTTTGCCTTTCCCTCAGGTCCCAATAGGCCCAGCACAGAATTGGATCCTCTCTTTATTTAAAATGCTGCTATTTTGTTCACCACGGGTTGATTTCTTTTTCTTTTTTTTTCTTTTGGTATCATTAATATACAATCACATGAGCAATATTGTGGTTACTAGATTCCCCCCATTATCAAGTCCCCACCACATACCCCATTACGGTCACTGTTCATCAGTGTAGTAAGATGCTGTAGAGTCACTACTTGTCTTCTCTGTGTTATACTGCCTTCCCCATGCCCCTGCCCCACGTTGTGTGCTAATCATAATACCCATTGTTCCCCTTTTCCCTCCCTTCCCACCCACCCTCCCCAGTCCCTTTCCCTTTGGCAACTGTTAGTCCAATTTGGGTTCTGTGAGTCTGCTGCTATTTTGTTCCTTCAGTTTTGCTTTGTTCTTATGCTCCACAGATGAGGGAAATCATTTGGTACTTGTCTTTCTCTGCCTGGCTTATTTCACTGAGCATAATACCCTCCAGCTCCATCCATGTTGTTGCAAATGGTAGGATTTGTTTTCTTCTTATGCCTGAATAACATTCCATTGTGTCTATGTACCACATGTTCTTTAACCATTCATCTACTGATGGACACTTACGTTGCTTCCATTTCTTGGCTGTTGTAAATAGTGCTGCAATAAAAATAGGGGTACATATGTCTTTTTGAAACTGGGCTCCTGCATTCTTAGGGTAAATTCCTAGGAGTGGAATTCCTGGGTCAAATGGTATTTCTGTTTTTAGTTTTATGAGGAACCTCCATACTGCTTTCCATAATGGCTGAACTAGTTGACATTCCCACCAGCAGTGTAGAAGAGTTCCCCTTTCTCTGCATCCTCACCAGCATTTGTTGTTTCTAGTCTTTTCTATGTTGGCCATCCTAACTGGTGTGAGATGATATCTCATTGTGGTTTAATTTGCATTTCCCTGATAATTAGCGATGTGGAGCATCTTTTCATGTGTCTGTTGAGCATCTGTATTTCTTCTTTGGAGAATTGTCTGTTCATATCCTCTGCCCATTTTTTAATCAGGTTATTTGCTTTTTGGGTGTTGAGGCATGGGAGTTTTTTAATATTTTGGATGTTAACCCCTTGTCAGATATATCATTTATGAATATATTCTCCCATACTGTAGGATGCCTTTTTGTTCTGTTGATGGTGTCCTTTGGTGTACATAAGCTTTTTAGCATGATGTAGTCCCATTTGTTCATTTTTTATTGTTTCCCTTGCCCGATGAGATGCGTTCAGGAAAAAGGTGCTCATGTTTATATTCAAGAGATTTTTGCCTATGTTTTCTTCTAAGAGTTTTATGGTTTCATGACTTACATTCAGGTCTTTGACCCATTTTGAGTTTACTTTTGTGTATGGGGTTAGACAATAATACAGTTTCATTCTCTTGCATGTAACTGTCCAGTTTTGCCAACACCAGTTGTTGAAGAGGCTGTCATTTCCCCATTGTATATCCATGGCTCCTTTATCATATATTAGGATTTTTTATTTGTTAAAATATTATTTATCATGATTATGGGGTTTGGGGCACCCCTAACCTTCTGCACCTTAGTCTCCATCCTGGGTCACATGGGTAGTCCATACTTGGTATCACAGATTGTTGGGATCTTAGGATTATTTCCAATTTTTCCAATTTATTTGCCTCTACATTTCCAGCACCTAACACAGTTCCTGACATCTGGTTGGCACTTAATACATATTTGCTGAATGAGTCAGTGAACAAATGAATGAATTGGTGAGGAAGGAAACACTACAGTGATCATTGTTGCAGGGCGTGGATGTTAGGAGAGGGGGGCAAGAGGCAGAAGCCATGCTGGACAGGGAAGCCCACCACCCATGCATCCACCACAGATAGCCAAGGGGAGGAGGCAGCCCGAGCCAGGTGGGTGTAGGACAGCTCTCTGGTGGACCGGGGTGGCCTCTCAGTGTATGCACTGCACAGGACTACTGGAAGTCCCCTTAGAGGTCCCCACCATTTCCCAATGGCTCTGGCCTGGACCTGGCTCAGACCACTGGAACCAAAACACTGCCACGTCCCTCCTAAGGGATGATCATGTGCTCACGCAGAGGCACACACACCCAGCCCCGAGAACCCCCTTCGTACAGGCTGACTCAGGGGCTCACTTGGACACTGGGCTGCAGGCCCACTGGCCGGGCCCCTTCTCCTGGGGCACTGGGACTCTGTCCCCAGCGCAGAGCTGCCTCCCTACAGCAAGGGTCACAAGGGATTTTCCCAACTCTAACCAATGTGTGGAATTTCAAAATAACAAAGCTAGAATCCAAAAGAGGAAATTCTAAGAACATGAAATAAGTCAGAGAAGCAGAGGTGGGTGTTCATTTTCCATTAACTTGCTGGTCCTCTGCCTCCCTACCCCCACCCCAAAGCCTGGGGGAGGGGTCCGGATTCCAATGTCAGTACCGCAAAGCTAAAGGAAACCCATCTTCCTGTGTTTGCCAGGGAACAATGCTGAGAGGCCATTCCAAGGCCTGCACTTTTCCTCTGTCCCCAAGAATTTAGGTCCCAGTGCATTCCTGGAAGCGGGGCCTGACAAGGAATTTCTGGGTGGAAGCATTCCTGTTGCATCACTCAGGGGCAGTTGGGACACACAGGCTCTGATCCCTGTGGCCTCCCAAGCTCGGATCCACTCTGACCCACAGCAGTGAACTGGGAGCCCTGGCCCTACCCTGCAGCTGAGCAGCCGAAAAGACTGGTCTCATCTATCTCCTCGCTCTTCACCTCCCAGCACTGCTTTGTCCTCCCACCTTCAGCACTTCTCAGGCTTTTACCTCTCCTGGACTAGTGCCCAAGTCCAGCCTGCCTGGCCCTGACCCTCCCTGTTTCGTTTATCCCATCCTCAGTCCATGGGCCATCCCCCACACTGCACCTCCAGGCCAGGTGCTTCTCTGCTCCCAGCCCCCTGCACCTGCAGCACCAGGTGCCCCGGATATAGTCCAGGGCCTTTATGATGACCAACCACACCACTCTAATCTCCCACATGCTCCCATCCTCAACCAGCAAGGGACAAAAAACCAGGAAGTTCCACAACCAGGCCCACCGTGTCTACTCTGCAGCCAAGCACCTCTCCAGGGATGAAGGGCTGGACAGCTGCCCTTTTCAGAGGCAGAAATGGCTGCCTTGAAGGGAAGAAAAGGAGTCAGTGACAGCGCAGGCATTGAAGGACCAGCCAATGTTTACTGAGCACCTACTAGGTACTAGGTGCCATGCAGATGCCTTATAGGCCTTGTCTCAGCCTCCACAGTACTCCAAAGCAGCATGCCAAGTCCAACTGTCTTTACACTCCTCACAAGCCCACTACTGTGCCTCCTGTAGAATGGGATTTCTGTGAACCAACCAGTACCATGGTGTCAGCTGAGGTGGACACCCTGATCCCTGCTGTGACTTAGTGGCCATCTGGCAGGCACTGTCAGGGAGAACAAGCCCAGGCTCTGCTTGGGGGCTACTCAGACCACATGCTCTTCCCTTAGTGTCTGCACACAAAGTGCCCTCTGTCTAGAACACTCTTCACCCATCTTTTGGACCACTGGCCTTTCAGGTCCCTTTGCAGCTTCCTCCGGGAAGCCCTGCCGGATCTCCACCCCAATCTGGGTTATTCCTCGGTGTTCCCCAACACTCTGGGGTTCTTTGCTCCCTTTGGGTGTTACAGCAACTGCCTCTAGGGTCAGAATGCTAGCTCCTCAAGGACAGGGGATGCCTTATTCACTTCTATGCCTCTAGAATTCAGCTCAGGAACTGGCACAGAGCAGAGGCTTAGTAAATATGTGTTGAATGAACTACAATCTGTTGAGAGTTTACTCTTGGGTATTCAGTCACTCCCTGGCTGGTGGGAGAACACTTAATGCCAAACTGGATTATCTGCTTTTCCCTTCCTCTACCCTCACCTCGCCATCCACAATATGCTCTAAAGATGGGCAAATCTCTGAGTCTGAACTCTGTGCCTCTTGAGAGCCTCCATCCTATCTCCCCTTCCAGCTATTGGCCAGGCCTTCTCGGTGCCTCAGTTAGACTACTTTTTTTTCTCTCCTTTTCTAAACTGCACCTGGTCTCAAATCACTCCTGTCCGGGCCTGGTGGTGAGACCCCGCTAGCTTGGCAGCCCTGAGGGCCCTTGTCCTCCACCGGGACGTGCTGCAGGCTCCGTGCGGTGGCGGAGCAGAGCCCCTGTCGGGCGTTTTCCTAAGGGAGAGGACCGAACTTGTGCGATCCGGGGCGCAGCGAACACGCTGTTCACATTCCTGCGCCGGCCGGAATGCGGACAGGGGACGAGCCAAAGGCCACATTCCTCGCGACGCGGCGGGAGCGCAGCCTGGGCCCCCGCCCCGCCCCCGGCCCCGCCCGCCGGAACGCGGGTGCCGAGCCCGAGCGGCGCCCCCTGGCGGCGCGGGCGGCTGCAGGCGGGCCCCCCAACCCATCCCCGGCCCACTGCCCTTCCTCTGCCCCGGGAAGCTTTCCGCTTCCGGGCGCTATATTAGGACTTCAGCGCGCCATTTGTTGCTTCCAACTCAGCAGATGTTCCACTCCACTGTTTCTGTTTTTTATTATTTGCTGCCAATCAAATCAGGTAAAAACCAGCGGCTCCCCAGAGCCCTGACAACAAACTCCCAACTCCAAGGCGACTTCCTCTTCCGGCCTCCCATCCTGCGCCCAGATTTTGTTCGTCATGTGGTTAGATTGGCTCGTCTTGACCTTCTCTAATGCTTCAGCGCCCCTAGGCCGCCTCACCCACCATCCCTCTGCAGGAATCTCCCACCCTTGCCTGTGATCTCCTCCCCAGAGGCACCTTCAGGGCCGCAGACCTAGATCAATGACCTGCAGGCCTCATCCCAGCCCAGACACCCAGTGCCAGCACACTGACTTTTCCCGTTCTCTGCTGGCTCGAAGGAAGGAAATGCAGCAGGTCCCTAGGCCCTGTGGCCCTGTGGCCCTAGCTTGAGGACTGTGAGGAAATGGGCCAAGTAGGTCTGTCGGTCCGCACATTGGCCCCCATTGGAAAAGGTGCCATGGCTGCATAGCATGCTACCTACGGAAGTAGAGGCCCCAAGACAGTTGAAATCCCCTGGGCTGATTGTTTCCACGATGGCATAGAAACCCTCACATCACATGCACATACCCTCGCAGCTGCCCCAACATCAGGACACTGAAAAAGGTATGCAAGAAAGTACCTTTACCTCAAATCATGACTGGCCTGCACCTGTTTAAATCACTTCCCCCCTCCAGGGGCTTGAAGGTGAAGAGTGTGGACTATTTACTTTCCCCTGCATAGGGGAACTGGTAACTTGTCTCTCCAGATACCTGGTCACCATGAATATTGGACAGTGCTTGGAACGCATGGGCTTTCACTCATTTTCTGAGCTTTTTGACATGGATCTGTCTCAGTGGGAAAGAAACTGCAACCCAGCACTGTTTGCATATGGGAATTGGCATGTTTATCAGCCCACAACCAGTTAAGGACTCACCCTGTGGTTAAAGAAACACTGGGAAGCCAGTAATGAAGCAAGGCATGCCTGGAACTTGAATTGCTCACCAACAGGGAGGGTTGTGAATGTTGCCAGGAAAGGTGGGAAAGCTGAAGCCAAACTCTCATTGGCTAACCCCTCAGCTGTAGGAAAGGGTGGGAAGTCAGGAGAGCTGGCTCCCTTGCTTGGTTGGTGTCTCAACTTCTAAGAGGAGGAAAATGCAGCTGTTCCCTTCGTACCTAGCAGGGGTGTTACCCAGAAGTCTGGAGGTAGGCCCAGAGTGACAAGGTGGCAGTGCCATGCAGCCCTGATTTGAGGTTGCAGCTCCATGTCTGGCTCTTCCCCGTGACACAAAATGGACATTCCAGATGTTTCACACCACCCTGGCAGTTCATCAGATTGTAGTGCCAGAGCTCTGTCCCACGGGGGTGCTCGAAGTCATAATGACTCAGAGATGCAAGAGAAGCCCCGGTGACAAGCTTATTCCTTTTAGACATGTACTAAACCCCGGCCCTATCCCTGAGGCTTACTGTCCACTGGGAAAGGCAGACAGCCGTCCTGGCCAGTATAATGCAGTGTGATAAGTGAGAAGCCAGCCAGGGATCCAGGGATCCAGTGGGAGGATGGCGGAGGGGTGCCGGGCCCGTCCATGGCATTGCTGAGCACATGGGTCTTTGGGCAGGGCTGGTCTCCAGGGCTAAAAAGGTCCTAAAAGGGGAAGGGGGCAAGAGGAAGGCTCTGCAGAAGAAGGAGCTCTAATTCTTGCCTTTACTCTTGAGGCCTCTTCAGTATTCTAAGGCCAACAAACCATTGTGCTGATTTTTTACTAGAGAATCTCCATTGATTTTGCTGGTCACATGGGTAGGTTGGCTAGCTTTTAAGACTTAAATTCTGATCCCACTTTCTGAGGATGAGGGGGATTGTAATATCCACTGGGCCCAGGAAGGCATCTGGTTTTAGGGATGAATTTTCCCCAGAAATTCACCCCCTTGACCATGCAGTTACCTCAATCCAGGGCTTTCTTCTCGCTGCTAACCTTCATCTCATTCCCCACGACCCCTGTGTGTCCAGCAAGTACCCACACCTGGGCAGGGAGGGTCAGCCCCCCTCTGCTGTTAATGTTCCTGGACGCTTAAGTGAATGGCTGACCCCCTTTCCATCCTCGTCGTTAAAATCAATAGAAACTAACAAGCTTGTCTATCTCATATTAAGAAAAATGAGTTGAGATGATAGACTCTTTGAAACACAAGTTTTCAAAATTATCATTATATGATGTTTCTTAAATCTGAGTGTGCTTCAGAATCACAAGTTGGTGGCGAGTAGGGGGAAAGATTTGTTTAAAATTCATTTTCCTCTGCTCTCTCACAGATTCTGTAAGGAGGTCACAGTGGGGCCCAGGAATCCGCATGTTTAAAAATTGTCCTAGGGAATTCCTGATGCTATTGGTCTTCGGACTGCATTTTGACAAGAACTGATACAGACGACCTTACATCTGTTCTCAGTAAGTCCACTTGCAATGAACTCTCCGTCTATCAAGATTTGGACAAATCCCATGAGATTTTTAAAAATCTTCTGCTCCTGAAAGGAAGCACATAGGGAATGGGGCTGAGAGGGAGGCCCCTCTATTGTGCAGGATGGGGAAATGTGCAGTAAACCAGGGTGGACCCTCAGGAGTCCCATAAAACAGACATACTCCAGGGAGCATGGAAGAGGACCACACAACAGATGGAGGAGCGGGGGACCTTCTCTTCCCCCTCCTCCTGCTCCTCCTCCTATTACAGGAATTGGACACCTGTGAAGCAGACCAAAAACACACAAAAGCCATCCAACTGGATATGCCTTTGCCAGAATCTGAACCAAATCCTAGAGGGTCATATTCCAATGTCTGGCACCTGTGCACTGTCAGTAACAAACTTCACAAACTCACCGCTTGGGCCCATGGCCCCTAGCCAACTCAAAGAACCGTGGGGGCAGGAACCTGAGCTGTGGGCAGCGGCGCACACCCACAGTCCCCACGCCCTTTTGATCTGCACGTCAGCCTCCGAACATGGTTTTGCTTGTACCCTGACATACCATATAGTTGTACTCCAAGCACTAGTGACTACTGATATCAAGACACAGCTATATTTGATATTATACCAAGGCTCATCATAAATGATAATAGGCACCATGTCAAATAGTTCTGACAGGTTTAAATTGGAAAGACTGATGTCTTGTCAGATCTATTTCAACTCTCATTGTTTTCATGTCATAACACAGCTAAGAGCTCATAAAAGGAGTGGAGGTGACAGCCCAGTCAGTTGTCTTTCTCTGGTTCCCTCGTGTAGATAATGTTAATATTACCTTCAAACCTTGGTTTCTTAATAGGAATCTTTAAAAGCTACTTGTCTGTGCCAAAAGTATTACTTTCTTTAAATTATGTCATATACTCCCTAAGTCCAGTCCACTAGGAACACATAAGCTGTGCTGGGTCTTGTCACAGTGTCCCCCACTGTTCTCTTAGTACAGCACGTGTATTTTGCTGACATAGGGCTATTTGACACAACAACTCAATGAAGGAGCCAGCACCAATCTGGATATCAATTCTTGGTGGAGCTACAATCTTATTTTTAGATTAAAAATATACATACATAAGTAAAAGGTCTAAAAAAGCATTTTCTTTCAGTGCTTCCCACAAATCATCTTTCATACCCCAAGTTGGAGACCGCTTACCTAATTGGATCCTCCCACCCCAGGGGTCCACATCTCTGAAAGCCAACTTTCCACCCACAGGGAGGGAACCCAGCAGTTAGCCAGGCCCCTAAAACCACACAGGCGGCCCCTACACCTGGAAGAAATTCTGACAGGACGAAGGGGCACATGATCCAGTTTTGCCTTCTCCTTTGGTACCTGTGACTGCCAGCGTCCCCATGCTCCCTTTTGTCAGCTTGGTGGGTAGGCAGGCTGAAGGCATGCTGAGGGCTGTGGTAGGGTGGGGCTGGTCCCATAGACACTGGGGGCTCCCAGCCCACGCCTGGAGTGCATTGTTGAGGTCTGCGAGGGACAGCGGCCTGGTTCTTGGACTGTGCATGGGGAAACAGCGGCCCCTGGCGGCCCAGATACAGCATGCCTCAGAACCTGCTCATCCCTCCTGCTGGAGTACTGGCATCCCCCTCTTTAATGTTAACTATTATGGGGGTAGTTAGAGACTTGGGTATGAAAGACCTGGGTTTCTATCTGCCCTCATCTGTATACTCCCAGGTGAATTAACTTCTCTGAGTCTTAGTGTCCTCAGAATTACAATGGGATAAGCAGACTTGCTTCTTAGAGCTGGGGGCAAATGAGAAGATGGCTAAGCAGCGTCTAGCACTTAGGAAGAACGTGTGCTATGATGGCGGTCATGATGAGGGATGCCGGCCCCTCTAGACGTCCAAAAGCATCTAGCCAGTAGCTCTAGGCACAGCCCTGGATGGCGAGTTGAAGGTATTGAACAGGAGCTCTTGTGTTTCTATGCTGATCGACACGGATGAGCAGTGAACGTGTCCTGGACAGGTGTGGTAAGTGTGAGCCTGTGCATGTATGTGCAGGTATGTATGAGTGCACTAGCACAGTCACAGCAGAAAGGCCAAGAGCTCTGGAAGGTGCTCAGTGCACACCCTGGACAGGAGCAGTGGTGATAAAGGGGAAGCCAATGTCACTTATTCCTCTAATCACACAGCAGAACTAAACACTGAGCAAGGATAAGTGTTTATTAATTCACACAATTATTTCTTGATCAGTTACTGTGTGCTGGGCAGAGTTAACAAAATCAAATAAACACCCATCACAAGACACTTTCCAACAGGGATCAGTGCTAAACAACAGCTGGTTCCGACCCAGTGGGGATGGCAGGGGGCCAGTCTAGCCTGGTGGTCTGGGGACTAATAATCACATTCCCTGCAGCCACAGGACAGAGTAATTAGAAGTACACAAAGCCCACACAGACTAGAATAAGCCAGGAAAACGTGTGAGATGCACTCTTTCAATCACCCCTGCCCCATCACTGGGACTCCATCCAACTGTTAAAGACTCTTAAGCTCTGAGTGCTTCCCAGCTTCTCTTTGCCCCCTTTGGGAGAGGATGTGAACTTTACCTACACTTGGCGATGGACGGGGTAGAAAATGGTGGCCCAGAGAGGTACATGGGACCTGGGAGCCCCTTGCGGGGCCCCTGTTGGACTCTCAGTCCTTCCACTATCTGGAAGAGTTTGCACATTTGCTCAGATGAACTGAAAGATCAAAAGGTGTGGACCTTTGTTGTTGTGCTCCCCATCCCGACCCTAAATGACAACCTCTGATTTATGGATGTCCATCTTCATGGCCTTGAGAGATGCCCTGAGCTTACAGTACTTAACACGCAAGTACTTCTTAAACGCCTACTATGTGCTGGCAGGGTTAACAAAACTAGGCACAGGGAATGCTCCTGTCCAAGGTGAAGCTTCCTGCTTCTCATGATTGGGCTTTCTTTCTCTCCCAGCCATCTCATTCCCTTCGCCTGGCTAGAGGCATCCAGGGTCTGCCTTTGGCCCACTTCTGCCTTCACCAGGCAGGAACCATCACCTACCCACCCTGTCCCCAGCACCACCATTCAAGAGAACTACAAAGTTGGTGCTTCAATGTTTCTGCATTCTTGCTAGCTTGAAAAGTAGCACTGCTAGTATTTCTGCTCTCCCGCAAAGATCCAGTACAGCTGTTCAGCTTGGGGGTGGGCTGGGGTGGGAGACAGGCTGGGAACGAACGATAATCGAAAATATTGTTTCTGTAGAGATGTTCTGAGGTCAGACAGCAGACTCCTAGAGCTCTGTTCCCAGGATTGCTGTGGGTCTGTTTCCCCTTTCCAGGCCCCTAGCCTTTTCCTGCCTCTCTTCTCTCCCTGACACACTGATCATGTCTTTCTTGGCTCTGTCCTCAACCCTCAAGAAGGAAAGAAACAAAGAGCCAGTTCACAAAAAAGGGCTCTCCACAGTCTTTTACAATTCCTTTTGGACTGTTCAGAAGGCTTTAGTTAAAGCCTTCTAAACTAAGCTAAAAAATGTTTAAGGGGATTATTAACTCCAGGGGAAAAGCAAACAAAACAAAGGATGCATGACTGCAATGAACCCTTTGACTCAGCCATGAGCTACATGCACGTATTCCTCCAGAAACACTAACCAAAAATTTAACACGAAGTTGGGACATCAGTCTTGCAGCAGGATGCAGATAATGGCAGTGGGGCACAGAGGTGGTATCAGTGCTAAATCTTCATCTTCAGCAGCAGGAGTCCAAAGATAGTATCTAGAGTTGAGAAATACAGACATACATACTGGAAAAAAAATAGCTTAAAAGTTTAGGGAGAGTATCAGCAATAAGAAATTGCAGTCTAAATCTAAAGGTGTAAGCCATATTTTATTTATAAAATAACCTTTGATTTTTAAAAAATAATTATCTAGAATTTATTTAAAAAGCAAGCTGAATGTCAGAGAGAGATTGTTGAAAAAGATTTCCTTTAAGGTAGAGTGACAAGACCAATAGGTGGAAAACGTGTAAAAATTAAATGGCACAAGGACAGATAGAGATATGTGGATGCAGGGGAAAAGGCAGGGAAGATAGAGGTGAGGAAGTAATCAGGGGACATTTTGCTGAGGCCAAGAAAGCCACAGGTCATCCTAGAAAGGATCCACTGAGGCCAAGAACAAGGATGTAGAGCCAGGAAAAAGAAATTCAGGTGGCCAAGAAACACAAGCAACAATATTAAGCTGTACATTAAGCCTAAGAACTGCACACGAGAACACCAATGGTTTCACTCCCAAGACTGGCAATACTTAAAAAACTTGATAGTATTAGTATTAACAAGTAAGTGGAGGAGGAGACACTCTGATAATGTTCTGAGAATGCAATGGTATAGCTATTTTGCAAGGGAAATAACAATCAAAATTTTAAATGTCCTTAATTATTATTCCAACAATATTGCTAACTAAGAATTTTTCCCTTGCATATACTCCCTACAGTATGTCAAAATGCCCATAAGCACTCCAAGGTGTTCACTGCAGTTTTGTTTGTGGGGACATAAAACTTGAAATGATCTAATGTCCTCAACAAGGTACCGGTTAGCTCCATGATGGCACATTCATGAGCAGGAACTGTGTTTAGCATGTGCGATGGGCACTTTAAAAAAAGTGAACACTGTGCCAGTAGAAACATTTTTTCCTGGGTGCATGGATACACAATGAACCAGTGAAGGTGGGAAAGGACTGTAGGTGGGGATTGAGGAGAGCTCTACCTTTCATTTTTACCATTTCAGGTACAGAACTGTTTCACTCTTTGCATGGTATTATTTTGTGCTTTAAAAAATGTTAACTGAAGTTATCTTGGAGGTGGTATTATTGCCATCTTTTGTGTCTTCATAATACATTTCGGTATTAAACCACATAAGTGTTTAGTGTTGGTTTTGTGTTGTTTTAAGCCACCCACTGAGGGACAATGACAATGAGTAAATAAATGTCATATTTAAATACACTTGGATAAAATTTCAGAACTTAAAGCATAGGAGAGAAAATTATATAAGTTCCCAGAAAGGAAAAGAAAAACAGCTTACATATGAAGAAATGAGATGCAGCCTGACATCAGATTTCAAAGGAAAATTAATTTGAATCTGGAATTCTATAGCCAGCCAACTTACCACCCAAAGTGGAGACAAAATAAAGACATTTTTCTGGAACCCAGGGTGTCAGAAAATTTACCATTCAAGTACTGCATATGAAGAAAATACTCAAGTAGATGTCTCATAAAACAAAGAAATTCAAAAAAGAGTAAGTGAGATTTTATAAATGGAAGCTGAGTGTCAGAAGAAATATAAACATAGAAAATAAAGAACTGATACTACTTTGGACTTTGATGCCTGGAACATTCTCCCTTGACCTATAGAGGTTTAGTAATCTAAAGTTGTTTTCTTCTTAAGAGCTCTAGTCATACTACTTGTTTCTGCAGCAAACAGTATTTACAGAATTATAATGTCATAAGTATATGTTACAATAATGTTATTTATATGGGATTTAATATCTTAGACTCAATCTGTAGACAAAACTTGTAATGAAATGAATAAACAGAATATACATATTATAAACCTTAACCAAGTAAAGTAGTGCTGAAAGCCAAGGAGCTAAATTCTCTAAATTCCTTTAGCTGCTATTAGTGGGTCAAAAGCCAGGCCTGGTTGACTAGAGTTTAGGGTTCTATGAAATGCAGACATGAAAGTGGTGACTCCAGGGATGGACTGGAACTGTCTCTGCTCTTTACAGCTGATTGTCTTAATCTCCTCCCAGATCTTATTGTTATCATGCTGTTAGCTTGATATTAGCCATATTGGGGATATTTACACCACAGATATGGGCAAACATTATACATAAAGACTTTTTTTCCCTCCCAGAGAGCCTGTTGTTAAATATTTACCACAATACTGGTGGGAACTCTGACCCTTCTGGCCTGAAGGGTTGTAAGAGGACGCAGTGGGGTAGCCCACAGGGTTAAATGGCCTATGGGAGAACTGGTGGCATTCTCAGAGAGTGAAATCTTCTAAGATTAGATCAGCAAACTTTTTATTAAAGGGCCAAGTAGTAACTATCTTGAAACTTTTCAACTCTGCTGTTACAGCCCAACAGCAGCCATACACAATACCTAAATGAATTAGAGTGGCTGTATTCCAATAAAATTTTCATTTGCAAGACAGGTGGCCACCCCATGGGTCATACAGTTTGCTAACTTCTGGTTTAAGACAAACCCCACAGGAGGGCACTTCAGATACCACACAGAAAATGGCTCAGCAGCCACAACTGGAGTTAGTTAGCTGGATGTTTGAACCAGAGGTCCCATCTCTGGCTCCCCACAGCCTCCACATAGCTTATAGGGGATCCAGAAGTTCCTGTGTCCCAGGTGAATGGACACAAAGGTGTTATACCAGATAGGATCAGGTTTGGCTTTAGAGCAGCATAAAAGCACACAATTCAGATTGCATAGAACACATATGCAGATTTATTCTCTCCTGCAAAAGCCTGGAGGTTGGCTATCAGGGCTGGTAAGGTGTGAGAGACCCAGGTCCACCTGATCTTTCCTCTCAAACCTTCCTGGGGTGGCCCTCATCCACATGGTCCAAGATGGCTGCTGAATCTGCACCGTCATATCCACCACACCCAGCAGGCAGGAAGTAGAAGGTAGCCTTCTCCACTCTTGGGTTCTTGAACATGGGACCATGCAGTTACACAGGGACCCAACACTCAGAAGGACCTACACTTGGTTTAATGGTGCATTGTCACCATCTTAAAATTCTTAATGTAATCTTTGAACTTGTATTTTGTACATGACATCTAATGGAACAACAGAGTGTGACCATGAGCAGAAGGGATAAATGAAATATGCATGTGTATCATCAGTCCTTGCAGCCCTCATTCTCACACAATATAGGCAATGCTTGCTGTGCACCTTCTGTAACATGCTTACCATGTACTCAGATCTGCACCCAGAAGGGCCTCATGCAAGCCTTAATGTAATGCTCTGCTAGTCCTGTTTGGAATTTTTAATTTTACCTTTGAACTTTTGTTTTGTAAATGAGGTCCAGTAGGCCAATGGAGGATGTGCAATATGTGTGTTTTCCCTTGCCACCCCATTTGCATATGCATATGGTGTTTGCAGTGTGACAGGAACACAGTCTCCCAGTGGGCCATAATGTGTGAGATTTTAGTAAGGCTAAAAACAAGTGCAAGGTAAGCAGATGATGTCCGTGACTGGGTAAGCAGAAGCTGACAGCCCTAGAACTTGCTTCTGGTGCAGAAAGAAGGCAGTGGCATTCGAGGAAACACAAACAACCAAGGAATCCTATCATACCCTTCCTTCAGTTAATTTCCCTGTATTGGTCCATCACTCATTTTGAAAATGATGACAGATAAAAGACAGGGCAACCATAGTTCCTTTTACATCCAGTCCATTAATATTCAGTAAGGTGAAGGTAGAGAATGTGGGTACAGCATGAGCATATCAAGAAGTAAAACTAAAATGTTGGTTTTATGCAGTGTTTCCACTATTTGGTATGAGTAAAATACAAATGATGCACAACCAATGAAATATAAATGGTACTATTTCCCTGCTTTTGAATATGAATTAAATGGTCTTACAATTTTTTTTTTAAATTGGCATTGTACAATATAAAGATAAATGGTGAAATTTATTGTAATAGTGTAAGATTTTAATTTTTCTTTACTTCAAATATTAAATAGAAAATAAAAAACACAATGAAAAATCAAGAGAGAAACCACAGAAGAAAGGAAAAACTTTAATACTTGATAGTACTCTTTTCCTGCTTTTGAATAAGGGGGCCCTGTGTTTTCATTTTGCGCTGGGTCTTGCAAATTATGTAGCTGGCTTTGGCAGCACATTACCCAGGATGGCATGTGGGGCGGGTCTCATCTCTCATGTGTCCAGCCGGGAGCCAATGCCCCCTCCTCAGGGACAGCAGCAGAGGTCTGGAGCACCTGGTGTACTGAGGCCCCCCCACCCCTGCAACTTCACCAAGAGCCCTCATTTACCTAGAAACCCACATGGCATCTTGACGAGAGGAAGGGAGAAGGACAGAGCTCAGGGAGACAGTGAGTTTTCCAAGAGTCTGTGGAAATCAGCCACATGAGGGAGTTCAACTCCGAACAGACTGAACATTCATCCTGAAAGGAGAGTGTTCAATGTGGAAAGGTGGATCTACTGTTGAAAGGCAAGCCTAAGCTTCCCCACTACACGATAGAATGGGGTTGCCAAGGAAGACCCTAATCTCTGCTGATCTGAATGGGGTGCACATTGGCAAGCCTGCTGCCCTGGGTCCAAGGCAATTTCTGTCTGAAGTGCCCTCATTCCTGCTTGCTCTTCTCTCACTCCAACCCCTAGTCCTGGAGCCCTCGGTCACCTGGCTAACTTCTCTCCTTTCTATACTCAGCTCGGGCACCTCCCCTCCCCGGAAGCCTTCTGGCTGCGTGTCTGCACCCTCGCTGGGCTCTCATACGTCACTGCAGCCGGCACACATCTAGCTTCAGAGGAGCAGTCGCAGTGGCAGCAGGCAAGGCGCTTGCCCAGAGTGGAGGCCTCCTTGCTGCTCACTTAGGCTCTTAGAGTCCATTTCCCCATGTGGAAAATGGGGGTAATAATTCCAAACCCACCAACCTTACAGGGTTTTTAAAATTTAGTTTTTGAATAGGTACTATGTACATCTAGTACACAGTTCAAAAGGTATGTAAGGGCATGAGGTGAAGTTACTCTCCTTCGAGGTCTCTCCTCCAGACTCCCAGGTGTCTTCTTCAGAGACCCTCCCTGTCACCAGTTTCTTCAGCTTCCTTCCATAGATAGTCTGTGTGTTTTAGAGCAACTATGTCGTACATCATTGCCTCTGCAGCATTCCAGGGGAGAGTGTATAACCCAAATCTAACTATGAGAAAGAATTGGACAAACCCCAAGTGGAGAATATTGTATATTTTTAAAAAGTGGTTGTTAAAAAGCATAAAAAAGTATATTTTTAAAAAGTGGTTGTTACAAAGCATAAGTTTCACAAAACACAAAGACAGGCTGTGGACGTTTTCCAGAATTGAGGAGAATGGTAGACTAGATAAAAGCATTGTACTTATGTTAAATTTACCAAAGTTGGTAAGTGTACTGTGGTTACGAAAGAGAATTTCTTTTTTAGGAAATACATACTGACATGTTTAGGGGTAAAGGGCCATGACATATGTAACTTAGCCACATATGGTTCAGGAAAAATGTATGTGTGCATGTGTGTGTGTGTGTGTGTGTGTGTGTGTGTGTATACATGGGAAGGGGAGGCAGGGCACAAATGATAAAGCAGATGGGGTAAAATGTTAACAATAGGTAGATCTGGGTAGTGTTGACAAATATTCTTGTACTATTTTTGTTTTTGCAACATTTGCCTACGTTTGAGAATATTTTCCCCAAAGAGCTGATGTTCATATTCCTGGGTTCCATATTTGGAAATTGCTTCGCTCAGTAAGCCTTGTCTGTGACCGTGTCATCAGCACTGGAGGCAGTGCCACAGCCATTCACATACGTGCCACAGTCATTTTGCAGAGCCACGAACAATCTGATTCCCAGCTGAGGTCAAACAAGTCCACGCTCTGCTTTCCCGTTTCCGCTCTCATGTTGTAAATAAGTGTCCTTTTTGCAGTCTGTTTAGTGCCATGTTTCTCACATTTCTGTGCTTTCCGCTAATGATTTCGCTGTTTAAAATGGGTCCAGTCATAACGCTGAGTGCCATCCTGCATTCCTAAGCGCAGGAGGCTGTGGTGCGCCTGAAGGAGAAAACACGTGTTAGATGAACCTCACGCAGGCACCAGCTTCGCTCAGGCTTGGTCGGAGTGCTGTTGGCCATGAGTTCAATTGTTAATGAATCAGCAATATATATATATTAAGTAAGATGTCTTTAAACACAAACACACATAAGAGAAGGTTGTGTATGTATGGATCGGCTGATGAAAACACTGTGACTGGAGGCTTGCAGGGACGTAGCCCTGTGCTCGCCCGGAACGACAGTTCAGCATCTGCCAGCTCAGTGTCTCTGGCAGCTGCGTAGAAATAGCTGCCATGAACAACGTGGGTCAGCGCCTTACGTATATGTGCTTCCTGCACAGATGACATACAATACACATGTTCTCTGCCTTCTATGTTATTAACAATTTTTAGAGATCATGTTATTAGTTTACATGCATTCTTTTGAACAGATGCCTGGTATTCCCCATATGGACGTATCCTAATTGGTCTACCTAGTCTTCTAGTGACAGACATTTGAGTTTTACCTTTTCAAAATGTGAATCTGATCATGTTATAGTCTTGCTTAAAGTACTTCCGTGGCATCTCTTGGCTCTTAGGATGAAAAGTCCTTAAACATGACCTGCCACACACTCTCTTTCAGTGCCCTTGCATCTGCCCATCTCCCCTCCTGCCTTCTTTCATGCCCTGGTATTACCCACACTCCCTCCTGCCACAGAGCATTTGCGCAAGCTTTCCTCATGGGACACAGTCCCCGTCCCTCACCCTTGACCTGGTTAACTGTCCTTTTCCTTTGAACTTCAACTTCACCGTTCACCAATCTATTTTGGGGCCAAGGTAAGGCCTGGCATGTAGAAAAGCTCACTATATTCTGCTCAACTGAAGGAATGAGGCAGGAAGCAGGCAGGGAAGCCAGCTGGTAAGGATCATGTTTATGTGAGTCTCTTTTGACCAAACACTGGGTCTTAAGCTCTTAGTGGAATAAAAACTGTAGCGCTGCAGAGGGTTCTCTCAGGCTGTCAGTTCATTAGCACTGAAGTGATTTTTTGTTGAACTAGACAAGCGGTGATGACAGAAAACCAGCAAGTCCTGCAAAGTGACCCTGAGGAGGCTGCTGGGCCCTTTTGTGGCAGTTGCTCACCAGTGCAAAGAGGGCGACAATGTCTGGATCTGGCTCGTCATAATGCCCCTGGCCCTGAGCACACATTGCAGGGGCTGTCTTCCCTCCCTCCAATCCCCACAGTGCTAAGATGTTGACCCTGTCCTCCAAGAAGAGCCTCAGCGTATTGGCTCAGAACAAAAAGTCTGAATAACGGGTCCATTCCAAGTCACCATGACCCCCAGGCCTCTCCACCTCTCCCTCCGGCCAGATGATGTCTGCTTCACCTCTCCCAGCTCAGGGAACTTGAACAAGCCCTTGCTACACAAGAGGAAGAGATCAAATCTGAGCCAACTCTAAGCACCTGAACCAGGCCAGACGGCAGTGAGGAAATAAGGTGATTTCCTGGGCAACGCAGGCACCAACTATGCCTCCCTCTCCATTTCCTGATCTGGTATCTGCTCTGGAAAATAATAACATTACTTTTCATTTCTCTAGCACTGACTTTTCAAAGAGCTTTTCCTTCCTTGGGGACTTCACAAGATGTAGGCAGAGATCACTAGCTTTTTACAGAGGAGAAATCAGAGGCTCAGAAGGGTTAAGGGAACTGCCTGAGGTCACGGAGCTAGTAAGGGACGTTCCTGGGATTTCTGCGCCTCTACTGGGCTCAGAGCTCATTGTCACATTGCACCTCATCTGGAGGACAGGTCCGCTGGGGAGGGGAAGACCATAACTGATCCCACACAGGTCTCTCCAGTACCACACATATGGGAAACCATCACTGCTGCCACCCTGTTGCTCACAAACAGGTTAAGATACCAAACTTTAGGTATGTTAGCTCTGCTCCAGAAACAGCCTGTTCTACCATACTGGGCGTAGGGAACAAAAGGTAATGGAGTTTCAAAGCAGAAAGATAAGGGAAACTTCCAAAAGTCACACTCTGTCCAGGTCTGCCAGTGAGCTAAGTTGTAGAGCTGAACAGGCTGGTTGTAAGGAAGACTGGCCTGGGTTTGAATCCTGGCTCTGCCACTAACTTGCTACAAAACCTTGAGCAAGTGACCTTGCTGAATCACAGTTCCCACACTGTGAAAAGATCATGACTGCATCCACTCTGTAGACTTTTGTGTGAACATAATTTATAGTGAGTTTCTCTGGTGCTGAGCACACAGTTGTCATTGTGGGAAAGTTTTTTGTTTAGAGCTGGTGGATGGGTTGAGAGGCCAGTGGGCACCCAGGGCTCAGAAGGAGCAAAGAAACTGGAGAGCAGGGGCTTCCTGACTCCTTGTCCTTTCTCTCTCTTCCTCTCCCGCACAGTAGTTTATTTTTATTTTTAAAGACAGTAGAGCAACATTAAAAAAAAAAAAGTTTAGGAGTAAAGAAGAAAAATGTGCAGAGAAACACCACCGCAGTGCAGTAATCAAAAAAATCTTGCTTTGAATGCTTCAGATGCTTCAGATGGAAATATCTTGTCTATACTTATGAGTAAGTTTGCATTCTTTAAATATCATGTTTTGAGCATTTTCTCTAGTGCCCTTAGGTATAGGATAGGTTATACTTCAGTATGAAACAACACCCAGATCTCAGAGGTTTAAAATATTAAAGGCTATTCCTTTTCTACCCAAGGTCCCCCGTGGACGTGGGTGACTCTCTCGTGTAGTTCCCTGCCACGTGGTGGCTTACACGGTCGTAGCCCCCTTTCACCGCATGGTACTACTTCTCCTTGATTGTGATGGCGAGTCACGCACGGACTCTTCAGTGCCTGGGCCCAGAAGAACGTTCCTCACTTCGTAGTCACAAGGACGTATCTTAGGCAAAGGCAGGGAGGGAGGAGGCCTAGGGAATGCGGTCTTGCATGTGTCTGGGAAGAGAAGACCCCGAGAGTACTTGGGAGCCCTCTTCTCAACTTCATGTTTGCATGACTTTGCATTAATTGTACAGTCCAAAATTAATGGTTAGACATTTAGATGTTTAATATTTTCTAGTTTTTCAGTGTTATAAGTAGAGTTAGAATGTCTCGGTTGCACTATTTTTACAGTTGTGACCGCACTGGCATTGATGCCACCACGTTGTCAGGTCTGGGCCACCACCCATCCTGCATGGCCTCAGCCCCTATCCTCACCCATCCAGATCGGCCCCAGCTATTTTCCAGAGTCTGCAGGTGGGTAATGACCACTCAAATTCTTCTGTTCATTCAGAAATATACCTCAAGTGCTCGCTGTATGTGAGGCACTGTGTCTGACATGTATCTGGGGAAACGGCAGAAAGTAAGACAGAGGCAGTCCCTGCCCTCCCATATTCCATCCGTGCCCATATCCTCTGCCCATACCCCCTCTGCTGCCAGGAAACCTGGGGATCCCTGCTGACAGCTCCGCGCCTTGACTGCCTGCTGGCCTGCGGCAGGGCAGCGGACATGGTAGGAGCGCGCGCCTTTCCTTGTTCCTCGTGGCACTGGGCCGTTTAGGCCCTGAAGCTGCACTGCTTAGACGTGAGTCTCACACAGCCCTTTGGTAATTCTCCTTCTGCTTCTCCCGGAAAGCCTCAAAAACAGTGAGGCAGCCAGTCCTATGGTGGGGGAGACCCAAACCCTCTTACCTCCAGGGTCTTCATCCTTTCCTCCCTAGGGCCCTCTTTCTAGTTCTTCCACCCAAATCCCAAAGCTGCCATGTACCTCAACCGATGCAAAGCATACTTGTGGGGAGGGGTGTCCCCTAATCCATCCCCCAGGAGCATTGTAGACCCAGGGCCAGGTCATCCAGAACCCCCTGAGATGTCAGTAACACTCAACGGACATCACCAAGAAGAGTTTCTCTCTTCTTTTAGATTATTTCCCTAGGATAAATTCCTAAATGTAGGATAACTGGTTGAAGTATTGAAATATTTTTATGGCTCTTTAATTCAAGTTGACAAATTGTTTTCCAAGATTTGCTTGTGGATAAGCACTATGATGATATCAGTTACTTGCATTGTCACCAGGATTAGGAATTGCTGTTTTAAATTTGTCACTGTGATGAACAAAAATCATACTTTTCCCATTTTAATTTGTATTTCTTTGATTACTATAGGCCTTAGTCTTTTTCCACATTTGTCTATAGAAATGTTTCCACTTGGGTGATTTGTCTGCACAGATGTTGGTGTACTTATTTTTTCAAGCCTTAATTTCTTAAACCAATTTTTGTAAGTTCTTTATATAACGAAGATGTTAGTCTTCTGACTGGTAAATGCATCTTAGAGCCTCCACGCAACTGCTTCCATTCTGGTCTCTTTGCCTATTAATTTTGGTTATTTTGCTTTCACTGCTTTTGTTGTAGTGCAGAAGTTTAAAATTTTTATTTATCCAAAATTTTCAGACTTTTCTTTTGTGGTTTCTTTCTTTTGTTTTCACTTCAAAGCTTACAAATTTATTTCCTGTACAGAAATTTAATCAATATTTGATTCTATCTTCTTCTAGTTTGTCTTCTATGGTTTGCTTTTTAAATATTTAAGTCTTTTTTTTTTTCTGAGCATGTAGAGATGATGCAATTGTTTGAACATGGATATCTTTGTGTATTCTTTTTTTCCTTAATTTATTTAAACTGAACAAAAAGACAGGTCACCTATTTCTCCCACCCCTCCATTTTCCCACCTTGCCTTTTGCAACCATCTATCAGTTGTCTGTATTTATGAGCTTGGCTTTTTTTGTTTTGGTTTTTTCTTTTAGATTACACATGTAAGAGGGATCACATGGTATTTGTCTTTCTCTGTCTGACTGATTTCACTTAGCATAATGCCCCTGAGGTCCATTCATACTGTTGAAAATGGCAAGATTTCATCTTCTTATGGCTGAATAATATTCCATTGTATATGTACCACGTCTTTATCCATTCACCCATCAGTGGACTCTTAGGTTGTTCCCATATCTTCACTATTGCAAATGTTGCAATGAATGTGGGGGGTGCATTTATGTTTTTAAATTAGTGTTTTCATTTTATTCAGATAAATGCCAGAAATGGAATTGCTGGATCATATAGTAGTTCTATTTTTAATTTTTTGAGGAGCCTCCACACTGTTTTCCACAGCAGCTGCATCAGTTTATGTTCCCACCAACAGAGCACAAGGGCTCCCTTTTCTCCACATTCTTGCTAACATGTGTTTTTCTTATCTTTTTAATAATAGCCATTCTTACAGGTGTGAGGTGGTATCTCACTATGGTTTTGATTTATATGTCCCTAATGATGACTGATATTCAGCATCCTCTGGTGCATCTGTTGGCCATCTGTGTGTCTTCTGGAAAATACATCTATTCAGATCTTCAGACAGTTTACTGCTATTGTTCTTTGCTATTGAGTCTATGAATTTTGATGTATTTTGGATATTAGCCCCTACAGGATATATGATTTCCCATTATTTTCTCCCAGTCAATAGGTTGCCTTTTCGTTTTGTTGATAGTGTCCTTTGCTCTGCAGAAGCTGTTAAGTTTGATGTAGTCCCAGTTATTTATTTTTGCTTTTGTTGCCTTTGCTTTTGGTGTTAGATTTAAAAAATCACTTCCAAGACCTGTGTCAAGGAGCTCACCGCTTGTGTTTTCTTCTAAGAGTTTTATAGTTTCAGGACTTACATTCAAGTCTTTAACTCATTTTGAATTAATTTTTGTTTATGGTGTAAGACAGTGGTCCATTTTCATCCTTTTGCATGTGGCTGACCAATTTTTCCAGTATCATTTATTGAAGAGACTGTTCCGCTATATATTCTTGTCTCCTTTGTCACAAATTAATTAACAATATACACATAGGTTTGTTTCTGAGCTCTTTTTTCTGTTTCATTGATCTATATGTCTATTTTTATAGCAATACCATACTGCTTTAATTACTATAGGTTTATAAAATAGTTTGCAATCAGGGAGCCTGATGTCTCCAGCTTTGTTCTTCTTTCTCAAGGTTGCCTTAGCTATTTGGGGTCTTTTGTGGTTCCATACAAATTTTAGGATATTTGTTTATTTTGGTGAAAAATGCCATTAAATTTTGATAGAATTGCATGAAATGCATCAGATTTTTATATATTCATTTTGTATCTTGTGACTTTACTGAATTTGTTTATTAGTTCTAACAGTTAGGGTTTTATGTATATAATATCATGTCATCTGCAAATAGTGACAGTTTACTTCTCCCTTTCCAACTTGGATGCTGTTTATTTATTTTTCTTGCCCAGTTTCTTTGGCTAGCACTTCCAATACTAGGTTGAATAAATGTGGTGAGAGTGGACATTGTTGTCCTTCTCTTGACCTTACAGGAAAGGTTTCCAACTTTTCACTGTTGAGCATGATGTTATCTGTGGGATTGTCATATATAGGCTTTATTATGTCTCCCAGAGGAGAGCTTTATGCATATCTGGTGCCTGGCGATGCCCAAGGAATGCCGCTTGCTTGACTGATGGAGCCTGAATCCCTGGGCCTCATAGGACAGTGGGGATTGGAGGGATGGTCCTTGGCAGGCTCCCACCCCCAGGGCACCACACAGACAGCAGACCGAGGCACACCCCTCCAGTCTTTCTGTGAAGGAGACCCCTTGCTTGTCTTGGAGCTTCAGATTGAGAGGTAGGCTTCAGGTTTGGTTTACATTTGGTAGCCTACAAAGCTGCTCTCAAGGAACATAGGCTGCGGCTGCTATCTTGGCACTCCACCTCTTCCTTGCTCCAGTTGACTGGTATCTCCAGAAAAGATCTTATACACCCATCTAGAGCACCAATTTTTGTGATTGATGCCCAGGGGACACCTCCAGATTGCCTGGATCTGGTGGCCAGTGGGGCTTACACTTGCAGTCCCTCGGGACTACATATATATTCATATAACTTTAAAAAAGCTGCTGCTTGAGGGTCTTATGTCCAATCAGCCTGAATCTAGGTGATGAGAACCTCCCCTTGGGGACACTGATAGGCCTTGGCACATCCTCAACTACTGGGAGCTATTAAAAATATAAAAGGCTGCTTGGACACGCACAGAGGTTTGATAGACAACCAAGGGCAGGCCTGAGCAAAAAGGTTCATCTATGTGAGGATTATCTATCCTTCAACAACAGGTAGTTGTTTCACCTACTGTACAGAAACCGACACGGAGAGTGAAGCAAAATGAAGAAAGAGAGGAATACATCCTAAATGAAAGAAAAAGATAAATTACAGAAGAAAAAACTTCTAGCTTCTAGAAGCTGCCATGTGCCTTGTTTCATGGATCCCTGCCATCTTCAAAGCCGGCAATTGGATTACTCTGACCCCTGCTTTCACTGCCACATCTCCTTATCTGACTCAGCTCTTCTTCTGCCTTCCTGTTCCACAGTTAAGGACTTTTTGCTTACATTGGACCAGCCCAAATAATCCAGAGTATTCTCCTGATTTTAAAGACAGTTGATTATCAACCTTAATGCCTTCTGAACTTAATTTCCCTTTGCCATATAACATAATATAGTCACAGTTCCTGGAGATTAGGATATGTACACTTTCAGAAGGTCCTTATTCAGTCAACCAAAGAGTTCAAAGGCCAGTGTGGCTAGTGGTAGCTTGTAGGGAATCGTACCCTCTTCCTGTAGCCAAAGCCTACAGAGGACAGAGGCCATGGTGGGCCCTACACTTGACTCAGATGGGTGGCTAAGGTGGCTAAGTTAAAGCCTTCCTCCAAGTTCTCATCATGCAATCCTTTTCCCCAATTTTAGCTCTGCCCTAATCCTCGTCTTTGGTACCATGATAGGTAGGAAAGTTGGGTGGTAAGTGATATTTAGAAGAAACCCAGATAGACACTTTCATCCCTAATTCAGAGAAATTTTCTTTCTGTGGCTTCTTCCATCCTCTCCTGGCAAACTCTTGGCTTACAAGCACTGAGCCACCCAGACTTTGGCAGGCATCTTGGCATCTGAATTTCTCCTCCATCCCCAGGTTAGTGCCACAGTAGCATTGAATCCTTCTCATTGACTCAGGGAGGAGGAGAAGCAGCAGCTCCCTGGGACTCTGATTTGTAGGTGATTAAATGAAAGACGGTCACCTGCTTTAATTTTGGAAGGCCTATCATTCTGGATCCCATGCTTACACAGTTTGGTAAGACAGCCTCCAAAGATGGTTGTCATAAATTCCTTATCTCCCTGAGTGCACTTGCTGTTCCTCACATCAAGATGTGGAGTCTTATTCCCCTGCGTAACTTGGCCTTGTATTGGCCAAAATAATGCAGTCAAAATGATATTTTGGGTCTTTTAAGATTAGGTCACAAGGCTTTTGTATGATCCTCTTGGGCATTCATTCTTGGAATCCAGCCATAATTATCTGAGAAGCCCAAGTGACATGGAGAGGCCAGATGGAGGCTCTCTGGTTAACAGGACTCGCTGAGCTTCCAGCTGACAGTCACAACTGCTAGTCGCATGAGTGAGTCCTCTAGAACATCGAGCCCAGTCAGGTCTGCAGCTGACTCCAGCCTAGCTGTTATCTGAATGCAACAGCATGGAAGTCCCCAAGTGAGAACAATCCAGCTGAGCTCAGACAACCTCCAGAACTGTGAGCAATAAAAATCATTTGTTGTTTCAATCCTCTTAAGTTTTAAGGTAGATTTCTTACAAAGCAATAGACATATAAGGTATATTTATAGCCTTGGGAAACTCAGAACAAGTCTGGGCATCATGCCAGATCCTGGGGGAGGCTACCAAAAAGTGCAAGATATTGGTAGAGAAGATATTAATTGTGTGTCAATAAATAATAAAGACTAAGTGCCATCAGATTTCAGATGAGGGTGCTATCACTGGTCAAGGAAGGCTTTCCTGGAGAAAATGAGATTTAATCGAGTCCTGAAGCCTGGATAGGCTTTAATATGTGAAGGGCAGGAATGAGAGAGAATATATCTGAAAGAAGTAATGTGGACAAAAACGGCAAACCAAAAGAATGAAGGGTAAAAATGAGAAATATGAGTAGATTCAGTGCAAGGGTACCCTGTACCAAGAAGCCTTCCCTTCTTCCATTTTCCTACCTTCTGCCCTACCCAAACTGATTTTTCCTGCTTTTGTCAGAGCACCAGAAATACTACGGGCTGCATTTTTTTCTTTTAACATACCTGTTATGGTTAGGGTAAAGTTAAGTGTCTATAACACAGAGTACTTAAAATACAGTGGCTCAGATTATATGCATGTTTATTTTTCTCTCCCCCATAATGGTTATGAGATGATACCTGCTACTCATGGTCATGTGAGGACCATGTCCTCCTAAGTCATTGCTCTCCTGTCCACTTTGGCAATGTCATTAACTGCATGATAGAAACTTGGTCACCACCAGGTTCATGCTCCAGCCAGTCTGCAAGAGGGAAGAGAGGTAGAGGAGGCGGGCCTGATGACCTTGACTTAGAAGTGGCATATATTATTTCCTTTGCATGCCTTTGTCAAGAACTTGGTCACATGGCTTCACCTAAGCCCAAGGGAAACTGGGGAAATGTGGTCCAGCTGGGCAGCCATATGGAACAGTCATTCTATTTGCTAGGGAAGAAAGGGATTTGGGGTGGACAGCGGCAGTGTAAGCCACATCTTCTCCTGTGTCCAGGAGGTCCCTGAGGGCAGGAACCACATTTCCTTCATCTTGGTCCCCATACTGAGCTCGCTGTCAGACGGAGTAGTGTTCAATTCATACCTGCTGAATGGATGGAGCTACTGCACTGGCCTAAGCTACATGTGCATAAAGATATAAGCCAGGGTGGAGACCTGATAGGAGAGAGAGGGCAGATGTGGAAGTATTTAATAGGGAAATGCACAGGGCTTGATGAATCTTGCCAGAACTGAGAGCTTTTCATGTCATGATCTTTCGCAATCTTAAGTTGACAGTTCTTTGGCACAACTTTAAAGAACAAGAGCTGAATACCTCGCTTGACAGAAATTTATTGAGCACATTCCAAATTTAAGAAATTCCTCAACTGTTTCAAAATCACTTTAGAAAAAGGCATGCCTTGAGCATGCAGTTTCAGGGTTCTTGTTCAACACTTGCCTCTGCTACTGTTACCAGGTGAGGGCACCCAACTAATTGCACAGGGCTCTCACCCGGAGGCCATTTCACACCATCAGTTACACCTTGCTGCTCCAACACCACCTTTTTGGAGTGCTAACAGATGCCCAGAAAGTCAATGTGCATACTCGCTCATTTACTGATGTCCACACACTATCAGCTGTCTAGAAAACTAGGCTCTGTGGCCCAGCACAGTTCAGACATGTCATTCTTCAGCGTACGCACAGGTTTTGAAATCAGCACACACCGAGTCTGAATCCTGCCCCTGCCATTTACTACCTACTTTGGTCAAGTCGCTGTTTAAATCCCAGCTCCTTCACCTATAAAATGGGGATTACAGTGAGGCTACATTACTGGGTGTGTGAGGATTTAATGAGGTTCTGGGTATAAAGCACTCGGCCCTTTGTAGGCACCCAATAAACAGTAGTTTTAAACTATTATGACCACTAGGTTTTCAGGCCTTCATGGCCTCTCAAGTCAAAGGCTGTTAGTAAGTGTAACAGAAACAATAGCCAGTTATAGTCATTCACAAAACTCATAGGTGCAAAATAGAACCTTAATAAGTTCTTGAACTGGCCTTAATTTCTGAGCCTGTGGCTGTGTCCTGGTGTCGGGAGGACAATCTCATCCCGATGCATGCAGTCCCACCCCATGACTTCTTGGCCAAATTTGGGATGATTATCAAATTGGAGCTCAGCGCTCTGCACTCCTCCCTGGTCCAAGCATAATCTGAGGACTTTGCTCACCAGCACAGTCACCAGGAACAGGGGCACATGGGCCCCTTTCCTGGTCTCCTGTGTTTCTGGAGCTACTGATGGCCTGTGGCTGTGGTGCTCTCTCAGAGATGACAGTGTGGCAGTCTGGTCCTCGGCAGGTTCTGTTCCATCCCACAGAGCCCGGCCTCATCCTTGTCTCACTTCTAAGGGTCAGGCCCACTCCTCCCTTACCCCTGGGACAAGCCAAGCCCATCCCCCCAGCCAGTAGGTGTCTCTCCCCCCACCAAGCCAGTCTGCTTCTCACTCCCAGCCAACTTGTGGCTCACTATGAGCTCTCAAGAAGCTCTCCAAGTCACACTTGGGTCTGTGGAAAATGGGGGTGCACTCATGTAAAAATATCATGCCATTGGCCCTCTTGCTTCCCATTATCAGAGGGTGCAAGACCCATTGGAGCAACTGCAGCTGGGAAACTGAGCCCATTAGTCTTCCTTTGTCTTTGACCCTGCTGACTCCAGAGCAACGTTCCTCTTCTTCTGTCCTTTCTCATCAGAGAAGAGCTTGTGTTAAGGGGGAGGAGTGATCCACCACACATCCCTCTTACTCCTTTATAGCTCTCTCTCCTCTGTCTCCGTCCTCCCCGGCACAAAGCTCTTTTTGAATAGGTGGAAGGGATGCACACACGCGCATGTGCATGTGGTAGGAACCCGTTCTCCGAGTTTGTGCATACTTTCCGGACTCTTGTCTCTCATCCACAGAACAGAACTTCTTTGAAATGATAACCAAGGAGTCTTCCATGCCTGTTGTTAGCAAGCTTTTTATGATGGTTGAGGGAAGTCACTGTGCTCTTTGATGTCTCAGCTAATTACTCTTACACAAATTTATACTTCATGTTTTATCCTGTCTCATGAGTTGCTTGGGGTTTTACTAAATTAAAGTCATTGGAAAGAGGTCTGTCAGGCTGTGCAGTTCATAAAGAGGGCGGAGCAGCCTTCATCATGCTCCAGTAGGCCCTTCTATATCTCATTCCACTCTTTTAATTTAAATTGAATTTTTTTCAAAGTTATACATACATGGAGTTTTAAAAGTCAAGCAATTCCCTAAAATGTTAGAAAAACAGCAGTCTTCTGGCTTCCTCTCTTGTCCTCCACCCCCACTGCTGATTCTTTTGATGTTTTCAGATATATAGAGATACTGCTAAAGAATGGGATTACATTGCTCTGCCGTGAGTTTTAGGCATTCTATACTGATTTCCAAGTCTGAGAGATGAAGATTCAGCTCCTTTTAAAGACTCCCCATGCATACCCACTTCCTCTACCTCCACCAATATTTAGGTTTTACCTTGTTTTGACAAATACAAATATATATATCACAGGCCAGCCCTATAGAATTCTTTAATTGCCTTTCCTTTCTCCAAAAACTTTTGTTTTCCCTGGAGTTAATCAGTGCCCCTTTCCTCCTTTGCTTTGTTTTCTAGGTACTTATCTCTAAAGCAATGTCCTCTTCCTGGGGACTTTGCTCCCAGATCCTTCTATCTGCCCCTGTGCAGCTGCCTTGGCCTGCAGCACATCTATCATTCCTTATTTACTGTCTTATTTCTTCTTTCCTATTTTCTACCTCTATGGTTTTGTTCTACTTTCTGGGATATTTCTTGAACTTTAAATTTTAGCTCTTATATTGTCTTTTGAATTTTTATTGTCATGGTTTATTTTCTAAGGGTGCTTTTTGTTTTTTTGACCCCTTCAAAAAAAAGCAACCTGCTCCTATTTCATGGGTTCTATGTTATCTCTAATTTCTTTAGGAATATTAAGCATCACATTTTAAATATTTGCTTCTGGTCTCTGCATTGTTTCTCTACAGATTTCTTTTCTTTCTGTTTGTCTTGGTCTTTGCCTTTCATGCAAAAGAATTACCTCAAATGTGTAGTGACCCTTTCCTATTTAGGAATGCAGTACTAAAAATCGGGTTGTAGACCAGTGACCTTTATCTAGAGTGATAAAGATAAAGGGAGCATCAAATATCAGCATCTTTTTCTTCTGGTCTGCTCAGATTTCCTGGAGAAATCTCTAATCTCCCACCTGGCTGCCAGTATCCTGGGAGCTAAGTGTTGGAAGAGGTCTGGAGGTGAGAATGGGGGTCTTCTCTTTTCAGTTGTACACTTTCACTTTATCCCCCTGTTTGTAATATGGTATCTTATTAGTATCTTATCTTATGGTATCTTATCACTCTCATCAGTGCCTGATGTCCTATAGTCCAAAGACCTCTGTTTTATCCTTTCCAGATCATAAATTTTTAGTTTTGTGCTTAGACCTGGGAGAAGACCTCAGGATCTATATGCTTCTTAAACAATCAATTGATCCTCCTATTCCTAACCCTTCAGCATTCCCACTTTCAGAGATACCAGGTGCCTCAGTTCCTGACTGGTTTTAGCTAAGTCAATTGCTGCTGTTCATTTGCTTTCAGCTTCCAAAATGTAGTTACTGTTGTCTCTACTCTCATTTCCCTCTGTCATTTGGGTTTATGACCAATGAACACCCCCACCCCCACCCCAACAACAACAAAAAACCATTCCTGTCATTTTAGTAGGTCTTGGGGAAATTGCAGAGACTAAAGCTGGGTTCAGTCCACGTTCTTCAAGCAGTAGTGTCTCATTCTATTTTAGGCCTTTCTGGTTTCACTTGGAACTATCCTTGCTGTTTTCTTCCCTCCCTTTTGGATCTGCAACCAAATATGAATTATTCCACAGGCCATCTTCTTCCTTCTTGCAAACAGACCATCAACACATAAACAGGTGTGACTTCAAACGCTTCCCTTATCAGCTTCAGCCACACCCTCAGCAATGCCCAGAAGAGTTAAAGTCAGAACAATTTATTGTGCCCCATTTCCTTGAGTCCCCCGTGTGGAGCCGCAGTCACCAGCCTCAGTCACGAGATGTAAGAGCAAAACAGGTCTTTATTGCTAGTTAGAACTAGGGTCCCAGTGGCCCGTCAAAACATAGGACTCGGTCTGAGACCCTGAACAAAGTTCCCTTTTTGCTTTTATACTGTAGCAAAAAACAGGTAGGGGCTTTCCAAGGGGGGTGGTTTATTGTGACTTTAGCTGATTGGCTGAGGAGGGTTGCTGGGCAAGGTTTCTGTGGAAATGGGCATGGCTTGAGCCCGAAACTCAAAATGGGGGACACAAAACAAAATGGAGGGACATAGTTATTCAAAATGGAAGACACAAAAATGGAGGCTGGGGTCATGTAGGGGACACAGCTATTCAAGATGGCAGACACAAAATGGAGGCAGGGGGGTCATGTAATTATTCAAGATGGACGACACAAAATGGACACACATAGTTATTCAAGATGGGGGGACACAAAATGGAGGCAGGGGTCAAGCTAACCTTCCAGGGGTCCCACAAATTTCCATCCACCTTACCAGCACTTGCATACATTCAACCCTTTTCTGTAATCCCCAGTCCCACCCTACTCTGAGTTTTAATCCAGAAATGACTTTCCTTCAGATTTCAGACTAAATAGAAGCAACCACATGTAGGTTTCCTTGATTTCCTTCCCCTTCCTGCCAATCCCCTGAAGGCATGTGCCTGAACCCACCCACTCCCACCGGCCTCGTCAGGGGACCCTGCGCCTGCGCCACCTTAAGGTCTGTTTCAGCTCCCAGAGGCGGTCCTCCCACCATGGACCACACTGTGTCTCTTAGTACCAGTCTTTCCTGCCTCTTTAGAACACTGTCCCATCAGTTACCTCTTCTTTGTATCTTTGACCTCTCCCTCTGTTTTCTCACATTCCTTTCAACTTAGAAATGGCTTCTATTTTTCCATTTTAAAAGAATCTCTCTACATCGCCATTTAGATATTGCTCTACCTCCCCTTACTCTCACACCAGGCTTCGTGAAAACATTGGTATTCATTATCTCCACTTCCTTTCCTCTTCTTCCTGCTGTGATCTCTGCAGTCAGCCTTCTGCCTGCCACAGTCTCCCTCACTGGAGCCTGCTCAGTGGACCAATGCACTGAGAGAGCCTCAGTCTTGGCGTCCTCAGCACCACTGGGCATGCTGCGCCACTCCCTCCGGACACACCTCCCTGGCCCTGCCCTGCCCCTGTCCTGGCTCCCCTCACTCTCTGGCCACTCCTTTTCTGCAGTTTCTCTTCCTCTCCTGTCCCTAATGTCAAAGTGTGCGGTGTTCCATCTCAGCCCTCTTTTCTCCTTGTTCTGTATAAGCTTCCCCATTCATTCTACACCTGATCTCTTCTGCCACCTGTGTGTGAATGGCTGCATCTTCAGCTCAGTTTTTCTGCTGAGCTCAGACCTGCACTTCCGTCTTCTGGTAGGACATTTCTGCCAGTATGTTCCACAGGAACCTCAAACAGCATGTCCCAAACTGGAATCATTATTCCAGAACCTAAATTTGCACATAGTGGTTTTTGCTGTCTGTGAAACCCTGGGGGAAGTTAACCGCATTCTCATCTGGGAGGCTGAATGTTACTACATTCCCTATAGGATTAAATGGTCTCATTATACCTCATGATGCATGTCAAGCATGCATCAGAGTGCCTGACATACTGTCCGTGCTCCAATCATTAGTAGTAGCAGGGAGGGGAGGAAGATGGTGAGGAAGGCTAGCACTGATATTCTCTATCATCATAATGGCACCAGTTTCCAGTCCAAACACTTAGGATTCATCCTCATTCCCTGCTTCCCCTCCCCCACCAAACTTATTCAATCTATAATCAAGCCTATGGATCCTATCCCATGAATCTCTCTCATATCAGTTTCCCCAGTTGCTCTCCCCACTGCCTCACCTTGTTCCATCCCATCCTCTCTTGCCTAGATGTGTGGACAGTCCTTTTGTCTGGTTCCCTGGTCTTACCATTTCCCCTCCAGTTCATCCTTTAAATCATTACCAAAAGGATCCATCTAATATGCTTGTCTGACTGTCATGTCTCTCCTAGGCATATTTCAGTAGTAATTATATTGTATCAGAGAGGGAGAGAAGCGAATGTGTAAAATCATAATAGATGGCAGCTGCATCTTCCCCCAAGGCATACATTCCTCTTGAGCACAAAGCTCTTTTTCAGCAAAACACCTGGGTGCGTGCAGAAGGTGAGCAGTTGAGAATATAAGACAGAGAGATAGCTTAACTCCCCTGCAAAATAAATAGACCAGAGCTTGGGGAAGGCATCTAGAAAGGAAAGAAAATTGAGGAAAGCCTTGGGGTAGGGAGATTCCATCTCACTATCTTGGTGGGTGGCTGGGGAGAATTTTTTTAGGCCCCAGTGGGAATGGGGCTGTCATGTAAAGATTAGAAGTGTCTAATATATCCCCTCAAGATTTGGATGTTCTGTGCTGCTCTAGAACCCCTCCTATTCTGTCCTAGCCCACTGCCCTTTACCCTAAATCTTTGCTAAAGTTTACTGTATAAGCATGGCCCGAGTGATCCTACAAATGGAGGAAAGGGCTGTGTAGTCTGGGTGTGCTCAGAACAGATTGCTGACGGCAAAGGAGCGGTGCCCCTGCTGGTTCTGGGAATTCTAGGTAGGCTTAAACTGGAGGAGGCAGATATGGGAACACGAGCATATTTTATTTTGTGTGGGGGTGTGTGAACCTGATTAGAAGCCAAGGTAGAGATTCAATCAATAATATTTAAATTTTGAAGAGTGTCCTCAGCCCTGCTCTGTGTGGTGTCATTACTAGGGCAACTTCCACAGCTGTGTCTGGGCCAGGCAGGGTTGGGTGCTTTTCATGCACAATCTCAAGTCCCTGCTGCAGAGCTGACGTTATTAACGCCATGTAGAGCTAAGGACCCCCAAGTTCCTGTGGCCACAGGGTTTGAGCGGGTCAAGGAGTTGTGGTCTAAGCCCAGACGTATCTCATTGCTATTCAGTGCTCTTGGAAAATCTCTCAGCTCCCATCCATAGGCCCCCATTTTCTAAAAATCTGGAGTCAGTCACAGGTCTGAATAAAAACATCAAGTCTGTCTACCTCATTTTACAAATTGGAAGAAGTTGCTCCAAGCAGGGGCAGTGACTCCATCAAGGGGCGCAGTGGACTAAGACAAAGCCCCTTTCATCCCAAAGCTTCCACTGCTTCCACTGCACCAGTTTCCCAAACTTGGTCTGCAGAACTGGTGATGCCAAAAGATGCACCAAAAGAAAAGTGTCCTGTGATTAAATAAGTATGGAAATTACTGAGTAAAATTGAACAGGCTTCCTCATAATCTTCAATATATTAATGGGCATTTGATTCTCCAAAAGCAGGCATTGGTATGCATGTTTCTCAAATGTGCTAGATAAATAGTTTGCTGGAACAACAGTTAACTTCTTACCAAGTTGATCTATCATGGAACAGAGTTGAGAACTCTGACTCCCTTTCAGAAAAGGAAATGCAGGCATTGCATTAAGCAGGGCTTGTGGGTAATCAAAGCTACCACCCATAAAGATAATATTTTCTATGGGAAGAATGAGAAACCCACTGAGTCCTGCAGGTTCTCACGTATTTCCTGATAGAATTGGGTGGAGACAGATGCTGAAGGGAAGGGATATTATGCATAAAGGAAGGACATCCACAGGCTTTGGGAGAAAGGACAGAATCTAGCAGAAGGAATCTAAGGAGAATGAGTCTAGATCTAAACGAACATGTACCTACCAGGTAAGGACTGCTCCACAGTGCTCAAAATGCAAGGATGATGTGCCTTTGTTTTTCTCAAATCCTGACTCTGAGGCCCACTCATAATGGTCAGCAAAAAGTCTCATACAGTTATTTTCTGTGACTCTCCTCTTTGCAGAGGTCATACCAGACTCCCAGGCTTGTCTAGTCTCCCAAAAAATGGGGGAAGATGAGCCTCTGGTCATAGTAGATGCCCTAGAAGGGTCACCAGTGTTACTCTTGCTGTACAGATTTGGACTCCAGCTTGGACCAGCACTGATGCTCCAGGCAGAGCTCTGAAATAGCCCTCCAGGGCCTTCATCACAGACAAGGCTCAGAACAGGGGTTCCTGTGGCAACAAAGTCCACCACTCAAGATCCATAGACATCAAGCCTCCTTGCAGAACTGGAGACACTCCCCTTTCCCATGCAGTGAGATTTTCTTGGCTGCTGGATATATCCTTCCTTCCCTGGGAGCCCTAACTAGCTCCTACCCCCACTCCCAACTCATCCAACTTACCTTTAACCAAGTTTCCAAGAACATAGGTCTGGTAACTCTCACCTGGGGTTCAGGAGAGCCAGGCTGAGCTAAACTATTTAAGGATGCCATAGCTAGAGATGTTCTTAAAACAGGGAGAAAAAAGAATGCCTTTTCTTTCTTTGACTGACAAATCCACAGCAGGCACCCCATGAGAGCACCATTAGAAGAAGAAGAAGAAGAAGGGGGATGAGGAGGGAGAGAAAGAGGAAGAGAAGGAGGGTGGGAAGAAGAAGAGGCAGAAAAAGAAGGTGATTTTCAAGAATGCATCATGTCACAAATATATGGCTTATTTGTTATGATTATATTTAAGAGAGGAGAAGGTTAGAGAAAGTTTCAGTAAATAAAGCCAGGGAAGGGAAACCCCATCCGGTGAAACCCAGGCCTGGTGGAGCCTCCCTTCGTGTGGGGCTGGGAAAACTGTGGAGTGGTTCTGGCATCTGAGTGCCAATGACACCCTTACGATTTCTGTCACAGCAAGGGTACCTGGAGAGTGCTGTGTGGCTGGGAACGAGAACCAGCATGTTTGGACACATGTTGCTCAGCATCATCAACAATGAACAACAGGGATGGGCAGGGACAGTGAAAAGGAAAAGAATGGGAAGACTGGCTGCAGTACTTAAGTTTATGTGTAAACAGCTAAACTATGTTTCTCAGTTGTATGGTCAAACACCACTCTGGATGCTGCTGTGAAAGTATTTTTTAGATGTGATTAGCATTTAAATCAGCGAATTTTGAAAAAAGCAGATTACCCTCCATAATGTGGGTGGGCATCAACCTAATCAGTTGAAGACCTTAAACGCAAAGACTGATGTTACTTGAAGAAGGAAGTTGGCCCAGAATGCACTGCAGAAATTTTGCCTGAGTTTCCAGCCTGCAGATTTCTAACTCAAAACTGCAACATCAACCCTTCCCTGAATCACCAGCCTGCTGGCCTGCCCTACAAATTTTGGACTTGCCAGCCTCTATAATCACATGAGCTAATTCCTTAGAATAAATCAATCTCTTCCCCCCTCCCCTGAATACCCTGGCTTAGGCTGTTTTGAACATAGTAATGTCCACTACAGATCAGAGAAATGAGAATGCACCAGGTAGCAAATTAGGTGTACAGATCTGCTGTCCCTATAATCCCCTCTCCCCTCAAATCTCATGAAGTCATGGAGAAAGAGGGAGAGGAGGAGGAGAAAAAAGAGGAAAACAAGAGTCTCATCAATGTCAGTGTGTGGTGGTGGTAGTGGCAGTGGTGTTTGCATGTGTTGTGTGCATGTGTGCATGTGTGGGTGCCACCTCTCAAACCTATATTATGCATATACATGCACATATGTTCCTTTCCCCCTTTTTTGTGCCAATAGTAGCATGTGCCACATATTGCTTTGCACCTGGTAGTACTTATACAGACTGGGGATGGTTTTGTATGTATTCATAAAGAGCTTTCTCATTTTCCTTTGCATCCACATAACCACAGCTTATTGAACCACTGCACTATTGATGAACAAGTGTTTTCCAGTCATTTGCCCTTACAAAATAATGCAATAAATTACTTTGTTCATATATCATTTCCTAGTGCAAACATATCTTTAGGGTAAGATACTAGAAGAGGAACTGCTGGTCAAAGTGTATGTGCATTTGTAAACATAGTAGATAATTGCCAAAATGTCTACCTTGGAGACTTTAGTAATTTTCTTTCCGATCAAATATGTAGGAGAGTGCCTGTTTCCCCAACACTGTGGTCAACATCATATGTTAAACCACTAGAGTGGTCAACATAATAGGTTAAAATACAGTATCTCAGTGTAGCTTTAAATTGCATTTTTCTTATTTATGACTGAGATAAAGCATTTTCATATATTTCCAGACTATTTGTATTTTTCTTTGAATTATCCATATTTTTATCTTTTGAATGCCAGATAGACTTCTTGTTGAGATATAGGTATGTGTGTTATAGGCATAGGTGTGTGTTCATAACAGCTGACAAAAGTTTTGCATATAGCACAGTCCTTTTTGATAAGTATTGCAATGATTTTTCCTCAGCTTGTCTTTTGCTTTCTTACTTTATTTATAGTAGTTTTGTCATGCAGATATATTTCTTATGAATGGATCAGGAAAACTGAGAAATCCCCTAGAAGACAGAAAGCAGATGGAAGCAGATTAAGAAAAACAAGATCAGAGAAAACCACAAAGACAACCCAGGAAACTTCTGCTTTAGTGGTGGGAATGGTTCTGGAACAGCTCCAAGCTCAGAGTCAATGGCCCCAAGGAACGGGAGGGTACCCTGGGACAACCATCAGGATATTTAATTTGAAGCAACCAGGCTGGTGAATCCTCTTTCAGCTCCTCTTGCAGTGAGCAGGGGTTAGCAGTGGTTGCCCCCAGGATAAAGCAGTGACTGGGCACTAAGACTAGAGAAGCAGAGTGATAACTGGGTAACAAGAAACCCCCAGGACAGACAGGGAGACCTCATGGCAAAAGACGCATTAACAGAGGCTCCCATACTTGTCAGAGGCACACGCTCATCAACACAACCTGTATCTTAAAGACCCACACAGTTCTCAAATCAAGGAGAAGGGAGTCAGGAGTTAGGAAAGATCTGAGAAAACCAATACCCTGAAAGACAGCAGCAAACTCAATACGACAGACTGATGTCTGAAAAAAAGAGTGAGAGCAAAGGGAAGAGTTTAAATACATGTAACAAATTTCTTCAGAATGGGTAAGCACATGGGCTCAGGAATCAAACCACCTGAAATCACTTCCTAGCTCTACTACTTTCTAGATGTATGGATGGCATTAGCGACTTAATTTGTGCCTCAATTTACTAATCTCTAAAATGGAGGCTTAAATAATACCAATATCACAGAATTACTTTGAAAATTAAATGAAATAATCCATGTAAAAACACTTAGCTGGGTAATTAGCCAATAATAAGTGCTCAATAAATGTAAGATATTATTTATTATTATTCAAGTAAACAAGAACTGGCTAAAGTAGAAAATCAACAATTTGAGGATTTATATGTTAAAATAAAATTTATGGCAAATTTATGGCTCTGTCTCCCGAGAAGGCCTACAGCCAATTATATCCCAGTAGCAATCAGTACACCTAGCTCCCAAATCTTGGTTTCTAAATACCATTCTTCACTAAGGGAACTGGGGCTCCTAAGAGAAATGGCTGATTCCAGGGCTGCTGCAGAAAAGTACAACAATATTTTATTGTTCTATAAAGTGAGAACATGCTCAACAAATGCTAGAGACCTATCAAATGGACACAGGAACCAGCTGGAGGGGCTCCCACTGGCAAAATCTTAATTATCTTCACATATATTTTGAGGATGAAAATACATAATGATAGTAACAGATTATAATCACTGAAAAAATAAGAATTCATGAATCTATCCTGATGAAAAAGTAAATAAATAGGAGGAAAGGGAAAGGTCTGGTCTCCCTTATGGTTGAATGCCACATAAAGTTAAGGAAAAATAATGGGTGATCAAACCATTGGACAAATTTTGATGAGGACCAGAGATTTACATAATCCCAAAGTATCTGCCCCCAAATTTCTTTTTAATTTCAGAAGGAAAAATAGTAACTACAGTGAGGAGATGTATAGACAACACATTAACCAAGTGCTCAAAGTTAATATCACCTGAGCCAAACTGACCTCGTGTGCCTCCTGATATGCCACACTGAGAAGACCATATCATTCCAGTGTAGTCCCACAAAAAATGCGTAACACGAATCTAATCATGAGGAACAGCAGGCAACACCAATTCAGTTTTATAAAATAACTGGTCAAGGTCAAGAACTTCAGACAAAAGAAGGGTTGAAGAACTTTTCAGATTAAAAGAGACCTAAAAGACATGTCAAATAAATGCAAAGTGTAATCCTGGATTGGGTCTTGGACCAGAAAAAAATAACTATAAAGGACTTTATTGAGACAACTGATGAAATTTGAATATGGGCTGAAATTTGAATGTGGATTAGAAAATAGTATTGTATCAATGTTAATGTCTATATTTTGATATACTGTGGTTATGGTTATGAAAAAGAAGGTCCTTCATAATGGATCTCTGGTAACTTCCTGCACTGATGGACAGTGACTGCATTGGGGTCTGGGTGGGGACTTGATAATATGGGTAAATGTAGTAACCACATTGTTTTTTCATGTGAAACCTTCATAAGAGTGTATATCAATCATACCTTAATAAAAAATTAAAAAAGAAAAAGAAGGTCCTTGTTATGAGGAAATGCACAATGAAATATTTAAAGGTAAAGAAGCATGATATCTCCAACCTATTCTCAAATGATTCAGAAAAAATAGCTATCTGTCCATCTATCTATCTATTTATCTATCTATGTATCTATGTATAAATGATAAAGGAAATGGAGCTGAGAATTTCCTGGAATTCTTAAGACACCAGACCAGGAATCTCAATAAACTTCAAGTAAGATAAGTGGAAAGATATCCACACTTAAATATATCTCAATGAAATTGCAGAACACCATAAAATAAAATAAAAATCTTAAAATAGCCATAGAGAAAAGAAAAATAATGTGTCAAAGTGGCAGTTAGAGTGATAACTGACTTCTCAAAAGCAATAATGGAAACCAGTAGACAGGTAAGGAAGAGTATGTCTGGAATATAGGAAATCCCTTAGGGTATCTCCTAGTTTACCATGACCTGTGATTAAGGTCAATGGAAACCTATGACAGTCCAGTTCAAGCAGGATTAGTAATGGCCAGACCTTTTAGGATTGAAGGTTTGGGCCACCCTACCAGTGAAGAACCACAACCAGCTGAGGCACCTGCTAAAGGCAAAGGGAATACAGAATGGGGAGTAGAAGAAGGTAGTAATAGTCGAATCTACAACTTTGTGACCGATTACAGAAATAATAAGAACTGTAATTGTTGTGAATTTTGTTATGAATACATTTATTTTTTCCACATGGGAACCATTTGTCCCAAATACTTATTTTATTATGAACAAAAACTAATTTTGTTATGTGTTTGTATATGTACATATATTAAGCAAATATCTTTGTCTTCTTTGTACTCTTATTCCCTTATCATATAACACAGGATGTATTGACACTATATCAGTATTTATTGTTAATTTCACATCATAGTGTTTAAGTTACAGGGTATCAGGAGAAGAGTAAATACCACTCAAGGACTTTACCTCCTCTTCTGGGGAAGGGATTAGTGCATTTTCAGTTGTACACAGGGTAGTTGTATCATGTTGGGTAGAATTATGACCTTGTTATTATTTTTATTTAGAGATTAAGTATGGCTTAAGGAGATGCATATGAGGGCTAAGTTGATAAAGACTTGTGATGGTTAATTTTATGTGCCAACTTGACTGGGCTAAGGGATGCCTAGATAGCTGGCAAAATATGATTTCTGGATGTGTCTGTGAGTGTGTCTGTGGAAGAGATCAGCAGTTGAATTGGTAGAATGAGTAGAGATCTCATGCCCCACCAACAAGGATGGGCATGATCTAATCTTCTGAGAGCTTGAATAGAATGAAAAGGTGGATGAAGGATGAATTCACTCTCTCTGCATGAACTGAGATATCTACATCTGCACCCTCTGATTTTGGCATTCCTGGTTCTCAGGCTTCAGAATGGGACCTAAATTACACCATAAATTATCACCAGCACTTTCTCAAGCCTTAGAATGTACGCTGTTCGCTTTTCCGGTTCCCCAGGCTGGAGAGGGCAGATCCAGGGATTTAGCCTCCATAATCACATGAGCCAATTCCTAGAGTAAATCTCTCCTCTATTCTTTCCCCCTCTCTCTATATATATCTATATCACCTCTATCTCTATCTATCTGTCTGTATCTTTGTCTGTCTGTCTCCATATATATGTATCTCATAGTGGTTCTACTTCTGTGGAGAATCCTGACTAATAGGGTTGGTTACAACTACTAAGAATGGAATATTCAGTAAATACAATGAAGAGTGTTTGGGACAAATGGCTCCCCACATGGAAATAGTATAATTGTGTGCTATGCCATATATAAATTCCAGATAGATTGAGGAGTTAATTTTTTTATAAGAGAAAACTACAAAAGCATTAGAAAAATACAAAAATTTTTAATTGTGGAGTTTTCTTAAGCAAGGCACAAAATGCAGAAGCCATAAAGAAAAGGTGTAAGAAAACAAATCCTACCATTTGCAACAACATGGATGGAGCTAGAGGGTATTATACTCAGTGAAATAAGCCAGGCGGAGAAAGACAAGTATCAGATGATTTCACTCATCTGTGGAGTATAGGAACAAAGAAAAAACTGAAGGAACAAAAGCAGCAGCAGACTCACAGAACTCAAGAATGGACTAACAGTTACCAAAGGGAAAGGGACTGGGGATGATGGGTGGGAAGGGAGTGATAAGGGGGAAAAATGGTTCATTACAATTAGCATGCATAATATAGGGGGAGGCATGGGGAAGGCGGTACAGCACAGAGAAGACAAGTAGTGATTCTATAGCATCTTACTACACTGATGGACAGTGACTGTAATGGGGTATGTGGGGGGGACTTGATGATAGGGGAATCTAGTAACCACAATTTTGCTCATGTGATTGTGTATTAATGATACCATAATAATAATACAAAATAAAAAATAAATAGATAAAAAGAAAAGATTGAGATTTATCAAAATAAAAATCCCAAATTTAAATTAAGCAAAGGACATCATAACCAAAGTTAAATAACAAGGGATACAGTAAAATAAAATAACTACAAATCAATAAGATGACCACCCACTAGAAAAGCAGGGAAAAGATATGGAGAGATAATGTCACAAAGTCAAACAAATGGACAATAAATATATATGAGAAGATGTTCAGCCTCATCAGTAATGAGGGAAATGCCAATTAAACAAGTTATTTTTCTTTCCCCAGACTGTCAAAACCAAAATAAAAAACACTGATCTATTACCTCATCTCTGTCATTTATGCCATTGGTGGCAGTTTATATTGGTACTCTATCAGAGGGCAATTCAGTGAGATCTGTCAATTTTGAAAGCATTTCTACTTCTGAGAACCTACCCTTCTAAATATCTACTTTTGTGCAAGGATGTGTGGTCTATCACCAGAACTTTGAAATCTGTCGTGGTCCATCCCAACTGAAAGAACACCATGGAAGTGCCTCCGTACGCCCTGTCACACAAGCATCCTCAAGTCCTCAATTTATTTTAATTAGTGAAAAAAGCAAACTGTGTAGACTGTTACCTTCTGTATGATTCCATTTCTGTAGAACTGGTAAAAACAATACACACATATAGTTGCATGTCTAAGTACATATATATATAGGTAAATTTCTAGAGAAGGGATTATAAGAACATACACCAAGCCGGGACATACAGGAAAGAGATGACAGGTTGTGTCAAAGAAGATGTTCCTATTTTATTCTGTGTACTTCTGTGCTGCTTGATTCTTTCACAGCATGATGGGTTAAATATACCTGTGGAGGGAGGTTTAAAAAGTAAACTGCTGTACATTGCACAGAAGAGCATTCCTGACTGCTTCTTGCAAAAAAAAGGGGCTGTTCTAGAAAAGACAGCTCTTTTCTAGATCCCTCCACCAGCTAAGTAAGCTCAGTCTGAGCTGTGGAGTTGTCCCAGAGACCATGAGCTAGGTGTCTACCCTTAAGGATATGAGCTGGAAGTCTGGGTGGGACATTAGACTCCATGCATTAGAACACCCCAGTCATTTCTGCTATCTGGAAGGTCTCACCCCTGTACTGCTCTGCCCAGGCTGGCCCAGTGCTGCCACCCACCCACTCACTGCCTCTCAAGCCCAACGTTGTCCTTTTTTTAAGGAGTGGTGGAACAAGTTCTGATAATGGTATTTTCTGGGCCTTCTGAAGTTTGTCTCCCAGAGGAGCAGAGTAAGGTCAACCACAGTCAACAAGCAAAACCAAGAGCAAGGGCAGTTGGTGGAGTATGATGACGGTTGTGGCCTTTCTTTGCTCTAGACAAAGAAACCTCAGGAGGCTGAGGTCAGGCCTTCCCAGCATTTGTATGCTGAAGCTTACTGGGAAATTTCAAAAGTTGCCACCCACATCCTGGTAAGGAGGGAGAAGGGACTTCTTTTCCAGGGATGGGTTGGGGGTTTGTGAGAGCAAGTAGAGACTGGAAGCTGGTTCTTTCTCCGGGGAGTTAGAGTTAAAGTATTGGGAAGCTCACAATTTTAATTTTATTCAGACATTAACATTTGAATATAGATTTGAAGAGGTGAGAGAGGAAGCCAGGATACCAAAGGAAACCAGGATGTACCATTCCAGGTACAGGGAACAGCAGTGCAAAGGTCCTGAGGTAGGATTGTGTCTGGTGTGCTGGAAGCACAGCAAGGGAGCCACTGAGGCAGGAGCTAAGTGAATGAGTGGAGAGTAGGAGATACTATCAGAAGGGAGGAGAGGAAGGTGGAGAGTGAGAACTGCCTTGGTGTCTTGTAAGGACTTTACCTTTTATTCTAGATGAATTGGGGAGCCACTGGCAATCTAAGAGCCAGGGAGCAACATGATGTTGGTGACGTTTAACAGGATGGCTCTGGCTATAATGTTGAGAACAGACTAAAAGAGTAAGGGGACAGCAGGGAGCCAAGTGAGGTGGCATGTGCTAGAGTCCAAGGGAGAGAGAGTAGAGCTGAGGTTTTCTTGATGGAGTGGCCAGCATGCCTGGACGGCTGTGGTGCTCTTTGGGGGACAGGGGCTCCTTACAACAGATAATAAAATGTACATGCCACTTCTCTGGGTGCTGCTACTCCCTGAAGTGGCTTCTTCTGTTAGTCTGGGGTGGGGGCTACAATTTGTATTTCTACAAGTTCCCATGTGGTAATACTGTTTATTTGGGAACCACACTTTGAGAACCACTGTTTCTTCACAACACTGATGAAAATGTGCAAGAATAGTTTGTTTATCTTACATCCTCAAGGAAAGCTTGCTCACCCCTATGTCCCAGTGCCCAGCCTGATGCTTGGTATGAATGTATTGAGCTGTGCTCTGGACCAGGTGAAGACCTATATTGAATAAAGTTCTTGAGGATCCTTGATTTGAACAGTTTGGAGGTAATCGGTGATGAAACTTTCCAGGAAGTGGTCATTAGAGGAAGGAGATTAATAATAATAACAACAGGTGTGAAACCCACCCAGTCCAGTGTCTGCTTAGGTGTTTAGTCACATCTTCTCCAATTAAATTCTGTGAAAGCCTTGTGGGTCTGGCATCTCACTCCTATTTTAGGAAGGAGGAAACTGAGGCCTAGAGAGTTTTAATTTCCTAATAAGCTCACACCACTAAAAAGTACCAGAACCCTGCCAGGCCTGACTGACAAAAAGTTTGTGCTCTGTTTACATCACAGAGTTCCTCAAGAAGTCACCGATAAGAGGACACTGCCTTGAAGACAGGAGCTTCCTTACTTGGGAACTGTGAGCCATTTAAAAATATGCAGGGAATATGCAATCCTTTAAAAAAAATGCCTCCTGTTTAAATTGAGAGCTCTGTTCATACAGCTCATTCCCAGCCCCAAGCCCAGATGCCCTAATAGGTACTAGCGGTGGCTGCACCAACATGAGTATTTGGGGCGACGTTCGTGGCTTTTATCAGTCTCTTGCGGAGCATTTTTCCTCAGCCCTCACCTCTTCCCACTTTCCCCCTGTGGGAGGATGGGCGTCATATTCTGTGCTAGGATAGTTTATCTCCAAGTGAAATCCATCCCTCTCACTACAGAAGCAGAAAACCAAGTTCCGGGACTTCCCGCCTCATCAGTCCTTCTCTTACCCTACCCTCCGCCGAGGATAAAAATAGCCACCTCCCAGGGCCTCCCTGCGGGTGGAGCATCTGCGCGGACGCTGGGCCTGGCCCGGGAGCAGCTGCTCCGCAGAATTGGCCCCCGAAGGGAGGCATGGGGTCAGGGCCTAGGCGCTTGGAAGTTTCACGGAGACGGGGCTCCGGGAGCAAGTTTGACCGCGATGGCGGGTGGCTCATACAAATTCATCGTGGGGCTTGGAGGTCCGCGCATTGGCTCACTCGGCTGCCTTAAAAAAAAAGACGAGGTGTATCCATGATTTTTTACCTCTCTGGGGGACAGGGACTACCTAAGACAAATGATGAAATACACACGTCACGTCTCTGTGTGTGCACAAGCAGACACACTGGCACCATTTCATATTGGGGTCAGGGGAGGCTGTCAAAACCTGGCATGGACCGCAGCTTAACCCGTGATGAGGGCTGAGGGCTAATAATAGGGTCGTAGGACCATTATAAAAGACAAAAATTCGTAACGTCTGAGAAAAAGGTATTACAGTTTGCAAAGCAAGATCTTTTTGGAGCATAAATGTATGTAGGGTATATCCACGAGAACACAGAAATGTTAATGCTGACTCCGATGGTGGGATAAAAGGTGATTTCTATTTTTCTCCATTTTCCACTAAACAAAAAAGCAAGTTTCTCTTGCAACCACAACGGCCTCATCCAGGCGTTTCCCTGGATCTGGGGAGCCCACTCGACTGCAGGAGCAGTTCGGGTCTGCCGCCTGGACATACTGTCGTGGAGGTGGGGGTTACAGACAACAGACGAGCAAAACATTAGACTGGCAACAAAGTGGCGGACAGGCTCAGTAGACGGTGATCAGAGAACGCTTCGCCCGCGCCGGCGCTTTAAAGCCACAGCTCTCGGCGCCCAGCTCCGGCCTCAGCCTGCAAGGAGCGGGAGGTACGTGCGTGCACGCTCTCGTGGCGGCGGCAGCGCGCACGGGCGCGACTTCGCAGCCAGTCCCCAGGGAGTGGACGATGCCGCCGAGTAGGCGGCGGCGGCGGCGGCGCGCTCTGGCGGTCTGAAGCGGCGGCCGGCTGCCACGGGCCGGCTGCGCGATGAGCTGGGCGGCCGCCCCCGGCTCGGGGCTGTGAGGAGCTCGGGGCCGGGGGTGGGCGGCACCGCAGCCGGCGGCCCACGCTCCTCCTTGGCGGCGGGGGCCATGCGCGGGACAGCGCGTCCGGGGCCGCCGGGCTGGGGCCGCCTACCGGGGACCCGCGGCCTGAGGGCCCCGCTGCCGCCGTCGCCGCCGCCGCCGCTCCTGCTCCTGCTCCTACTCGTGCTGCTGCCGCTGCTCCGCGTCGCCGCGGCCCCGGCCCCGCGGCCCCCGTCGCTGTCGCCCGCGGGGCCCAGCGTGAGCCTCTACCTGAGCGAGGACGAGGTGCGCCGGCTCATCGGTGAGTGGGGCCGCCGGCGCCGGCCGGGCAGGTCGGCCGAGCTCCGGCAGCTTCCGGTCTCGGGAGGCCCAGTCTGCGCGGCTTGGACCACGGGCGGCGCGCGTCCCATCGCCCGGGGTCGTCTCCGGGCCCCGGCCTTTGCCTGCCCTGCTGGCTCGGAGGTGTGGTCCCTGCCCAGCCCCTCGGGTCCGCCTTCCCGCCTCCCCGCAGCCCTCACTTCCGCCGCGAGGGGACCAGGGGACCCCTCGGCCTCCGCGAAAGACCCGGGACCCACCCCAGCCCTCCTCCTCACAGCCTCTTCAGCCTTTCGCCTTACTCCGAGGATCAAGCGCCCTAAACTTTTCTTCCCCGCTGCACCAAGTTTCTTTGATCCTTCCTACGCCTGTCACTCAGGGCCCTGGATTTCGGTTATCTAGAAATCCACGTTTTATTTAAAGTAAACCTGCAAACCCTTGGCAGTGGTTTTGATGCCCTAGTAGAGGCCACCTTACTGTGCTCATACTTTCTGGTGATTGTCCTTTTTAAAAAATGACAAGAGAGGGAGATTGTAAGGGCACCGCATGCATGCTCCAGGCAGTCTCCACATCTTGCGGCGGATGGGCATATTTTAAATAGTGAATGAATCCCCAGGTAGCAGACCTTTTAGCTCCTTCAGTACGTTTTTGGTTCTTGTCTTAGATGTGTTGGACTTTGGACTGATCTGTCTTTCTGGGCCACTCTTCTACTTTCAATACCTTGTAGGGGAAGGAGAACTTGGCTTTGGATCAGTGGATGGTTATATTCTACCTAATTAGCTTTGTCATTTAGGGAATTATTTTGAAAAATAATGGTATTCTCCTGTTGAGACTTTATGGATTCTGGAAATAACCCTTTAGAAGAAGGTCCGATAGAAATGGGCCCAAAAGAAAGTCTTTGGTAGTTGCAGAGACCCAGACATTTACTTTTTTTGCGTATTATGGCACAAAATACATTTTTTTCATCGTTACTTCATCTCAAGTTTGTGCTCCATCTGAGGGGGAAAAGTTATTCCTTTAAGCATCCATTATCTCTTAGTTTTGTTTTTTAAAGTTATAAGACTTTCTTGAGGTCTGTTGAGGTCCACTCAATTTGAAATGGATTGCTTTTAGCAGACTATTTAGACATTGTTAAATATGTGGGTTTATAGTTTTTAACCAAGGAAGAATGTTGTGTTTTTGTAATGTCCTGCCATTCATAATCCTCTTTTCAGTTTAGTTGCATTAGCTGAATTTAGTTGAGCTGAATTAAACCTGCAGATTGGGTTAGTCTTGGAACATAAGATTAAGGTTTAGAAAAATAATGAATGCCTGCTTATAAATTGACTCACATCACATTAACTTAAAAAATACAGTGTACCATGCATAGTTTTGTAAAGGTTTTTTTGTTAAAAGCATATAATTTGTGACTTTCTGTACATGTAAGAAACCTGCTGGGGTTGGGCGTAGGGGCCAGGGGCAACCAGAGGCTGACAATGATTGAGTGCCTGCCATATACCTGCCCCTACATGTTTTCTATGCATCAATTCCTCTAATTTTCTTGTGACCCAGTGAAGTAGATAACGTTATTCCTATTTTAGAGATGAGGAAAGTGAGGCTTTAAGTAACTTGCTCAAGGTTGTATAATTTAAAATCATAAAAAAATCAAATACAGTGTTGAGATAGGCCACAAAGTTTTATTGAATGAAATGAAGATACTGTATATATGGAAGTTTGGGTATAGTATGGTGGGAAAGACATCATTGCTAATTAATACTTGAAATGAGTATTTATACCTGATTGATGAGCATCCAGTGTAATACCAGAAATAGTTTACTGGGAAGAGGTGAAGGAGATTGCCTCTGGGTCAAGATGGACCTCCAGCTGAATTTTCTCTAATGCAAATAGTTGACCTGTTACAGTGGGTCATTTGACTCTCCATCCTGCCAGATCAAGGTTTTCTCCTTCCATCCTTTCCCATCTCCCTCATCCTTTTACTTTTAAAGGAATCTTTGGCTGCCCCTTGGTAGGGAAGAGCAAGTGGGTTGTATACCAGATATCTAGAGTTCTCAGACTGCAGTATCACACAGAAACTCTTATGGTGTTTAAGACTACGTGAAATAATATTTTGTGCCAATTTTTTGTGTTGCTATGGGTTAAATGCCTTCTGAAAGCTGACTTAGGAAAGAAACTAGCCATCATTTTGTGATACTTCTAAGACAATGAGTTTAGAATTCCAAGTAAGAAACTTATAAATGAATTGATAGTAACAACTTTGTAAATTGAACTAATGTCCCAAAGGAAAATAAGTTGTTGTTTTAATCTAATTAATTAATGTACATAGTTAAAAAAAAATCAAATAGTGCTAAAAGAAACAGTGGTCTTCTGCCTTTGGTCTTTTTATCCCCTGGGATCTGTTTTCCAGCAGAAGCTACTATCCAAACTAGTTCTTCTGTTTATTCTATTCTTATTTTTATTTTCACATTTTGAAATCAATGTAGAATAAGCATTTGACCTCTAGTATCATAACTGAGCACTTGCCCTCAAACCCTACAATATACTTTTACCAAAAAAACCAGCATTTAGTACTTACATTATTGTGCATATATTTATTGCCCACTTCTGAGTTAAATAGTGACCCATGATTATGTTTTTTTTTCCTACACATTTTTGTTTTTCCTGGAGCAATTACCTTTCAAAGTTTTTGATTCATTTTTTATGTGTCTGTGGCTACATTCCCCTCAGATTCTCCAAGAAATACGTTAAACGCCTTCATAATTTTTTTCCAGGTTGTGTCACAGCAAATCTATCAATTCCACTTGGCTTCTCGGAGACTCCCCGCTCCAGAGTCTTCCATCCTCTTGTTACAATCTGGACAGTAGGATTGTTTTTCCTTCACCTCTGTCCTTTCTCTCCTATCTTGGAGCCTCTGTTCCCTGGATCTCTTGTCTTCATTTTTCTTCTGTTTGCTTTCTTTTGCTAAAGGGTATATCCTCACTAGCTTCCTATGAAGAGGTACATGGGAGGTAAATTATTTGAGGCCTTGCATGTCTGAAGGTGTCTATCCCATCCTTACGCTTCATAGATGATTTTGCTGAATTTAGAATATTGGGTTGAAAATAATTTATTTTTCACAATTTTGATGGTATTTCACAGTTCTCTGGCTCTTTTTCTGATGAAAAATTCAAAGCCATTCTGTTTGTTTCTATTGAAGTTCAGAATCTTTTCACTGGCATTCTGAAATTGTACATTTTTGGCGGGGGAGTCCTTTTATCTCTCTGTCTATCTCCTATCTTGTCTCAGTGGGCCTTTTTGATCTAGAGATTCATATTCTTAAGTTTTCAAAAATGTTTGTTACTTTGATAATTTCCTACTCTTTATTGTTTGTTTTTTCTTTCTGTGATGGTTTGGTTATTGAGTGTCCCAGAATTAATCTTCAGATATTCTTGTGTTGCCTCTTACATCTTTGTGGAGTTGGGAGGAAAAGAGAGATTTCTTAATTTTGTCTTCCAAGATGTTATTTTAAAAATTTAATAATGTTTTAAAATTTTTGGATCTGTTTCTGTTTTCTCTTTCCATTTCATATTGTTTCCATTTAATTTTTATTTTATGGAGGTATTTATCTTCACTTATCTTTGAGGTGTATGGTAAATATTTTCTATGTGTTTAACATTTTTAAATATTTCTTCTGCTTCCTCTTGTGTGCCTTTTCATTTCAGGGTTCTTTTTAGTTTGTTTATATCATAAAGACCTGGTGATCCTTGGCTGTCTAATTAAGAGCAAGATGCTGAAAAGTTGATTAGGGGGAGAGAGTGTGTGGGTGCTGGGGTGGTCTAGTGACTTCCTTTGGAGGGCAAGTGGACTTTTCACTGGGCGTTTACCCCACATACCAGCATCTTCATATCTTCAGGACTAGTCAGCATCTGCAGAGCGGACACCTCCACTCTCCTGCTTCTCCTGTGCTTGGTGATACACTGGCTGCCTGGGTTTGGGTTATCTGGCTGGGGAGGGAAGAGGGTGCTGCCCGTTTAGCCTGTAGACTGACTTGTCCTGTTTACAGTTCTGCCAATGTGGTTCAGTTTCTTCAGAAAAAACTTGGGGCTTCCAGCTGGACCTGGGGCTCAACTGTTTTGAATACCCTTTTCAGAGGCTCACCCATTGTCAGAACTGAGCCTCAAGCCAGTCATTGGGGTCCCTTGGGGCCTCAGGGCTGCTGAGGGATAGTGAGCACTTCAACTGCTACCCATCTTGCAAAAATCTGTTGAAAGGTTTAATATATTGTTGTCTTCTTTCCCTTTCTGTTTGTCTTTGTGGTTTAATGTCTTTTTTATTTCATTACTATCATTTTAGAGGAGTTTGGGGAGGAAATGGGGATAAAGACAAGTGGTCATTCCCCAGTATATAACTAGTAATTAAGGTTGGGCCTTGACTGTTGAAGAGCTGGTTATGTAGCAGTTTTGTGTAATAACAATATTAAAGAGTTGACACTTTTTAGAGTGCTGTGACAATCTTTTGCTTGTGTCAGGCACAAAGGAATGAATCCCTGTCTTATCTTAGGTCTTAGGTATGTACTGTTATTTCCTTTTATAGATGAGGAAACAGTCTTGGAGGAGGTATGTAACTGGCCCATGTCCTTGGTAAGTAGGGCATGCAATTCTGATGGAAGTCCATACACTGACTCCAAAAGCCTCAGGAGCTTTTTAATCTCTACATGGCAATCCTGTGTCCCCAGGCCCTGATTTATTGCTCTCAATTACTCTTTTTAACAGACTGCAATGTAGGCATCATTTCCCCATTTTACAGATGAGGACTTTCATTTGGGGCCGTTTCGGCAGTGAGTTGAGGGCCAGAATCCTGCCTGAGTCCAGAATCCATATGGTCTCTTTTGTCAGCTCAGGAAGAGTTGTGATTAACCGGAATACTCAAGGCAAAGAATCTGTAAGCTTGCTGTTACACGAGCTTGTCTGTGGTCTTAATTATTACCTGCATCTTCCCGTGTTCTCTGTGTGATTGATAATCCTGATAGTACTGACTTCCCTAAAGTCCAGAGCATGTAAAAGTGGCATGTGGCTGGGGCAGTGCTAGGGGTTTGGGAATGAAATGCTGATTGCTGGGGGACATTGTGTACACTGATCATGATGGCAGTGGTGGTATTGGTGGTGGGTAGGGTCTCTCTGTAGGAGTCAGGGAAGCTTCTGAGAATAGACTGCCTCCCACCAATTAGAAATTCACTTTGGATAATTTACTTCTCTGTTAAAATAAATACCCTCTGGAAGAGTTAAGCATTTTTCACATCTTATTAAAATCAGTTCAATACTAGCTGATATCTTTGCTCCCCAAATCAGCCCAGTAAAAAATTTTGAAGTGCAACCAAGTACCATATATTGTGGTAGGAAATGGTGATTCAAAATTATTAAATTATTTTTCTTGAGGAACTCAGAATTTCATAGGGGAGACTGTTATGTCTAAGACTCTAACACTGAGATAAGAGTTATATTGCTGATTGATGTAAGTAAGTTATTGTAGGAGTGGTTACTTTTTACTATAGAAGGTGGGGAGCAGGGAGAGGCTTAGAGAGTTTAAGGAAGGTATTCCCAGAAAAGGAGACATTTGAGCCCCATCTTGAAGGATGAGTTTGATAGGCAGAAAAGAGGAGTAGTTCATGTCAAGGCAGAGAAAATAGCATGAACAAAGCCATAGACTTAGGGAAGCAAATGTATGTGAAATCCAGGAATAGGAAAGCCTAACATGGCTGAGATGAGATAAATTGGCAGAGCCTGAGAGTGGTAGAGTATAAAGCTGGGTTGTAGGTGGAGACTGGATTAGGAATTTGAATTTTATCTTACAGGTAATGAGTAGCTGTTGAAAAACATGGGAGAGGAGCGTGCACAGACAGGACTGGCTTATGAAAAAGATAATTTTGGCTCCAGTGAAAAGGGTGGCTTTGAGACTGAAAAGCTGGATCTGGGATATGGGACAGAGTCAGACTTGTGGTGATAAGAGGGATCAACTAGGGTAGTTGGAGGGGTGGGATGGATTTGTGAGGAATTTGCAGCCACTTTGGAGAAGACTTAGTGGAGGAGACCTTAGGGTTAATGAAAATGAGGCGTCACGGAGGAATCCAGGATCTCAGATTTGGGCAGCTGAACTGACACTTTGCTTTTGGGAAGCGGTTGAGGAAAAGAAAATGAGATGAGCCATGTGTTCCTCTCCTCCCAGCACCTCTCTTTCCTCCCTCAGGGCAAGTGCTTGGTGGGGGATGGCGGGCCTCTCTGCTGATGTATCTACCATAACTTGCCACTGTCCAGACCCTGAGGAGTTGGGGTGCTGAGAAGATTAGCACCCTGCAGTTAACTCTTAACCCTGGGTGTTTTAGGTGGGGTTGGTGGCACTGATGCAGCATTAATTTGCATCCATGTGTTCTTCATTGGGAGAGCAAGGCTGAGACATTGTGCAGTTAACGGTTTTCGAGTTTTTTTCCTTCTTCGTGCTACACATATGGGAGAACTCTATCTAATTATGGCTAAGCCTGTCCCCTATGAGTCACATCCTGAGTTGACTAGTCAGTTCTGAAGGTGCTGCCTGAAATACTGTTTGCATTTTAATGGTCACTTGAAACATGTGGGTATTTTTTTTAGCATCCTGAATTGAAAAGTTTCACAGCATTACTTTTGGGGATCTTATGCCAGTGTTTTCTGAAAAAACCTGCCAGCTATATACATACTAAAACAACATGAAACAAAAACTTGGACATGAAACATAGCCATTAATTATACCACACTTAAAAGTATGTTTCTTTTGTGTTATCCTTGTTGATGTAAATCAGATATAATATTTCCTAGTCAAAATGTTATTAAACAGCTTTAATTTTTGTAGGACCTCTTAAAATGTGATGTGCAAAACAAATATGTTTGTATTACTGTTACAAAGTAAACACGTCTTGAATGATTCTTTTTACTGTGCTGAGTAGGTGACAGTGCTGAGTGGTAAAATATTTTTGGAAAGTAATTTCATAGGTCTATCCTTGTTCATAAGATATATATTATGTCTTGTCCATAAATATGTTCTTATATAAATATATGTGTTGCAGTACACTTCTTGCTATGTGCTAAGTACTCCACACTGTTCTCTTTTATTTTATCAACCATAGGCAGTGGGTGGCATTGACATTTTTATAGATAAAGCTGAGGCTCCGGGAAATTACAGAAGTTGCTGGAGGTCAGAGAGATGTCTGGGGCTTTGTGACTCCAAAGTGCTTGCTTTCTCCTTTCTGCTACCTCTGAAGGTTAGCAGTTTACTTAGTCTTTATCTAAGCAGAATCATCTGAGGGGCTTAAACAAAAATAATGGATTCCTAGACTTATCCTGAGCGATTTGTTTAGGAGATGGAGATGGGGCCCACGAATGCCATGTTTTATTGATTGTAAGTTGTACGGTTCTTCCACATTTGAAAATCTCTGAAATTGGAACCATTTTACAATCAATGGTGAGTCATCAGTTAATTGAAAGCCTTTTTTTCAATCTTAGTGGCACAAAGAATAATAGTGTACTTTATATTAAAAATACGTAATTATAAAAATGCGATATTATAAAGGAAACTTAGGCATAACTTGCCACCTTCTTCCTTTTTTGCCAGGAGGGGGGTACCTGTCACAATTTACTTTCAGAGTTGTAAAATTCACTCGTGATATTTATTACTTGCTTGTGGTAATGGCTGTGTAGTAATGTCTTTGCAGGGAAAGCAAATAATGGCAGTCAAATATTACCATAGGTTTAAGAGCAGTAGTAATTTAATTTTTAACTAGGAGGTTGCTGGCCAGAGATATCAGAGGTTCTCCACCTTATTTTATGAAAGCCTTAAGGACCTTTCCCTCAACAAAGGCATGGACACCCACACATACTAAGTTTTGCATACTGTGCCAGGGGTTCCTAGACTTTGGGGGCCTTGCAGGGACCCCCTGACTAAAGCATTTTCAGATAGGGAAGGTGACAGTGCATTATTTGAGTCATCCATTTGAAACCCAAAGTGACCTTTCTCTTTGATTCCACACCACTCCCAAAGGTGATGTCATCACAGGTATAAGAGGCAAACCTGAGCACAGCATTTGTGATGAAGCTTTGGGCTTCCATTTTCAGGGATCACAGAAGTACAGTGAAAGTTATTTTCTGAAATGTGATCTCTGGAGGAGAGGAGTAGGGAGATGCTTAATAAATGGTTCTCTGCAAACTGTAGCCTGATCTGGTAAAGCAGTGACAACTAATAGCCACTCCAGTGGATTGCTTTTAAGTGAGCGATTTATTTTGACCACATATCATGTTTTCTTCCTGAAGTGGCAAAGTGAAGAAAGGTACTCAGTGATTGGAGATACCTGGCTTTTCCTTGGGAAGATCAGAACATTCCCTTCCTTGAAGCTGACTCCCTAGCCACTTCTCAGGGACCAAAAGGATGGGTCTGCTTTGAGGAGGCAGCCTGGAGGAAGCGGGTGGAGGGAGGGTGCTTATTTACATGGTCTTCTCTGTCAGTCATGCATATCTTTTTTCTCTTAAAAGCTCACTTTGATTCTTTTTACACTCCCTGTATGTACACATATACACTCTAAACCCAGTTCTAGTGAGATATTTAAGGTTGTAGGAGAAAGATAGGAAGAAAACGCTGAATGGACAAAGGATTACATGAAAAATCTTAATCTAGAAGATTATTGTTTAAACAGCTAAGGGGATTTAAGATTTATGTACTTTTTCATCTTTAATTCTGAAGAAAGTATGCCCCTTTCCTTTCTCTGTCTAATATTTGTAAATTTCCTGTTTTGTGATGTAGTTAAATATTAGGTCTCAGCTAATATTCTAGGTGTAGTTTGACTATAACTAGATTTATTCAATTCTGATGGCAAATTATTTTATGTATCTATTTCAGCTTGTTAATTTCCATAAACCGGGAAATTTTGAAATGTCTCCGTATTTTTTTTTCTTTTAGTGTCAGTAAAAGAGAGTATTTAGTGGTTTCATACATAGTGAGTGGTTTTGGACTTTTTTCTTTGGTTAATGTACCACATTGAACCATCCTGTTATAGGCAGGAAAAAGTGATGTTTAAAAGATTATCTCGACTAAATTAAATTTTATACCTAAGTTTTGACTAGCATTTGGAAATTGTGGATGATATCATGGAATAATAGAGTTTTGGCTGACATTTGGAAACCATAGATTATATCATAGAATAATAGAATTTTTGTGTCTGAAGAGGGACATTAACATAGTCTGGTTTAACTTGTTTGTTTATAGTTGAGAAAATTCATGCCTGGATAAAGTGGTTAAATAATCGATTGCCAAAAGTCACTCAGCTACTTATTAGCAAAAACTCTACTTTAGTCCTGTTTCCATGACATCACTTTTGTTTTCCTGCCTTAATTGATTCCTGACGTTTTCTTTAAAGTACCATTTCCCTTAAAATCCATCTTTTTATCAATAGCAAGCCATTCATGCATCTAACACTTGAATAGCTACAAATATACTAAGACTCGAGTCCTGTTCTTGAGGTGTGCAAAGTAGTGGAAGAAACAGACATGTGAACAGGTTCCTGGAATGAATTTTATGTGCTGTAAACATGGCTCTTTTTATAAAAGGAGATGGTTTGGCCATTCGCACTAATCAACTATTGTTGTGGCTGTGGGAAACCAATAGTTAACTTTTAAAATCATTTGGAAGAATTTTTGAACTATTGAATTACTTGAACTTGAGCTAGACAGGCCAGGTCATGTAGAACACAAGCCTTGAATTAAGTTTGAATTTAAGATTTTCTATGGAAAAATGAGTTTTTCTTGATGGGTGTTGAGAGTTTTACAGTAATAACTTTGGTTTTTCAGCTTGGAATTTGGTTGCTTACAAATAAAATGATAAGTAAATGTTGTATTTCCTAACAAGAGAGCAACATTCCTACTTTGGTGAAATTGGTAGTGAGAAATTTAAGTCTGGTTACTGTAATTGAACAACTGTAATGTTTTTTGTCCTTGGTTGGTATAGAAAAACTATGCATATTCTAATCCGTGACTGTCCACTCTTGCTCCAGTCTGCCTTCCAGCAGTCCCTTTCCACTCTCCACCCACTTCACTTCACTTGCTCTGTTCTCTTTTTTGCTGTTGTTTTTTTTTTTTCACCTTTGGCTTGTGGAGCTCCAATTTTTCTTTTGAGGTTTCCTCTCACTCTTCATAGCGCTTCTTTATCTCTTGAGCTTAACTGAAACCTGATTTTCTCTCTTAAGTTTTCTCATAATCCTTTCCAGTCACTGAAAGTCAGTTTTTTTTACACTCGACTTCATTTATGGATTAGGGACCAGCTCTTTTTCTTTTCTTCTCAAAAAATAATTAGTTGAGGTGAAATTCACATAATATAAAAGTAGCCATTTTCAAGTGAACAGTTCAGTGACATATAGTACATATATAATGCTGGGCAACCACCACCTTTGTCTAGTTTCAAAACATTTCTATTGCTCCAGAGTAGAACTCCCTGCCCATTAGCAGTTTCTTCTTGTCCGCTCTCCTGCAATCCCTGGCAAGCACCAGTGTGTGTTCTACATTTACAGATTTACCTATTCTGGGTATTTCATAGAAATGGAATTATACAACATGAGGCCTTTTGTGTCTTGGCTTTTATTTAGCATAATATTTTGGAGGTTCATCTGCAATGTAGCATGTATCAATATTTCATTTCTTTCTGTGGCTGAATAATATTTCATCCCGTGTATGTACCACAATTTGCTTATCTATTCATCTGACAACTAGATACCCATATGCAAAAGAATAAAATTAGACTCCTCCCTCATGTCATATATAAAAACTAATTCAAACTAGATCAACAACCTTAGAACTTAAACCGTGAAACTCCTAGAAGAAAACAGTAAATCTTCATGATCTTGGTTTTGGCAGTGGATTCTTAGATACGAGCAACAGAAGAAAAATAGATTAATTGGACTGTGTGACAATTCAAAACTTCTGTGCATTATAAGATATTATCAAGAAGGCAAAGACAGCCTACACTATGGAGGAAAATATTGCAAATTATGTATCTGATAAGCATCCAGTATTCCATGAAATAAGTCTTCTAATCCATGAGGACAGGATGTCTTTACATTCATTGAAGTCTTTAATTTCTTTCAGCAACGTTTTGTAGTTTTCAATGTACCAGTCTTTCACTTCCATGTTAAAATTTATTATAAGGTATTTTATTGTTTTGAGTGCTATTATAAATGGAATTTTTTCTTAATTTCCTTTCTGGATTCTTCACTAGCTCTTATCATGTGTTATAGCCTTCCTTTCCTACCTTGATTGTTTTGCCCCAGGGCTGTGATTCAGAATCTTCTTCTCTTTTGTTGTCTGTAATACTTGTTTGATCATTGCCCACTAGGGTTGTTGCAGTCACCTGACCTCTGCAGATAATCTCCCATGACTTCATTCCCTGACTTGTTTTCATTATTTTTCTCCATTTATCCTAAAGGATATTAAAACCTACCCTGATTTTTCTCATAGTTGTTATTCCTTTGGCCATGCTGGTGTCTGACTTCCCAGGTCTGTTTTCCAAATATGGTACTCCTTGAAATGACCATTTTTGACTTGGTCCTCATCTCAGCCCTTGGGAACTTCCTTGTTCTGACCAGGGCACCCCAGCCTTCTTTCTCCTTGCTACTGGAACCAGGCTCTGTTTCCTGGTCTCCTAAAGAGTTGCCCTCTTCCTGGCAGACTGTCTCAATAAAGCATTACTGAATAAATTGTTTCCCTCACTGCCTCTCTAGCCATTTCTCACTGTGCACTTCACTTTGTGGAGCCTGGCACACTACTCTGAGACAGTGATAATCCTCCCATCTACTACCCCTGCTTTGAGACTGCATTTAATTGCTATTGTCATATTCAAAACATATTATGTAATAATTAATAGCAGTTAGAAAGAGTAGGGTATTTATCTCCTATCTTAATTTGTCTTTTACTTTTTCTTAAAAAAATTTTTTTTTGAGTATCTGATGGGGAAAGAAAGAAAAAGATTACATTGGGAAATGAAGTATGATGTTCTTTTCAGAATTTTTTCCCCATTTTAGCCCTGTTGTCAGTGTTGCATGTGGGAGATTTTTTTGAACTTTGAGTTTCTCTTTTTGGTTCATCTTGTTTGCAGATTTCACCTTTTGGCATATTGGATATTCTAAGGGAAAGCTGGAAGAAGGTGTTTTATTTATTTATTTTTTTAACTTTTTTCTTTTCATTAAGGTATCATTGATATACAATCTTATGCTCAGGTTTCAGATGAGCAACATTGGGTTACTACATTCCCCCCATTATCAAGTCCCCACCACATACCCCATTACAGTCAATGTCCATCAGCGTAGTAAGATGCTATAGAGTCACTATAAGATGAGGAGCTTGATGGAGGTCACAGTGGTATTAGGGGATCATGGTATAGAAATGGATCCTTGAAGAGAGAAGGTCATGGATGGATGACCAGGATGAATAGCATGCCAGCACAAGTTGAGGTCCAAATGGGCTTCAGAAGCTTGATAAAAGTTAATAGACTCCAGTCTTTGCCTAGGCTTCAATTCGAATATTGTGGAGATGTTGCTTTGGTATGTTCAAAGAGGAAGGTTTTTAGTTGGGAACCATGGTTTCTGTCTATAGTTGGTAGAACTGCAGAGACCTTAAACAGTTTGGTGAGAATAGATACTCCCTAAGATACTTGAAAGGGAATTGGCTGTCTCTGTAAGTCTCATGAGATGGAGGAATTCAGAGAATCTCTAGTAGGACTAAACTCACAGATTATTAAATGACTGCATGCATGGCTTGAGAATGTGCTTACCTTCTTGTTCTCTTTTCTGCTTGTAGCTCTGTTTCATCTAGCTTTAGCGGGAGTTGAACCTAGATGTTCTTGATACTTTTAATTGTGTCTGAAAAACTTAAATATTTATACCTTGTTATTATTACTAGTGATAACATTATAACTTATTAGGAACAGAGTTCTTTATTTTATTTTATTATTTTATTTTGGTATCATTAATCTACAATTACATGAAGAACATTATGTTTACTAGGCTCCCTCCTTCACCAAGTCCCCCCAACATACCCCTGCACAGTCACTGTCCATCTTTGTAGTAAGATGCTGTAAAATCATTACTTCTCTGTTGCACAGCCCTCCCCGTGCCCCCCATGCACTATACATGCTAATCGTAATGCCCTCTTTCTTTTTCCCCCGCCCTTATCCCTCCCTTCCCACCCATCCTCCCCAGTCCCTTTCCCTTTGGTAACTGTTAGTCCATTGTTGGGTTCTCTGGTTCTGCTGCTGTTTTGTTCCTTCAGTTTTTTCTTTGTTTTTATACTCCACAGATGAGTGAAATCATTTGGTACTTGTCTTTCCCCGCCTAGCTTATTTCACTGAGCATAATACCCTCTAGCTCCATCCATGTTGTTGCAAATGGTACAATTTGTTTTCTTCTTATGGTTGAATAATATTCCATTGTGTATATGTACCACATCTTCTTTATCCATTCGTCTACTGATGGACACTTAGGTTGCTTCCATTTCTTGGCTATTGTAAACAGTGCTGTGATAAACGTAGGGGTGCATCTGTCTTTTTCAAACTGGGCTGCTGCATTCTTAGGGTAAATTCCTAGAAATGGGATTCCTGGGTCAAATGGTATTTCTATTTTGAGCTTTTTGAGGAGCCTCCATACTGCTTTCCGCAATGGTTGAACTAATTTACATTCCCACTGGCAGTGTAGGAGGGTACCCCTTTCTCCACAACCTCGCCAACATTTTTTATTGTTTGTCTTTTGGGTGGTGGCGATCCTTACTGGTGTGAGGTGATATCTCATTGTGGTTTTAATTTGCATTTCTCTGATGACAAGCGATGTGGAGCATCTTTTCATGTGTCTGTTGGCCATCTGGATTTCTTTAGAGAACTGTGTATTCAGCTCCTCTGCCCATTTTTTAATTGGATTATTTGATTTTTGTTTGTTTGTTGAGGTGTGTGAGCTTTTTATATATTTTGGATGTCAATCCTTTACTGAATCTGTCATTTATAAATATATTCTCCCATACTGTAGGATACCTTTTTGTTCTATTGATGGTGTCCTTTGCTGTACAGAAGCTTTTTAGCTTGATATAGTCCCACTTGTTCATTATTGCCTTTGTTTCCCTTGCCCGGGGAGATATGTTCATGAAGAGGTCACTCATGTTTATGTCTAAGAGGTTTTTGCCTATGTTTTCTTCCAAGAGTTTAATGGTTTCATGACTTACATTCAGGTCTTTGATCCATTTTGAGTTTACTTTTGTATATGGACAATGGTCCAGTTTCATTCTCCTACATGTAGCTGTCCAGTTTTGCCAGCATCATCTGTTGAAGAGACTGTCATTTCGCCATTGTATGTCCATGGCTCCTTTATCAAATATTAATTGACCATATATGTCTGGGTTAGTGTCTGGATTCTCTAGTCTGTTCCATTGGTCTGTGGCTCTGTTCTTGTGCCAGTACCAAATTGTCTTGATTACTATGGCTTAATAGTAGAGCTTGAAGTTGGGGAGTGAGATCCCCCCTACTTTATTCTTCTTTCTCAGGATTGCTTTGGTTATTCGGGTTCTTTGGTGTTTCCATATGAATTTTTGAATTATTTGTTCCAGTTCATTGAAGAATGTTGCTGGTAGTTTCATAGGGATTGCATCAAATCTGTATATTGCTTTGGGCAGGATGGCCATTTTGACGATATTAATTCTTCCTAGCCACAAGTATGGGATGAGTTTCCATCTGTTAGTGTCCCCTTTAATTTCTCTTAAGAGTGACTTGTAGTTTTCAGAGTATAAGTCTTTCACTTCTTTGGTTAGGTTTATTCCGAGGTATTTTATTTTTTTTGTTGCAATTGTGAATGGAGTTGTTTTCCTGATTTCTCTTTCTGTTGGTTCATTGTTAGTGTATAGGAAAGCCACAGATTTCTGTGTGTTGATTTTGTATCCTGCAACTTTGCTGTATTCCGATATCAGTTCTAGTAGTTTTGGGGTGGAGTCTTTAGGGTTTTTTATGTACAGTATCATGTCATCTGCAAATAGTGACAGTTTAACTTCTTCTTTACCAATCTGGATTCCTTGTATTTTTTTGTTTTGTCTGATTGCCGTGGCTAGGTCCTCCAGTACTATGTTAAATAACAGTGGGGAGAGTGGGCATCCCTGTCTAGTTTCCTATCTCAGAGGAAATGCTTTCAGCTTCTCGCTGTTCAGTATAATGTTGGCTGTGAGTTTATCATAGATGACCTTTATTATGTTGAGGTACTTGCCCTCTATTCCCATTTTGCTGAGAGTTTTTATCATGAATGGATGTTGAACTTTGTCAAATGCTTTTTCAGCATCTATGGAGATGATCATGTGGTTTATGTCTTTCTTTTTGTTGATGTGGTGGATGATGTTGATGGAGTTTCAAATGTTGTACCATCCTTGCATCCCTGGGATGAATCCCTCTTGGTCATGGTATACGATCCTTTTGATGTATTTTTAAATTCGGTTTGCTAATATTTTGTTGAGTATTTTTGCATCTACTTTCATCAGGGATATTGGTCTGTAGTTTTCTTTTTTGGTGGGGTCTTTGCCTGGTTTTGGTATTAGGGTGATGTTAGCTTCATAGAATGAGTTTGGGAGTATCCCCTCCTCTTCTATTTTTTGGAAAACTTTAAGGAGAATGGGTATTATGTCTACTCTGTATGTCTGATAAAATTCCGAGGTAAATCCATCTGGCCCAGGGGCTTTGTTCTTTGGTAGTTTTTTGATTACCGCTTCAATTTCGTTGCTGGTAATTGGTCTGTTTAGATTTTCTGTTTCTTTCTGGGTCAGTCTTGGAAGGTTGTATTTTTCTAGGAAGTTGTCCATTTCTCCTAGGTTTCCCAGCTTGTTATCATATAGGTTTTCATAGTACTCTCTAATAATTCTTTGTATTTCTGTGGGGTCTGTCGTGATTTTTCCTTTCTCGTTTCTGATACTGTTGATTTGTATTGACTGTCTTTTCCTCTTAATAAGTCTGGCTAGAGGCTTATCTATTTTGTTTATTTTCTCGAGGAACCAGCTCTTGGTTTCATTGATTTTTGCTATTGTTTTATTCTTCTCAATTTTATTTATTTCTTCTCTGATCTTTATTATGTCCCTCCTTCTGCTGACCTTAGGCCTCATTTGTTCTTCTTTTTCCTATTTCGATAATTGTGACATTAGACCATTCATTTGGGATTGTTCTTCCTTTTTTAAATATGCTTGGATTGCTATATACTTTCCTGTTAAGACTGCTTTTGCTGTGTCCCACAGAATTTGGGGCTTGTGTTGTTGTTGTCGTTTGTTTCCATATATTGCTGGATCTCCATTTTGATTTGGTCATTGATCCATTGATTATTTAGGAGCGTGTTGTTAAGCCTCCATGTGTTTGTGAGCCTTTTTGCTTTCTTTGTACAGTTTATTTCTAGTTTTATGCCTTTGTGGTCTGAAAAGTTGGTTGGTAGGATTTCAATCTTTTTGAATTTTATGACGCTCTTTTTGTGGCCTAGTATGTGGTCTATTCTGGAGAATGTTCCATGTGCACTTGAGAAGAATGTGTGTCCTGTTCCTTTTGGATGTAGAGTTCTGTAGATGTCTGTTAGGTCCATCTGTTCTAGTGTGTTGTTCAGTGCCTCTGTGTACTTACTTATTTTCTGTCTGGTGGATCTGTCCTTTGGAGTGAGTGGTGTGTTGAAGTCTCCTAGAATGAATGCATTGCATTCTATTTCCTCCTTTAATTCTGTTAGTATTTGTTTCAGGTATGTTGGTGCTCCTGTATTGGGTGCATATATGTTTATAATGGTTATATCCTCTTGTTGGACTGAGCCCTTTATCATTATGTAATGTCCTTCTTTGTCTTTTGTTACTTTCTTTATTTTGAAATCTGTTTTGTCTGATACCAGGATTGCAACACTTGCTTTCTTCTCTGTGTTGTTTGCATGAAATATCTTTTCCCATCCCTTGACTTTAAGTCTGTGCATGTCTTTGGGTTTGAGGTGAGTCTCTTGTAAGCAGCATATGGATGGATCTTGCTTTTTTATCCATTCTATTACTCTGTGTCTTTTGATTGGTGCATTCAATCCATTTACATTTAGGGTGATTATTGAAAGGTATGAACTTATTGCCATTGCAGGCTTTAAGTTTGTGGTTACCAAAGGTTCAGGGTTAGCTTCTTACTATCTTACTGTCTAACTTAACTCACTTGTTGAGCTATTATAAATGCTGTCTGATGATTCTTTATTTCTCTCCCTTCTTCATACGTTGGGTGTTTTGTTCTGTGCTCTTTTTAGGAGTGCTCCCATCTAGAGCAGTCCCTGTAGGATGCCCTGTAGAGGTGGTTTGTGGGAGACAAATTCCCTCAACTTTTGCTTGTCTGGGAATTGTTTAATTCCTCCTTCATATTTAAATGATATTTGTGCTGGATACAGTAGTCTTGGTTCGAGGCCCTTCTGTTTCATTGCATTAAGTATATCATGCCATTCTCTTCTGGCCTGTAGGGTTTCTGTTGAGAAGTCTGATGATAGCCTGATGGGTTTTCCTTTGTAGGTAACCTTTTTTTCCTCTCTGGCTTCCTTTAATACTTTGTCCTTGTCTTTGATCTTTGCCATTTTAAATATTATGTGTCTTGGTGTTGCCCTCCTTGGATCCCTTGTCATGGGAGTTCTGTGTACCTCTGTGGTCTGAGAGGCCATTTCTTCCCCTAGTTTGGGGAAGTTTTCAGCAATTATTTCTTCAAAGACACTTTCTATCCCTTTTTCTCTCTCTTCTTCTGGTACCCCTATAATGCGGATATTGTTCTGTTTCGTTGGTCACTCAGCTCTCTTAAAATTCTTTCATTCCTGGAGATCCTTTTATCTCTCTCTGCATCAGCTTCTCTGCTTTCCTGTTCTCTGTTTTCTAGTCCATTAGTGGTCTCTTGCATCTCGTCCATTCTGTTTTGAAGTCCTTCCAGAGCTTGTTTTATTTCTGTATTCTCCTTCCTTAGTTCTTGCATATTTCTCTGCAAGTCCATCAGCATGGTTATGACTTTTGTTTTGAATTCTTTTTCAGGAAGACTGGTTAAATCTATCTCCCCAGGTTCCTTCTCATGGGAAGATGTAGCAGATGCCGAAGCTGTCTGGGTTAGTCTTGTCTGGGTCATATTTTTTTGCCTTTTCACGTTGACAGGTGTTATTGACTGTCAGCTGGGAGGGCCAACCTTTTCACTTGCTACTTGCCTTTCTTTACTGGGACAACTGCAACCCCTAGTGGCTTGTGTTGGGTAATTGCGTGTAGGCTGTGTCTTTGTGTCTTGCCCGGCTGGAGTGGAGGGATCTCCCTTTCTGTGGGGGGCTGTTTGGCTGTTTACCTCTGTGAGGAGTCTCAGAGCTGTTGCCCAGGGGGTTAGTGTGCCCGGTTTTCCCTGTAATTTCCAGCCACTGGGCTGTGACCTGTGTTGTTTCCGTCTAGCTGTTAAGTCCCTATCCCTTTAAGACTTTCAATAGGCATTCGCTTTTCTTTGTCACAGGGGCATCAGCTTCGGAACCCGCTCAGAGGTCTTGCTGCCCTATTTCCCTAGTTTCCAGCCCTCCACGCATGCACTGTGTCTGCGCTCTGGTGCGGGTGGCTGGGGCTGGGTGTTTAGCAGTCCTGGGCTCCCTCTCCCTCCCACCAGGAGCTGGGGGGAGGTGTGCTCGGGTCCCGCCAGGCCGGGGGTTGTATCTTACCCCTTTCACCAGGCGCTGGGCTCTCACATGTGTGGATGTAGTCTGGCTGTTGTCCTGTGTCTTCTGGTCTCTCTTTTAGGATTAGTTGTATTTGTTGTATTTTCAAAAATATAGTATTAAAAATTTTTTTTTCACAGTAATTACTGATATTCCATTCAAGATAGTGATTAAATTTTGCCTTTAAAATTTTTGTTCTAAGAGAATTGAATAAATTTTAAAGAAAAATATTAAATACAGGTAAGATAAAGTGGTATGACAAAATTGGAATATGTGTTATGGTGAAGGTTGCATGTCGCTATGGTTGGGGAAGTGGTCTGGCAATGAATGAAATTTGGGAATTATTCTCCAGCATTTCTCAGGCATCTATGTAATTTCTGCATTATCTGTAGTACTAACTTGTTTAACAATGTTTACTGAGCATCTGCTTTGTGTAGAGAACCGTCCTGAGAAAATGAGGAGATTACTGTACCTTCTAATCTGGGGAGGAAAGAGGATGTGTGTTTGTGCCGCAGCTGGTATGAATGCCTCATAGCAAGCCCTGTCAGAGTGGCCAGGGCCTTGTGCTGCTGGAGCAAGTGGAGGTCATCTCTGGAGGGGGTCTTGAGGCCTTGGCTCACACTCTTTTCCCCCAAGTTCCTTTCTCCCTTCCATTTTGAATTTCTCTAAATTGCGTAAGTTTTTGAGGGGAAAAGGTGCTTTGTTTGTAGATAGAACTCTGAGGAGGACTTTGTTCAAAGGGAAGAGTGTCACATTGGCCCTCAGGAGACGGATTGTGCTACCAGAGTTCTGGTTCCAGTATCCCTGTGTTCAGCCAGATAACTGCTTGTTTTGCATCTCACTTTCTTTGTATTTTTGGTTATGGTGAAGTCCAGTGTCCTTCCTGCTTCATGAAGCAGCACATGTGAAAAAAAATTGTGATGTACGTTTGCACATCAGTGTTATTTTCACTCTATTAGTATTTGAAATACTGATGGTTAATGATTTTGAGAGTATTTTAGGTCTTTAATCCTTTTTTCTCTATTTTTTTTTTCTAGGTCTTGATGCAGAACTTTATTATGTGAGAAATGACCTTATTAGTCACTACGCTCTCTCCTTTAACCTTTTAGTACCCAGTGAGACAAATTTCCTGCACTTCACTTGGCATGCAAAGTCCAAGGTAAGAGAGTGGTCCACCAAAGATGGCAGCTTGGGACTGCCAAGGCTGAGGCTGTGAGACCTTAGCACTTCATGGTCACAGCACAGTCACTAGCACCCAGTGAGACAAATTTCCTGCACTTCACTTGGCATGCAAAGTTCAAGGTAAGAGAGTGGTCCACCAAAGATGCCAGCTTGGGACTGCCAAGGCTGAGGCTGTGTCTGAGGGCTGCCCTCTGTACAAAAGCATTGGTGGGTAGTGTGCTATAGCAGTTATGGGTCTTTTCAGGTCTATATGTTAAATATTTAGCCTATTCCTCTAGATTTTCTCAAGCTGTTTAAAATCAAGTTAGCCATTATTTTTGTTACTAGGTTAGAACTGAACACTTAAATCCTTCCAGGCTTTTCAAACAGGGATGCTGATCTAGCTTGAAAACGTGTCAGTAGGACCTGCTAGTGACTGTGCTGTGACCATGAAGTGCTAAGAGTCAGGGGTGGGGAGCTTGGTGAGGTAGGTGTTTTAGACAGGTTTGATATAACAGAAATAGTTCTCCCGTTCATGGAGAAACAGTGAAAGTAAGGTGCAGCAGACACGGGCACCCATGTGTGCTCTTCCTTTAGCCCTAGGAGTGCTTGTCTGGCTTACTTGTTTCTGAAATCTTTACATTTCCTCTAACTGTCTGGGCCCATTCAAACGTAAGTTTTCTTACAGGCCAAAGAGTGGGAGGATGAATGTAGAGCCCACCTCCCCTAATCAACTTCTGTTTCTTTTATCAGCATTATATACAGGCTTTTGAGTTGGATTTTACTTGGGAAATAAAAATAGTTTTGCTACTAAAAATCTTGTAGAGTTTTTTTTTTTTAAGTGCAGTACGTTGCTTTCTGTCCTGAAGTTTGTTGCAAGTTTAAATTTGAACACTTTGATGTAGACCTTTCTACTTAGAAAACAATAGTAGTTATTGGGAAAAATTCACATATTATAGAATTGCTTTAAGAACTGTTAAGACTTTGTAGATCTCTACCCAGGGTAATCATTATTTATAGTTTGGTATACTTCAAGACTCATTTTTAAAAAAACTCTTAAACAAAAAAGGAATTTTATGACACACATGTTATACAGTAATTTCTCCCTGCCTAATACTGTATTTTGGCATCATTCCATTTGTAGATTTATTTCATTCTCTTTAATGTCTTTTGTAATATGATATTGTATGGATATTTAATGTATGGTCATTTGTTAAGTGCCTTGTCAACATAAGGATTTTAAAAAAGCATTTTATTTCAAACAGTGGTTCCATTTTCTGTTACAAATAGTCTTCACTTCATTTGGCAGGCTAAATCCATGGTAAGGGATTGTGAAAACAATTGATAGTTCATCTTTTGTTGCTGTTTCTACCTTGTTATTGATGAATATAGAAACAGAAGGAAATATCTGTGTGTGTGTATGTATAGGCATATATGTATGTGTATACATATATTAACATCTTCAGAAAATTTGTGCACTTGTGGCATTATTTCTGAATAGTAAATTATCACTAGGTAGTTGGGTCAAGGAGAGTGTGCATGTTTAAAATTTTGATCAACATTGTCAAATTGTTTCTTCCTTCCCTCTCCCAAGATGGTACCTTTTATGAACATTCCTTACAAAGTAAAGAAGGGTACTTATTTCTTCAGTTCCATTCCCTAACACTAATATATTAAGTATATTTGCTTACCAAATAAATGAGTAAAAATGATTAAATAAATATGCATGTATTCATATTATTATATATATTCAAACATGTATTACAGAAACATTGTACACACATACACATAGACCCATTAACACATTGCTGCAGGAGTCTTGTGATTAAAGTTGAGTTAGCTTGAATCCTGGGTAAAACATATGTACCTTGCTATCTGGAGCCTTGGGTATCCAAGTATGGGGGTTGCACTTTAAGAATAGACAAATCTCTTGAGGGTGAAAACCGCAAAACCAGAGGTCAAGAGAAAATTCAGTGAAACAACTAAGCATATTTAGTAAATGTTAACCTGGATATGCTGAAGTCCCAAAATAAGTGGTTTAGATAATTCAGAAAAGATTCATCTAAGACATTTTAATCTGAGTTATGTCAGTTTCAGTGAGAAGGCACCCGAACTTTTCAAGGAAACTGGGCTAACACAATTTTCAGTATTCTTACATAGCATTGTGTGACCTTAACGATTGTTTGGGGGGAGGGTAACTTTTAATTTTGATACAGTTTCAAACATGAAGAAAGATCATGCTAGTACAAAGAATTCTCATATATCCTTTACCTAGATTCACAAGCTGTTACTGGTTTGCTCTGTTTGCTTACTGTGTCGCTCATTCATCCTTTCTCCCCTTGGAGAGTGCACACGCACTCTTTGCCCTGTGAAAGTAAATTGCAAGCATCATGTCCCTTTACCCCTAAATTCATCAGTGTATATTTTCTAGGAACAGGGCATTTTTTTTTATTGAAGTATCATTGATATACAATCTTATATTAGTTTCAAGTATACAGCACAGTGGTTCAACAGTTACCCATATGTTAAATCCTTACCTCCTCTAGTACAGCTACTGTCAACATAGGAAGATGTTACAGAATCATTGAATATATTCTCCATGCTGTCCTACTATGCCTGTGATCAACCTGCATTATGATTGAGAATTTTTATGCCCCCTTATCCCCTTCTACGTCTCCCACCAACCCTAACCTTTCCCCCATGGTAACCACCAGACCTTTCTCCGTGTCTATGAGTCTGTTGCTATTTTGTTCATTCTGTTTTGCTTTGTATTTATATTCCACAATTATGTGAAATCATACAGTATTTGTCTTTCTTCACCTGGCTTATTTCATTGAGCATAATACCCTATAGATGCATCCATGTTGTTGCAAATGGCAGTATTTCTTCTTTAATGGTTGAGTAATATTCCATTGTGTATATGTACCACAACTTCTCTATCCATTCATCTACTGGTGGACACTTAGGTTGCTTCCATATCTTGGCTATTGTAAATAATGTAGCAGTAAACATAGAGGTGCATCTATCTTTCTGAATCAGGTATTTTGTTTTCTTTGGGTAAATTTGTAGAAGTGAAATTACGGGGTTGAATGGTATTTCTGTTTTTGGTTTTTTTAAAGAATCTCCATACTGCTTTCTCAAATGGCTGCACCAATTGACATTCCCACCAACTGTTGTAGGGGGGTTCCCATTTCTCCACATCCTTGCCAACATTTGTTATTTTTTGTCTTTTGGATAGTGGCCATTCTGACTGGTGTGAAGTGATATCTCATTGTGGTTTTGATTTGCATTTTCCTGATGATTAGCAATGGGGAGCATCTCTTCATATGCCGGTTGGCCATCTGTATTTTTCTTTGGTGAAGTGTCTGTTCAGTCCTCTGCCCATTTTTTAATCAGGTTATTTTTTTTTTCTGTTGAGACATATGAGCTCTTTATATATTTTGGCTGTTAACCCCTATCGGATAAATCATTTACAAATGTATTCTTCCATACTGTATATTGCCTTTTTGTTCTGCTGATGGTATCCTTTGCTGTACAGAAGGTTTTTCGTTTGATGTAGTCCCAATTGTTCATTTTGAACAAGGACATTCTTTACGTGACCAAAGTATGATAATCAAAATCAGAAAATTTAATATTGATGCAATATTATTATCTAGTATACAGTATTCACATTTTATCATTTATCCCAATGATGTTCTCTGTTGCTCTTTTTTTCACCTGATTCAGGATCATATATGCAATTAGTTGATGTTCCTTTCGTCCCCTGTTAATCTGGAACACTTCCATGGCCTTTCTTTGTATTTCTTGACCTTGACATTTTTGTAGCATGCAGGCCAGTTATTTTGTAGAATGTCCCCGAATTTGAGTTGTATGAGGTTTTCTCAAGATTGTGTTCAGGAATGTCTCTGGCAGTAACACCACAGAGGTACTGTCCTTCATAGTGCACTTGATCTCAGCTTGTCCCATAACTGGTGATGTTAACGCTCATCACTCAGTTTACCAGGTTTCTCCACTGAAAAGTTTTCTCCTTTGTAATGAATAAGTAATTGTGGGGAGATAATTTGAAATTATATTAAAAATCCCATATCTCATCACCCTTGCATGACTGGTTTTTACATCTCTATTGAGAACCAGTTTCACTTTTTAGTCAGTGCTATCATGGAGAGTAGCATGTCCCTCCCTGCTCACTGGAAGAGGTCAGATCTGTACTAGGTAACCATTTGGTAGGAGTGTTGTGGAAGGAATTAAAAAATTTATGGAGTGGCTTGTTTTGAATTTTAAGTTTCCTTGCAACTTTGAGATCAGCTGTTTTTGTGAACATCTTTCTGGTTAGAGAAGCTTCTAATACTCTCCAAAAATTTGATAGTTTATCCTTTGTTACTTTCCCTACCTTTAATGTTGATTAATATGAAAAACAAATAATGCATATATTTTTGAATAGTGAAAAATCTAATGAGATAGAACAGATTCTGTTCCAGTGACCTTGAACAGGGTGTGATTATTTCTTGGCCCACTTAGGAAAGAAGAATGCTGATACATCATGAGAATGTTTCCTGGGCAAGTAAATGGATATGGACTTGTGAATAAAAAAGTAATGTGGGGTGTGGTGTTAGAATTGAACAGATTCTTCAGTTCTTCTCTTACTCATTCCTTTATTTTTATCTGTAGTGAATTTCAGAGATCTGACATTGCTGATAGTGGATGTCTGTGGAGTTTAAAGTGCCTATCACAAGGAGGAGGTTGCAGTGGAGGAGAGTAGATAGAAGAAGGCTCAGATGAATATATATATGTTTGAATGACAAGCAGTGTTGGCCTGGGTACATGTTGGGTCAGGAAGAGCCTTGGTACAGCTCTATCTTCCATGTTCTTCATGTTATCTTATATAGCATAATTGCTAAAATACTTCTGTGGTAGGTATTAAATACCATCATAAGTGCACATTTGGACTGCTGTTACTGATACGATATTCCTTGCAAGGCAGAAATTCCCTGACATCTTGGAGGGCATCACCATCTATTTACATATCTATGCCAGAAGCCTAGAAGGGATTCTAGATTCTTCTACATTTTCCAACTCCAGGTGATTCTTTCTCATAATTAAACCTTAAATTCATCTCCTGGCTCTCTTGGGACCTAATGCCTCATCCTTAGTTTGGGCCTTCATTGTTTCTTAACTAGATCTGGAAATAGTCTTTGAACTGGTCTCCTTCTGTACTGACCCCTTGCTGCATCCCTTCCAGAGCTGTTCTAGGGCTCTTGGTTGCCACTAGAATAAAGTTCTGATTTTTAGGAAGCCTTTGTGACCTTGTCTCTTCCTTTTCTGCCTCCTGTCCACCTAGTTGTTTAGTGCCATTTTGTTTGGAAATTTCTTGAATGCCGTGACTCTATTACATTACTGTGTTTTCTCTGTGGAAATGCCCTTTCCCCATTCTTTACCTTATTAACTCCTAAATGCCCTTTCCCCATTCTTTACCGTTTATCTCATAAATATCAGTCTGGTGGCACCTCGCCTTTGCTGTGGCAGGTGCCCCTTCTGTACCAAAGTGCCTCTCTCTTTCCTCCCTCATAGCCCTTGTCATATTCTAAGGATATTGTAGAAGGTGATTTTATTTTCTGTCTGCCTCCTTGATGCTGAGCACCTCAAAGGTGGGAACCCCTTTCATCTTACTCTGTGTTCTGTATCTGGTATGCACCTGGTGCTTAGTTACAGGCACACTGGGGGTTTTTCAAGTATTTTACTCTGAATAAAGTTGTAAATTTGGAAAAATAAATAGATTCATAGATTGAACATATAGCTAAAACTAATTTCACAAGGTCATCTGTAAGAGGTATAAGAATTTGGAGGAAAGTAATCATCTTATATCTTAAAATCTTTTACAGTAAAAAGCTAATGAATTTGTGTATGTTAATATAGTTTCAGGCTTCAGCCACCACTGCAGTTCATAATTCTAGTTTTATGTCATAGTCTTTGGTGATTTTAGCACAGTTGATTAAAGTTTATTTTAACAATTAATCATGTAAATATTCTTTTATGCACATGGTACAAAATTCAAAAGGCATAAGGGTATGCAGTGGAAAGTAAGTCCCCTACACCTTCCTAGTGCCATCCCCCAGCAATCCAGCCACCAAGTTCCCCTTCCATTGGAAGCACTGTTTCCTGGGTCTTGTTTCCCTCTCTAAAGGTGGTCTGTGCATGGATAAGCATTTATATGTGTATGTGTGTGTGTGTACATATACATATATATATATATATATTTTAAACAGGTAATATGCTGCATACTTCTTTGCAGTTTATAGAGCACTGAACAATGTATTTTGGTAAAGGTTCTCTGTCACTGTATGTAGAGTTGAACTTTTTTCCCCTTCAAATGTGGTTTCATAAGAATCCTATGTTATTATGTGGTTATACTTGGTTTATTGATCAGTTACTATGAGAGGAAACTAAGACCCAGATTTAGGAGGAACTTGCGTTAAGGTGACAGTCGGGGCAGAGGAAACGGGAGGTAGAGATGACTTGAAATAGAAAAGGCACACAAAGGGGCCAGGACAGACATGATGAAGAATTTTTTACCTGATCGTGTTGGCTCTGGCATATAATCATGAACTTTCAGAAGGAGAGCCATGACTCTCAAGCTCTAACACTTTATCAGACATTCTTAATTCTTGTATTTTGCCGGAAGATAAAATATTTGTTTCCAAAGATCTCCTTGGTATGTCAGTTCACATTGTGGATATTTTAACATTGGTTTTCATACATCAAAGCTTTTGCTAATAGTGTCCTCCATTGTTTACATAGCTGTTTAGTCTTGCCAAACAGACTGATCTTCTCAGAGGCTGGAGCTATGTTTTATTCTTGATATGGTGTCATACTGCCTTAGTGAGTGGTTGGTAAATGCCATTAGTTAATTGCATTTCCAGATGGGATGGTAACTCTGGTATTGCTTCTCTTTCACAAGACCACACACTCAGAAAAAGGAAATACTACTAGATGGTTTTAACAAATAATTAGTTTTTATTATATTCCAGAACATTCTCCAGTATCCAGAAAAATACTCAACTGCAGCTGTCATGTGACAGTAGATATTTTAGATAGCTGAATGGCAAAAATATACCGAAGTATAGCAGAATATCCCCCTCCTGATTCCCACTCCCTAGCTGTTCTCTGGGTTTGAATTTCTTCATCATTGTCGGAAGGGTCTGCAGGGAACTTGTCCATAGTTACTACAACAGCAACTGGGGCCAGCCTGCTGTATCCCCTGCAGAGTGGGTTTTCTATGAGAAAGGCAGTAATTTTGGTAGTTTGAGATAAATTAAAAAGCTATATGGTTGTAGGCAAGTGTATTCACTTTAAATCTGTATACTGAGTTCCAGAAGGAAATGACTTTACTCATCAGCTGCCTGTTTGCAATTGCCATTTGTTTCCAAATAAGGGAAGATCTCCAAAAATGTTTATTATTTATTTATTTAAGTATTTATATTTTATTCAGTTTCTTTTCTGAAGTATTTTGGCTCATTCTTTTTTCTCATAAACAACACTGCCCATGTTTCCTTTGTTCCAGGAGATTATAAATGTTAGATTTAGAACAGATCTGTTTCTTCAAAGACTCATTGGCAAGTAAGATCCATATAGATCAATACATGCCAAAGTAGAGAAAATTAGACTTTAATAATTGTCAGTTTCTTCTCTGACTCCAGAAACTTCAACTTAAAGATTTATATCCTAAAGATTCCTGAGGGAGCAGAGAACTGCCTTGTGAATGCCTCACATATTTAGGTAGTCCATCAAACAGGGGGCCAGCAAAGGTTAGGCTTCCATGCTCTCATACTTCTTATCCTTCCCAGGTGCTGTTCGAGCCAAAGGGTTGGCCTTCTCAAAACTCTTACTCAGCGTCTTCGCCACTTTGCCCCATCGCCCTCACTCTATCCAGCTCCCCTCACAGGCTTATTTCCCTCCCTCCCACCCTTCTCTCCTCTTTGCTATACTGAGATCCTGGAGTGCTAGTGTTGGCCCCTGCCCTTACCACCACTGTTAGGGCTTTTGACCCCAATACTTGTTCTCTTTCTGTCTGCTTTCCTAGGGATTCTGGTCCCTGATTAGCTGTGCCTCTGTTCATAACAACTGAGACCTAGAATAAAGGAGACAGCAAGTATGGGGAAATAGAAGTCTGGCTTTGAATCTGTTATGTTTGAGAGCTAGAAGACATACTATTAAGTAGATATGTCTAGTAGGTAATTGGGCATATGGAAGAAATTGAAGATATGGGAGAATGAAAGAGACAAGTTGATGATATGAGATCTCATTAATGGTGAAATGGGCTAGAAGCTGATGTACTAGGAGAGAAGGGTTTATTTATCATTTGGAGAGAATAAATATTTTCTCTGAGATTGGAGTTTAAAAGTTGAGTGCTCTAACAGAGCTGCCTGGGGCAGAAAAAAAAGGCAGAAAGGGGATTCCTGTGTGCTAGCTGAAGGGAACAAGAACATGTGTCCGAGAGTGAGGAAGCAGGGAGGGCAGCAGATGGCGAAGCAGTGAGGGCCATGAGAGTTGGAGTGAGAAGGCTAGGGAGAAAGAGGTTGGTGAGGAAGTGGTTGCTGAGCAGGATTAAGGGCCGACCGACCCTGAGCATGGGAATCATCTTTGTGTAAGAGCTCCCTTCTCTCCTGGAGTATGATTTCCATTAGCAGTGCTGGGCAGCAAGAGTGGAGTAAGGTGGTCAGGCTGGGGCTGCCCCCTAACTGTTGGGACGGAGTGACCCAGTTGAGGGTGCTAATATGACTGCATCAAAATGTAGTCTTCTTTGGGGCACAGGCTGTGGGAAAGTGAAACCAAGTCACTGTCTGGGCTAGAGAGGAGGGAAATAGCATAATAATTGGCCATTAGCCATTGCATCACAGCTCCGAGGACAGTTCTTAGCTTCTAAATGTGCTTCGTAAATGTTGGCTTAATCACATCTTACTATGCTGACAGGTAGTGACTGCAGTGGGGTGTTGGGGGGTGGTTCTTGGTGATATGGGTGAATATTGTAACAACAATGTTGCTAATGTCAAACCTTCATAAGATAGTATATCAATGATACTTAATAAAAATGTTGGCTTAATCAGAGTGTTGGAGACAAAGACATAAGGTTTTGTATGAACAGGGGCAGTGATGGGCTCTTTTATAAAAGGGTGGGAATTTTACATTTACTTTGGTTATAGTGCAATTCTTTAGTATGTAGGAATACTTAATACTGAAGCCCCAGGAAGGTGGCAAGAGACAAAGTGAGCCAAGGGCCGAGGCCTCTGTGAAGTCCTGTGTCTGTAGTTAATACTGATGGCATTGTAGAGAGTAGCCACTGTGAGTAGAGGTTGTGAGCTTCAGACTATGAGGAAAGGATGCCTAGAAAAGACCTAATGATCCTAAAAGAATGCTGAGCCTATTGTCTAGGCCCTGAGGTGAGGGTTGCGAGTTGTAAACTGAGTGATAGGGGATGAGATGACTTCTGAGGAAAGCCAGGTTGGGGGAGAAGATTGGGAAGTCATTTGTGGAGAGGCTAAGGATGTGGGAGGCTGTTTTGAATAGTGAACTTCCCAAGATGGGGGCCAAAATGGAAGGGCTGCAGCAGTGTTCTTGTCAGAGCACAGGAGGGCGCAGGTCAGCAGTAGGCTAGTGCTTACAGGGAAGGGCAGCCGGGCAATGTGGGGGCTTCTCTGGAATGGTTGCCTGTGCCACTGGGGTCTGTGTTTGTCAGAGGGGGCCTGTGATAGGCTGATAGTTAGGTGTGTTGCATTAAATATCCTATTTGATCCTTATAACATGTATTAGCCTTATACTACAAAAACTGAAACTCAGGAAAAGCCAATAATTTACTTGAGTCACACAGTCTCATGGTTCTAATCCAATTCTGCTGACTATGCTTAATTTATTTTGTACACTTGCCCTTCATGTATTGTTCAGAGATAGCATGGATATAGTGATAAAGTCAATGCATTCTCTTAATGTTATTCTTAGTATCGCTGGCAAGTCTGCTCATTCTTGACCCCTAATTGCTAGGCTAGAGGTAGCCCTCTAGCACCTCCTAGTGGCCGTGGCAGTGGCAGTCCTGGGGCATGCCAGGATGAGAATGAACACTTGGCTTCCTATCCAGATATCACCAAGTCACTGATGCACAGCAGTAAGAACATTTCCTTTCCCAAATACAGCCTTTAACAATTCTTTGTATACCATCTTAACTGCAAAGCAATAGTTTAATATTTGCATACTTCTAAAATGTTCAGGGATTTTCGAGTGTGAGAGGAGAGTCGTAGAGGGGGTTACATTCACTAGATTGAGCCTTTCTTCTCATCCATGGGTGAGCACCGCCTGCCCCAGCTGATGCCCAGCTGCATCCTTTCCCTTATAATCTGGGATAATACTGTGTCTCCTTTCATAGTAGGTCCCATTTCATTGGCTTTTTTCATTAGCATATAAACAAATTGTGGTTATTTCCCACTGTAAAAAGAAGAAAGACAAGCTTTGGAGTCTGTCCTCTCTTCCTCTGCTACTACCTGGTTCCCCTCTTCTATTTAAGTTTCTTAAAGAATGCTTTCTTGAACCTCTTTCCCACTGTACTTTTCCCAGCCCTCTGCTCCTTGGACTCTGTCAATCCTAGCTTTCACCAAAGCTACCTCTGTGACCACTGAATGAGAAAGGAATACTTTTCTTATCAAGACCCTGTGGGCAGGACAAAGAGTAATGTAAAGTATAAGGCTTAAATATTCTATGAGAAATTTGTGCCTTGTAATCTGCTTGTGTGATGAGTGGGTCTGTAGAGCAGCCATCTCATCCAAAAATTATATATAGAGTATTTGAACAAATGAAAGCCTCATGTATTCATTAGTTATGAGCTAATCACTGAAGTCAGGCTGTTGGTCTTCTATTATCATAGGTCCAGTTTATTTCTCCATTTTGCAGGTTGAATATAAGCTGGGATTCCAAATAGACAATTTTGTGGCTATGGACATGCCCCAGGTCAACATTTCTGCTCAGGGGGAAGTTCCACGCACTTTATCAGGTGAGTTTCTAAGACAGAATGAATGCACTGCATTCAACTGTGTCTCCCATATCCCAGAAAGAATAGTTTAACTACTAATGTGTATCTTACTTGACAAGCATAAAGTGTGTGAGTACTTGAAAAATAATTTTTTGCAAATATTGATTGTTTGCACTGAATTTTAAACCATTCATTCCTTTCCATCCCTTCTAGAACTGTCTATGCTCAGCTCTTCCTTATTTCATTTTCTGCATTGGTGACACTGGTCTCCACAGGGATGCCTGTGTTTGGTCTTGTTATTTTTCGATTAATTCCTACACTGTGGCCTGGATGATCTTTAAACACTCACATCTGACCATGTGACATCACACCCATCATTACCACCCACCCCCATCAGCTGAGTATGTTCTAGACACTGCAGCCAGTGTGCTCTCTGCTTACTCTCTGACTCTGTCTGCCTGTCCAGCCTTGTTGCTTCAGGTGTCCCAGGGTCCCAGCAGGGCCGCACTACATGCAGTTCTGACATCCATGCCTTTGCATGTGCTGGTCTCTGTATTTGGAACCATCTCCCTCTTTTCTTCTTCTGGGCTCCTCATTATACTAAACATCCTAAAGAATCAAAATTTGCACTCTCCTTTTCCTGCCTCCTCCTCTCCCTTTTGCTGTTAACTCTTTCTTCTGTTCTTCTTGCCCCATAGGATCTTCTGTGTAACTATTTTTGAACTGGTCATATTATCTTGTAGTTCTTTGTTATTGTTTCTCTCTGCTAGCCTGTGGTCACCCTGAAGGCAGAAGCATTCTTTTTCAGTTCACTACCCTTGGTACCTAGCATAGCATCTGGCGTGGGATAGGCACTTAGTACATGCCTGAGTAAATGATTTACATGTCATATTTACACCAATTTAACTACTGTTGAGAAAGTCTCCTGTAGATGTAAGATTTTAAGAAAATGAACATTTTTAAAACTTAGAAGTATAAGCACAGCAGCTCTGTGGAACTTTTCTGCAGTCTTATTCACTGTGATAGACATTAATCTAAACTTTAAAAAAAGGAAAGCTGGTTAAATTTTATGGAGCAGTAAAATTCACAAATGCCCATCTCTCTCATAAACTCACAGAGATGGTAGAATGATATATTCTAAATTTGTAGAAAAAGAATCTTAAACTAAAATAGTGAAAAAAATTGATGTGCACAAAAGTGTGTTATCCCATTGCTACAATAATTGAAGTCAGTTTCTTTTTGGATTTTTAAAAAATTCATAGTTGGGAATTGATCAGATTCATTTGCAGGTTTATATTTAATCTCATGAGCAATCATAATTGCATTTTGGTGGTGAGTTATCTTTCCTATTTATCAGGTAGTTTTTGTTACTGTTGCTGATTTGACTTGGAAGGAAGCAGGGTTTACTTTGATTCCATAGTTTTACTATATTATAACAAGAGGACTTATGAGATAATGTGATATATTAGAAATGATGAGCAAAAGTTGAAAATAATGATCTTTTCCCTTCAGTCTTAGTTTGTCCTTTAATGCTAACTTTTATATCTATAATGAGTGAAATAGTTAATGTAAAGCTGTGTAGTCTCAAAGATTAACTTCTCTGAAAGTTTCTGCTTCATATTTTATGTAAATGTATTATGTTTAGTTCTAGTGCAACAAAAATAACTCTGAAATATTTAATGGGCATTAATTTTGATTTGTAGAAAATCAAAATATTTTCTTATTTTTTTTTAAACAGTGTTCCGGGTCGAGCTTTCCTGTACTGGCAAAGTAGATTCTGAGGTTATGATACTAATGCAGCTCAACTTGACAGTAAATTCCTCAAAAAATTTTACAGTCTTAAATTTTAAACGAAGGAAAATGTGCTACAAAAGTAAGGAATTTATATATCATAGTGTATGTTTTATATATTATGAGAAGGCCAAAAATAGATTTTGTCTTTTGATAGATTTGTAATAAAATCTTGATTATAGTTGCAAATGAGAAAATAGAGGGCATATAACAAATAAAATCCAAGATGATTGCCCAGAATCTCACTGTGTCCTGCTTTCTCAAATTCTCTTATCAGCAGTGCTAGGACATTTTCCATTAGGACTGTGAAATAGTACTAAAGTGACTGAAGTGGAAAAATCAGGTAATTCTGATAGGGATCCCTGAGTAACTGAGTGTTAAGTATGTTTCCCTTATGAAGTTAACTGCTGGCAGAACATTGTCCTGGGACCATACAGACCTGAGCTAAAAATTGGGCTTTGCTGTTGGCAGGATATTGGGACAAATACTTAACCTAAGACTCAGTTTTTTCATCTGTAAAATGGGCATAGTAACCTGCTTGAGAGTTGTTGGGTTTTTGTGTTTTTTTTTGCAGATTAATTGAATCTAGCCTAAAGTTTAGAATAACCATTTTTGGATACTTAATAAGCATTAATAGCTTTTGGTTGTGAATAATCTGTTACTCAGGAAATTGCAGTGGATATGAAAGAGTTCTACCATGGTAGCTCATGGATCAAAGAATTTTAGAATTTTTCTTAAAGGTTATCTTAGAGCACTAAAGTGACCTGAATTTACAAGGTTACATAGGCAGAGAGCTGGTTAGTATCCAAGATAGAAAATAAAACCCTAAAAAAAAACAACCAAACCCTCTAACCTTATTGTGCCATTATTAGTACTTACAATGTTCCAAGGCCTTTATGTACATTAAACCCATTTAATCCTTAAAGCAACCCAGGCAGTAGGTTCTTTCATTATCACCATTTTCCAAAGAGGAAGCTGAGGTTCAGAGAATCTGACCAGTTTGCCAAGGTCAGACAGCTAAGTGCTATAGCTGGGATGCACGTCCAGTTCTTAGCTTCACTGTTAAACCGTCTTTTAACACATTTCCTAATTGAAGTTAATGCTGAGTGTTATGAAAATACCCAAAGCCAGCAAGTGAGCTATAATAGCTAATGTCCAGATACATGTCAAAAAAAAGTTATGCTTTATTAGAACAGGCATTTTAAAAATGAAAAGTCAGCACCTTTATCTTTGTTGTTTTGATACATTTTTCAGTTCTAATGTTTTCAGTTATGTACCTACTTTCATGTAATTTTAAAGCAAAAGTGGACTTCAGAAACTCTCTAGTTCAACCTACACATTATATAATCAATATGAGGAGACTGGGCCCAGAAAGGCCACCTAAGCTTGCACAGCCAGTTAGTAAGGTGTGTAAAATACCTGCTTTGTGATCCCTAGGGAGGTGGGTGATGACTATACCAACAATGCTTCAGCTTTTAATACTTAAAGGCAGAATGATGGCCCAATGTGTTGGTTCATGGAGCCTACCAATGTTAGTATCCACTAAGGTTAATAATAAGCTGATACTCAGAGTGATTCCATACCTTCTCCATCTTCTTTAATTTCTTTATACACCAAAATTAACGTTAAAATTGACAGTTGGTGTGAATTTTCTATTTTGGACCTAAGTTTGATATAAGTACCCTCCTTTTTTACTTGGTGGTAATAATTCTGGTCATAATTCTCAATCATCCAGTTCATACTTGTGACTCTTACTTTAGTATGATCCTAATATATTTATTTGCCTTGTTTTCCAGCCTACAATGCTTCTAAGACTTTCTGCAGTAGAAAACACATTTGTACTATATTGAATATTAATGAGGACAGGAATTACTGGATCAGACAAGTTTTGTTACTCTAGAATTCTTTAGAGCCTTTATGTTCTGCTAATATGCATTATGAACCTCCACAGAGGTTATAGTATGTGGCTTTCCCCAAGTTTCTTGACCACAGAAACCCTTTTTCACTGAGCATCTATGAGTAACACCCTTATGTTCATGCTGGTATAGACTATTAATTGATGATTATAGTGATAATTATCAGAATAGTAATGTAGCATTTATTATTGTTCAACAAATAACCCTGTTACTTAGTTCAGGTGATGGTCTGATATAACACTAAACTATTTTAGAGAAAATTAAGAAAACATAATTGTAGTATTTAAGGATTTTCTTGGAAAAGAAAGAATTTCTAAAGCATCTTTTGTCTCCATTTGAATTCAGAACTTGAAGAAGTAAAAACTTCAGCCTTGGACAAAAACACTAGCAGAACTATTTGTAAGTGTTATTGTATTATCTTTCTCCATCATTAGGGATAAAAAATGGTTGACTGCAAATAAACATAACTGCATGAAGTTTGGAGGCCTGTGGTTTCCACTTTGTCCAAAGATAAACGATGGCATGCTGTTTATTTCACTGTTTTGTAAATTGGTATGTAGTCAGATGACACTATTAGAATATAGAATACTTTGTGAGGTAAAATTTATGAATATATCACAGTAAGTGATCTAAAAACTTTTATAAGCAAGAATTTATATCACATCTGTTATGAATCCTCATAACTGAAGTATGAACATGAAATATGTGTAAGATCTTCATCTGTTTATAAATGTAGAAGGTTAGAAAGTTTGCTTTGTGGCCTGAACCTGACCTTCAGCTAATTTCATCCAGGTGAAAATGCAAGCTTAAAAACACCATCTTATTTAAACCTATAGAGTAACAACTCACTAGTAGATTTTTATTTTTTGGTAATGGTTGTATTTGGATAGTATAACTTAGACTTCTTTTTTTCCTTTTCTGACATGAACACATCATTGAGTCTTACTCTTCCTGAGATAGTTTCAGTAGCAATATCTTTTTAGGTTACTAGATTCTCTTTGTGGATGTAAACTTTTTAAAAGAACTGGAGGTGGGGGGAACTTCAAGTATGTAAAAGTTGACTGAATGTGCTACTGAACCCCCATATAGCCATTACCCTACTTTAATAACAGTCAACATTTGCCAGTGTTGTTTCATTGATTCCTTCCTCCTTTTTGGGTAGGTTAGGTGGGTGGCAAAGGGCAGGGTATTTTAAAGCACATCCCAGGCATTACATCATTTCACCCATAAATATTTCAGTGTGTATTTTTTTTCAAAAAGGCCATTAAAAAGCAACCTGCAATCACCCAACATCTATTCAGTTGTATTTGCTTTATCACATTTAAAAAATTAACATAAATTCTTTATATCTTCTAATAGTCCATGTTCAAATTAACCTTAATTGTCTCAAAAATGGCTTTTTATAGTTTCTCCCCCGAATCATGATCCAGACAAAGCCTGCACATACTGTATTTGGCTGACATGTATTTTATATTTATCAGAAACTACTTTTTCCCTTTAATATCACTTGTTAGAGAAACTGAGTCATTTGTCCCATAGAATTTCCTTGTAGTGTCACGTAACATGTGTTTTTCCTGTTAAACTGGTAGTTAGGGTTTATACTTGATTAAATTTAGAACCAACCCTTGGCAAGAATAGTTCATAGATTTTTTTGTACGTGCTTCCTATTTTCTTTTTCATCACCTTAGGAGGTACAAAGTATCTAGATGTCCCAAAGTAGATAAAAAGATTCCTTTTTTGAAGATAAAACAATACGACATATTGTCTACTTTTTTAGAGTATATCATTTAGAGTCATCTCTGAGAAGAAAGAAAACTTTTTAAAAATATCACTGCTCCCCATGTTTACTTTTAAAATTCTGGTGATTTTACCCATTTCTTTTATGTTAGTAGGATGTTATTTCTCATAAAGAGAATAGAGTACTGCTTATTCTTGGTGTCTGTCTCTTCCTTGCTCCCTCTCTTCTTCCCTCTCTCTCTGTCCATCTACCCAGCAGTTCCTGAGAGTCTGTGATTGATGTGCCAGGTGGTATGATTGAGGCAGAGGATTAAAATCAGAAAGCAAAACAGATCCTGCCCTCAAGGGCTTGTAATGTAGCTGATGAGTTGGACAAGGTGACAGGCAGTGCTCATGACGGTGCGGAAAGCTGTGACAAGACACGTGCAGGTGCTCCCGGAACCCTGGAGGGGGCCTCTGACCTCAGAGGGAGCGGGACGGCTTCCTGAGGGATGACGTCTCATCTGAAACCCAGAGCGTTTGCAGGCAGAAGCAAGTGAAACGTGTACAGAGGCCCGCATTTTGGAGGTCATTAAGCCGGGTGCATTTGGGGGGCCTGCTCAGCAGAGTGATGTCTTCATCTCTGCCCTGGAGTATACTTGGGTGGGTGCTGCCCATGTCAGTCTCTGTGACCTTCCTTCTCTGCCACTCCTTAGACTGAGCAGCTTGTGGCGCTCTTGAGGAAAGTCGTATTTGCACTGAGGCTGCAGTCAATCTAGCTGCGGTAGAAGCCATTCGGTCTCTGTGCATTGATATTCTGATTGTTGATTCAAAGTTTAAATTTTCAGAAAGCAATCTTACTTCCAAGTCTTTTAAAGTTACAGCTTTTATCTTTTCTCCAGACCTTTCCTCAGAACACCAAACCACATTTGTGTTAATTTGGTTTCTCCATGTACATGTGTACTAGGTCCTCTTGAACAGAAAAATCTCTTGATTCTCTCCTCCCCCAGCCTGCCTTTTTATCTTTGTAAAGCATATTCACCTAATTCTTTAAGCCCAAGCTTTGATTTCTCTTTTTTTTTTACCCCAGTTTAATCATTATCAAGGTCCATTGATTCTTCTTCCCAGTCCATTAACTTCTCATCTTCAGGAACACTTTGCCTAGGCCACCGCTGTCTCTCTTGGATCCCTCTACTAGCATTCTAACCCGTCCCCTGTGTCTGTGCTTCTTACCCACAGCGTCTCTTCACACAGCATCTTTGTTTTTTCTTCAAGTGTGATGATGTGTGCCATTTCTTTGCTTGAAAACTTACAATGATTTCCCATCTCATTTAAGATAAACCTAAATTTCTCAGGTTTTATTTAGTAGAATTACAATGTGAGTATTCATTGTGGAAACTTGAATCTCCAGTCACACCAGTTCTGCTTGTATTTCTGTGTCTTCTCCTCTGCTACTTCATTTCATATGTATCTTTGTCTCTGTGTGTCTTTCTCAGTTTGCGTCTGTGTCTGTATGTCTTTTGGGTTATATCCCCTAATGCTGGGGCTTTCTTTCTCTTTCTCTTTCTCTTTTTTGAGTAATATAAAACTGAATATATTTTATTTCTGAGGAGAGTCTTGTTTTCCTGCTCTTTAAAAACACGTAAGCAAAATAATTTATTACTCTTAAAAGACAAAAAGCTTCAAAGTTTGTTGTTTTATTTAAATTTGTGGGTCACTCCATTGTGTGTTCCTTTTCCTGTGAGTCTAGTGGTTGGCAACAAAGATATCTAATCTCACCACTCCAGGCATCACTGCTGAGGAAATGTGAAGATCTGTAGATCTGTGGTGTCCAGTACGGTAACTACTGGCCACAGGTGGTTATTTCGCTTTAAATTAATTAAAATGAAATAAAATCAAAACTTCATTTCCTCAGTTTTGCTAGCTACATTTCAAGTGTTTAATGGCCACAGGTGGCCATAAGCCACTGTATTCCACAACACACTGTAGAACTTTTCCATCAGAAACTTCTGTTGGACAGCACTGCTATACCTAGTTTATTATATGTATACGCATCAGCCAAAAGTTCTATTTAAAACACTTTTAAAAAAACTTTTTTATTAAGGTGTTATTGATAAATACTCTTACGAAGGTTTCACATGAAAAAACAATGTGGTTACATTCACCCGCGTTACCGTGGCCCCCCCATACCTCATTGCAGTCGCTGCCCATCAGTGTAGTAAGATGCTACAGAGTCCCTATTTGCCTTCTCTGAGCAACACTGTCTTCTCCATGATCCCCCCCACAGCATGTGGGCCAGTCATAATACCCCTGAATCCCCTTCTTCCTCTGTCCCCACCCATCTTCCCAACCCCTCTCCTTTGGTAACCGCTAGTCCCTTCTTGGAGTCTGTGAGTCTGTTTCTGTTTTGTTCCTTCAATTTTGCTTTGTTGTTATACTACACAAATGAGGGAAATCATTTGGTATTTGTCTTTCTTCGCCTGGCTTATTTCAGTGAGCATAATATCCTCCAGCTCTATCCATGTTGTTGCAAATGGCAGAATTTGTTTCTTTCTTATGGCTGAGTAGTATTCCATTGTGTATATGTACCACATCTTTATCCATTCATCTACTGACGGACACTTAGGTTGCTTCCATATCTTGGCTATTGTAAATAGTGCTGCAATAAACATAGGGGTGCATATGTCTTTTTGAATCTGAGAAACTGTATTCTTTGGGTATATTCCTTGGAGAGGAATTCCTGGGTCAAATGGTATTTCTAGCTTAAATTCCCACCAGCAGAGTAGGAGGGTTCCCCTTTCTCCACATCCTCCTCACCAGCATTTGTTGTTGTTTGTCTTTTCGATACTGGCCATTGTAACTGGTATGAGGTGATATCTCATTGTGGTTTTTATTTGCATTTCCCTGATAATTAGTGATGTGGAGCATCTTTTCATGTGCCTGTTGGCCATCTGAATTTCTTCTTTGGAGAATTGCCTGTTCATATCCTCTGCCCACTTTTTAATTGGGTTATTTGCTTTTTGGGTGTTGAGGCATGTGAGTTCTTTTTTTCTTTTTTTTTTTTTAATTAAAAAAAATTTTTTTATTAAGGTATGATTGATACACACTCTTTTGAAGGTTTCATGTGAAAAAGCTGTGTGGTTACTACATTTACACATATTATCAAGTCCCCACCCATACCCCAATGCAGTCACTGTCCATCAGTGCAGTAAGTTGCCAGAGATCTACTATGTCCCTTCTCTGTGATACACTGTTCTCCCATGTGTACTAAACATAATACCCCTCAATCCCCTTCTCCCTTCCTCTCCACCCGCCCTCCCACACCCCTCCCCTTTGGTAAGCACTAGTTTATTCTTGGAGTCTCTGAGTCACCTGTCATTTTGTTCCTTCAGTTTTGCTTCATTGTTATTCTCCACAAATGAGGGAAATCATTTAGCATTTGTCTTTCTCTGCCTGGCTTATTTCACTGAGCATAATGTCCTCCAGCTCCATCCATGTTGTTGCAAATGGTAGGATTTGTTTCTTTCTTATGGCTGAATAGTATTCCATTGTAATATGTACCACATCTTCTTTATCTATTCATCTACAGATGGACACTTAAGTTGCTTCCATATCTTGGCTATTGTAAAAAGTGCTGCGGTGAACATAGGGGTGCATATGTCTTTTTGAATCTGACAGGTTGTATTCTTTGGGTATATTCCAAGAAGTGCGATTCCTGGGTCAAATGGTATTTCTATTTTTAGTTTTTTGAGGAACTTCCTTATTGCTTTCCACAATGGTTGAACTAGCTTACATTCCCACCAGCAGTGTAGGAGGGTTCCCCTTTCTCCGCATCCTCGCCAACATTTGTTCTTAGTCTTTTCGATGCTGGTCATCCTTACTGGTGTGAGGTGATACCTCATTGTGGTTTTAATTTGCATTTCCCTGATGATTAGTGATGTGCAACATCTTTTCATGTGTCTGTTGGCCATCTGAATTTCTTCTTTGGAGAACCATCTTTTCATATCCTCTGCCCATTTGTTAATCAGGTTATTTGCTTTTTGCATTTTGAGGTGTGTAAGTTCTTTATATATTTTGGATGTCAACCCCTTCTTGGATATGTCATTTACAAATATATTCTCCCGTACTGTAGGATGTCTTTTTGTTCTGTTAATGGTGTCTTTTGCTGTACAGAAGCTTCTAAGTTTAATATAGTCCCATGTGTTCATTTTTACTTTTGTTTCCCTTGCTTGAGGAGAAGCATTCAGTAAAAAGTTGCTCATGTTTATATTCAGGAGATTTTTGCCTATGTTATCTTCTAAGAGTTTTATGGTTTCATGACTTACATTCAGGTCTTTGATCCATTTCAAGTTTACTTTTGTGTATGGGGATAGAAAATAATCCAGTTTCCTTCTCTTGCATTTAGTTGTCCAGTTTTGCCAATACTAGTTGTTGAAGAGGCTGTCATTTCCCCATTGTATGTCCATGACTCCTTTATCGTATATTAATTGACTATATATACTTGAGTTTATATCTGGTCTCTAGTCTGTTCCATTGGTCTATCGGTCTGTTCTTGTGCCAGTACCAAACTGTCTTGATTACTGTGGCTTTGTAGTGGAGCTTGAAGTCAAGGAGCATAATCCCCCCCAGCTTTATTCTTCCTTCTCAGAATTGCTTTGGCTATTTGGGGTCTTTTGTGGTTCCATATGAATTTTAGAATTATTTTCTCTAGTTTGTTGAAGAATGTTTTTGGTAATTTGATAGGTATTGCATTGAATCTGTAGATTGCTTTAGTCAGGATGGCCATTTTGACAATATTAATTCTTCCTGTCCATGAGCACAGGATGTGTTTCCACTTACTGGTATCTTTTTTAATTTCTCTCATGAGTTTCTTATAGTTTTCAGTGTATAGGTCTTTCAATTCCTTCGTTAGGTTTATTCCTAGGTATTTTATTCTTTTTGATGCAGTTGTGAATGGAATTGTTTTCCTGATTTCTCTTTCTTCTAGTTCATCATTAGTGTATAGGAGTGCAACAGATTTCTGTGTATTAATTTTGTATCCTGCAACATTGCTGAATTCAGATACAAGATCTAGTAGTTTTGGAGTGGATTCTTTAGGGTTTTTTATGTACAATATCATGTCATCTGAAAACAGTGTCAGTTTAACTTCTTCTTTACCAATCTGGATGCCTTTTATTTCTTTGTGTTGTCTGGTTGCCGTGGCGAGGACCTCCAGGACTATGCTGAATAAAAGTGGAGAGAGTGGGCATACTTGTCTTGTTCCCGAACTTAAAGGAAAGGCTTTCAGCTTCTCACTGTTAAGTATGATGTTGGCTGTGGGTTTGTCATATATGGCCTTTATTATGTTGAGGTACTTGCCCTCTATACCCATTTTATTGAGAGTTTTTATCATGAATGGATGTTGAATTTTGTTGAATCCTTTTTTGGCATCTGTGGAGATAATCATGTGTTTTTGTCCATCTTTTTGTTGATGTGGTGGATGATGTTGATGGATTTTCTAATATTGTACCATCCTTGCATCCCTGGTATAAATCCTACTTGATCATAATGCATGATCTTTTTGATGAATTTTTGAATTCGGTTTGCTGATATTTTGTTGAGTATTTTTGCATCTATGTTCATCAGGGATATTGGTCTGTGATTTTCTTTTTTGGTGGGGTCTTTACCTGGTTTTGGTATTAGAGTGATGCTGGCCTTGTAGAATGAGTTTGGGAGTATTCCTTCCTCGTCTACTTTTTGGAAAACTTTAAGGAGGATGGGTATTAGGTCTTCACTAAATGTTTGATAAAATTGAGTGGTGAATCCATCTGGTCTAGGCGTTTGTTCTTAGGTAATTTTTTGATTACCAATTCAATTTTTTTGCTAGTAATTGGTCTGTTCATATTTTCTGTTTCTTTCTGGGTCAGCCTTGGAAGGTTGTATTTTTCTAGAAAGTTGTCCATTTCTTCTAGGTTATCCTGTTTGTTAGCATATAATTTTTCATAGTATTCTCTAATAATTATTTGTATTTCGGTGGTGTCTGTCATGATTTTTCCTTTCTCATTTCTGATTCTGTTTATGTGTGTAGACTTTCTTTTTTTCTTTTTAAGTCTGGCTAGGGATTTATCTGTTTTGTTTATTTTCTCGAAGAACCAGCTCCTGCTTTCATTGATTCTTTCTATTGTTTTATTCTTCTCGATTTTATTTATTTCTGCTCTAATCTTTATTATGTCTCTCCTACTGACTTTGAGCATCATTTGTTCTTCTTTTTCTAGTTTCATTAATTGTGAATTTAGACTGTTCATATGGGATTGTTCTTTCCTGAGGTAGGCCTGTATTGCAATATACTTCCCTCTTAGCACTGCCTTCACTGCCTCCCACAAACTTTGCGTTGTTGAATTATTGTTGTCATTTGTCTCCATATATTGCTTGATCTCTGTTTTTATTTTGTCACTGATCCATTGGTTATTGAGGAGCATGTTGTTAAGCCTCCATATGTTTGTAGGCTTTTTTCTTTTCTTTGTATAATTTATTTCTAGGTTCATACCTTTGTGGTTTGAGAAGCTGGTTAGTACAATTTCAACCTTTTTGAATTGACTGAGGCTCTTTTTGTGGCCTAGTATATGATCTATTCTTGAAAATGTTCCATGTGCACTTGAGAAGAATGTGTATCCTGTTGCTTTTGAGTGGAGAGTTCTGTAGATGTGTGTTAGGTCCATCTGTTCTAATGTGTTGTTCAGTGCCACTGTGTCCTTATTTTCTGTCTGGTTCATCTGTCCTTTGGAGTGAGTGGAATGTTGGAAGTCTCCTAGAATGACTGCGTTGCATTCTATTTCCCCTTTTAATTCTGTTAGTATTTGTTTCATATATGTAGGTGCTCCTGTGTTGGGTGTATGGATACTTATGATGGTTATATCCTCTTGTTGGATTGACCCCTTTATTATTATGTAATGTCCGTCTTTGTCTCTTGTAACTTTCTTTCTTTTGAAGTCTATTTTGTCTGATACAAGTATTGCAACACCAGCTTTTTTTCCCCTAAAACACTTTTAAAACTACAAATTACAACAAAAGCTTTAAAAAATTACATGAACTTATATTAACACACTATTCGTAACCTATCTCATCCAAGAAGGGATACGTGGAATAGAAATCTCTTTTACAAAGAACAGGGTACTCATTGTATATATTGGGTCACAAAGCAGTTTTTGATAGTTGTTTAAAAAGCTTAACATGCTTTTCATTTTTATTTCAGATGATCCTGTACATGCAGCTCCAACCACCTCTACGCGTGTGTTTTATATTAGCGTGGGGGTTTGCTGTGCAGTAATATTTCTTGTAGCAATAATATTAGCTGTTTTGCACCTTCATAGTATGAAAAGGATTGAACTGGATGACAGGTATTGTACACATTTGAGAAAGGAAGAAATAAAGCAGTTATTTGTATTTGCATGGGAACTCACACACACCCATGGTACTGATGCACAGTGGTGCAGGGGAAGGAAGGGAGGGCAATTAAGCCTAGGCAAAGGAAAAGTTACTCTTTGTGGTTACTGTCATTGTGTTTCTCTGATTTTTATGTTTAAATTTGTGAAGTGAGATATTATAGTTTATTAGTTGGTGGGGAAGCAGTAGAGCTCAGAAACTTTCCCCATCCTCATCAACATGACTGTACCTTTTTAAAATAGCTCTGTTTCTTCCTCCTAGTTCATCCCTCCATTACCCACCCATCCATTTTTCCATCCATTAGACGTTTATTGAGAACCTGCTGTGATTTAAACCATTGGTTCTCAACCTGGTTGTACATTAGAATCATGGGTAAGCTTTTAAAACATCAATGCTTGGGTCCCACCTTCCAGAGATTCTGATGTAATTGGTCTGAAGTGATGTTTGGGCATCAGTATTTTTCTTGAAGCTTTCTGAATGGTTCTAATATGTAGCCTTTGAGATGCACTGGGTTAGATATTATGCTAAGTGGCTGGGAATAAAAAATGTAATGATATACCTTATGGCTTCAACTATTTAATCTTTAACATTAACCCATAATTATAAAACTTTGTAAATTTGATGATTATGATGTATGTAGGATAGTGTGTAAAATACAAAAGGCGCCTGTCCCAGCATGGGTGAGTCAGAGAGGACAAGGAGAACATTATAGCTAGGGTAGGGAGAGGTGAAGATGGAATGACAGATAGGTTTGTTTTTGCAGTACAGGTTCTCATTTCCCTCCTCGGTAATTCCCAGGAATCACCAGTTGCTGACTGAAGACATTCCCAGCTTCATGATTTGGCTTTCAAAGCCATTCTTTATTGGAGATATGTCTCCCATATTCTTTGAACCTTTCTGTATTTCTTACCATATCCTTACTTACACTGCAGTCAAGTGATCCTTGTCCTTCCCTTTGACCCTCCACTTTGCTGTTCAGGGCTTTTGTTCATGCTTTCCTTTTGCCCTTGGCGCTCCCTGCATTGTTCACCAGTCCAAACCCTGTCAGTTCTTCAGATTTCAACTCCATTGCCATCTCTGTCATGAAGTATTTTCTGTACCTGTCAACTATCTATTTATCCTCCTCTCCTTGTCTCTTTCTTATTCCCACTGTCTCTGTCTCTCTTTTTTCATAGCAATTACTGTATTTTTTCCTTCCTTAATCACTTTTTGTGTACTTGTCTTTCCTACTGGACAATTAAGGAGTGAGTGTCTTACTGATTGCTGAATCCCCAGTCTTACACAGTATCACATATACAATGGGTAAGCTTATATGTGGGATATACAAAATCACAAGCAGACAGGGGACCTAGTTGAGTTCAAACCTGCCCTTAAGTATTCTGTCCCTATTGCATTACTTTCTTTATCTGAGTAGAGAAAGAAGAGAAAGGAGCTAAGAATGAGAAGAAAAATACTTGGGTGATGTGTTTCAGAATATGTTTTATGTACACAGTAATGTTGAAATTAGATTTAGCTTTTATAGAGGAAAAAATGGCATTAGAAAGCAACTGAAGGGGAAATGAAGTAACAGAACATTTTGATAGGACTCTGAAGGAGAGGATACAGTAGAGTTGGAGGGGTCACTGAGGAGCATGACATTTAGTGTGGATGTATACATTTTCCTTGAACCCCTGCATGTGTTCTTGGGCTGGGAATCTCCATAGGCCACAGTTGTGCAAGAACTTTCAGATTCCACAGGGGAAAGCCCTCTCTGCTTGCTGAAATAACCAGTTACCACCCATGAATTGGTGTGCCATTTCTCTCTAGTTATCAGACAGAGGTTTCCAGACATTGCCTGAATAAAAGCATCTTATATTTTCACTGGTTTTTAGAGCACAGCCTCTTGGTAAAGAATGGTCTCTGGAGCCCCAGAACATTTCTGAGTTCTGGCTTTTACTTTACTAACTTTATGGCCTTAATAGAGTATGTTATTTAGCCTCTCTATGTCTCCATTTTCCTCATCTATAAGGCAGAGAAAATAATGGCACATACTTGATAGAGATGTTGTGAAGTGATAAGGAAATGATATTGTAAGCTCTTAGAACACAGCCCTGCATATAGGTAAGTGCCATATTATGACTTTTGTTTCAAAAAGGTGCAGTGTGCTAGTACCTAGTATCTGGTGTGCTCGATGGACTAATTTCTTCTTCATCCATTTCATATTCTACTAGCCTTATTTATTACTTGCCAGGAAGCTAACAGTGGTGACAAGAAGGTTCCCATCTCTAATAGCATTTAAGAGACACATGCTGCATCTCTCTGCATAGGGGCCACTGAGATAGCAATGGCTACCATTTTACTGTTTTCTGTTTACCAAGCACTTGACATGTATTATCTTGCTTGACACCCATAGCCAAGCAATGATATGTTACTGTTCTTATTTTAAAGGTGAAGCAACAGGCTTAAAGAGATTAACTTTTCCAAGATTGTACTGCTAGGACCAGGGCAGAGTGACAGGAGGGACTCACTGTATAATACATGTGTTGTAATATCTCAGTATTGTATGTTTAAAGTACTTGTTACATGCCAGGCACTGTTCCATGTGCTTTACATCTATTAATTCCCTTAATTCTCACAGCAGCCCTGTGAGGTTTGATGAAAACCATGGCTTCATGGAATTCCTTGGATGGGGATGGTAAGAGAGTTTCCCCAGTCCAGGCATTTAGGAGCCAGAGTCCTGTTATCCACTGAACTTCTTTAGAGGCAGAGAATAAAACTGCCTGAGATGTGCTCATGCCATGGGCAGGTGGAGCCCATGTATGTGGCTTTCCCTCTCCTAACACTTGAGTTTATCTCTTCACTCTCTGTATTATGTCAGGTGAGTCTGTCCTCCTGTAGAGGCAATTTCTCTCCACATTCACTCTGAAGTCCTTCCATGGAAGGATTGATCTGCAGCTTGTCCACACTGTAGTCTTTCCCTGTTAGTTAATGACTGTGGGAAAGTTTGTTCCTATTTTGTTGGATACTTGAGCTTCTTATTTGGCAATATCTTCATTTCCCATTTTCTCCATTACCCACCACCCTCATCATTACTGGTAATAAGGTCCCTTTATTTCTTTTTATTTGTTTCTATATCTGATGCCTGACAGGTATCTGTTGAATGAATGTTGAGTGAAAAATAGTAGAAAGAGGCAAAAAGCCATATCAATAATTCTTCGCCTCTTTCAGTATATATCAGCAGCTCACATCAGAAACAAAATTTTGTCTGGATTATGTCCTTCTGTTCCAATGAAGTGTGGTTTTCTCTATGCATTGATTATTTGATTAAATAGTTTATTGAGCTCTCACTGAGACTCAGGCCACCTGGGGCCTAATGTGCCAGGCACTGACTCAGTGATGGGCAAGGAGGGGTGGACTAGCAGGCACTTTTCCTGCCCTCTTGGAGTTTGTCATCTGCTTGAGCATGACAGATTTTAAACAGAAAGTGGAATATAGGCTTCATGAAGGTGGAGATCTTTGTTTATTATGTTCACTGTTGTATCCCCAGCACAGTAGCTGGCATGTAGTAGACAGTAAATATTTGTTTTGTGAATAAATAAATGAATTATACAAAAAATAAAAAGCACAAATTGTATTAAGTGTTCTGAAAAACAATGATGATCTTTGCCCTAAGTTCTGACTTCAGTTCTAAAGCAGGGTTCATATTTGCATAACTAATCTTACTTGCTTATGAAAATCAAGTAAGGTAATTTATTTAGACTGGCTTTAAACTATTAAGTGCTAGCAAATGTACATTTTTATCTCATTTTCCGCCTCCTGTCATGTAGCTATTTAGAATTGGCTTAAATAGTTGTTGGAGTGTAGATCCCCAACTGCTCCCTACTTCTCTCTTAGCAGTAAATCTAGGGTTTCAAAAGTTTGTTCTGAACACTTAACATAGTGGTTGGATCATTGTAGGGATCCATGAAATATCTGTAGAACGAAAGAAAATTAACATGGATACTCAACATTGTATGGCCAGTCTGTTCAAGAATTCTGAAGTGGTACAAGAGTGCCACCTACTGTTCAGTTACTGGAGAGAAACATAACTAGCAAATTTGGGGCCTGGGTGTTTATTCAACCACCAGTATATGTTGGTTGCAGGTAATATGTAAGTAGTACTTTCACATATATTATACACCTTATATTATACACCTTGGGCCTCATAAAAACCCTAGGAAATAGGTTTTCTTAACCCCATTTTATGGATTAATAAATTAAAATCCTTTATTTCTCCCGTCTTTGAGGAATAGTAATCTCTTTCTTCTCCATTATTGAATCCTTTTAACAATACTGATTTCTAGTCTGATCTTTGAGTAGTTCTCAGAACTCTAAAAACAGGTGCCTGTTATCATTCTAAGGATTGAGGATATAGAATATCAATAATAATTTGTAAATGTATGTTTGAGGCCAGCCAAGGCACTGTCTTATGTGCTTTCCTTATTTTTTTCATATAATCCTTTCAGCAACCTTGTCAGGAGATGATTTTATGAAAACTATTAGTTTGCCCAAGATGGTATAGCCAGTGAATGATGGTGCTGGCAGTTTTGAAGTCAAGGTTTATGTTCCCTCTCTCTTCACTGCACTGCCCCACACCTACCGTGTGAGTAGGCTAATAGAGCAATTCTTGAATAGTAGCTTTTTGTCTTATGTACTTACTCACCAGGTTTTGCAAATATAGAATTATTGTGTTGGGGTGTGGTAAGTTAAAAGATTTTATATATTAAGGAAATTTGGAGGCCTCTGATTGAACCCTGCTGATCCTATAGCTAAGGGAAGGCATGGAAAGCTTATATACTAACAGTCTGGGATGACATCTGCCATCTGCTTTCACTGTTCATGCTGAATTTCTATGCTTCACTTCTCCACTGCTGCAGAATTCAAAGGCTGAGGGAGTGGAACTGGAATGTGCCCAAGGATGACCTGGGATAAGGTGGTTATTAACTGAAAAGACAAATGTACAAGTTTAAGAGGCTTGATTTGTAGCAATCTTGAATACAGTGTTGACAGTTATTTGAGCCTACTGTCTTCTGGATCTCCTGTGTTATTTAGAGAATATGATGGAATGAATTGCTTCAAGTACTAGAGATTTCTGATAAGTTCCATACATTCTAAAAAGGTGAAATTGGGGAAGAAACAAAGTATATGTGATTAAACAAGCTTGAGCCAGATATTATACCCCTTCCCAAGCTTTGGCCTTGTTGGCATATTTGATTTGCTTTGATATTCTCTCACCCGTATGCCATCTGAATTTGGACCATCATTAAAAGAGGCCTGTCTTTCTACTCCTGTTCTTAGAAGCAATCTAATTGAATAGCATGGGCATTTTTTTTAAAGAGGTAATCCATAGTTCTCATTGTGTGGGGCTTTAGACTGCTAGGTGTGGTGTCTAAGGACTAGTACCTGCACTTCTGAATGACTTTCATTAGAAAATGCTACTTGGTGATGGTGGAGAAAAGGGGGACAAAACAAAGCTGTACATTATGAGGAAGATTAAAATTTCAGTACGGAACATTTGTGATGGAGAGCCAGCATTATTATGATCTCCATCAGGATTTTAAGCTGATTATAACAACTACATGTGTTTTGTATATATGAAAAAGTGAAATTTCTCATTGAAGCTTACTTGCCAGATATTTATCTTCTAAATATTGTTTGCAGCATCAGTGCCAGCAGTAGCTCCCAAGGGCTGTCTCAGCCATCTACCCAGACGACTCAGTACCTGAGAGCTGACACGCCCAACAATGCAACTCCAATCACCAGTAAGAGTTAACTTAATTGTAAAGATGATTTCCTGAAGTTGTCTGTGGCCTGTCTCTCCATAGTCCTGTGTGGTTAGTTACTTGTGGGACATGTGTACCATACTAGGTGTGTGGTATCTAATATATGCAAGGTTAGGCTTGGTCTTCAACTTTTGCTTTCTGGAGCATTGAATGAAATGTTCTAAAATTGGAGCATTAAAATAAAATTGTTTAATTGCTAGAATTAGTTTTGGGGAGATTTCAATGCATTAATTATATTAAAAGGACTACTGAATCACTTGAGAAGGAAAGTTTTCAGGTAGTTAGATAAATAAGCCATTGAGCCACACGAAGACAGAGACTTGAATTTTAATGAATTGTTTGATAGTCTTATGGGCTATGGTATGGACTTTACATTGTTTTCTAATCATGATAGGAAGCTAGCTGTCATTAGAATTAAGAGCCTGGTATGTGCTTCCCTTTTTTTCTATAATAGGATTTTGATGAAAGTTTTTACACTGTAACATGTAGATGTTTGGGGAAAAATAATTATTCTTAGGGTGTTATTTAGACATAATGAGGAATCAGTCACCATGCCAATAAGAAACAATGTAGTCATCAGGATAAGCAGCAGGCCACAAGTCAGGGCTCGATTTAGTGCTGGCATTGATTAATTAGGTTCTTAGAGTCAATTAACTGTTACCTTCCTTGGGCTGGCATTTACTCTTTAGAAAACTAAGAATTTCTGTCCTTCACCCAGTGCCCTGTTGTGGCCTTTCAATACTGTTTCCCATGAAAAACAACAACAACAACAAGATTCCTTGGAGAAATAGATGGTCTCAGGACTGGGTCAGGAATGTATGAGATAAACCTGGATCATGTTGCTGAGCCAAAAATCATGAAAACTGCTAAAGACTTGAAGAGCTCCTGAAGATGGGACTATTTAAGCATCAAATAATAATAGTAATAATAGTAATGACTGCAATGTATTGAAACATAAAACGTGTAAAAATCTGTGAGTTTGTAATAAAACTTTTTAAAAAATTGGTCCTTATGCGAGAACTCATACAAGGTAACTAAGGCACCAGTGATACTCTGACAAATGGTGACTGTATTTTGGAGTAACCAGGTAGTTCTAGTTAATGAGGGAAAATGTTTCTTTATAGAAGAATCCCAGCAAATAAATGTGTAAGGAATGATAGAATCAGAAAATCATATTTGCAACCCCTAATAAAATATTTGATTCAGGAAAAGGTCACCAGTGTTTAAAATCCTTCCAACAAAGGGAAATGGGGAACTTCACTATTTGAGGGATCAGACTGTCACTGCCTGAATTCACTAATGAAACTTGTCATCAGTAAAAGTAGCACAGCTAGATACTTTGCACTCCCACATGTGATGTACCACCCAGGGAGTATTCTTGTTTCTCCTCACCCAACCATAGTTAACTTGAATTCAGTCAAGACCGCAGGATTGACTGGCAGTTTACAAGAAATACAGAGACAGAGGAACAGGTTAAATGATATTCAAAAGAGCAAATGCCAGACATTCTCCAGGAGACCTGATCTGGATCTGTAAAATGACAGTGGCAAGAAAAAGAAAGGGAAGGAAAGGGTGCTGTAGTTTTAAAAGGCAGCAGTTACCATCACCACTAATGAAAGGAATAAATACATGCTCTTCAGAAGGTACAATGATAGATGTAAGAGTAGTCCAAACTGTTCAAAATAAACATCATTGCTTTAATGTTTATAGGCTAAGTTTTGCTCGTTAAAATCAATTCTTGATTGTGGATATAACCTTAAAGAAATAGATAATTCTATTATTATATATGCTAAAAGCAAAATACTTTTTTAAAAAGTCAGCAAAAACTACTTATTAAAATTTTCAGTTACCATCAGTGAGAAATTAATTCTTGTGAACATTAAATGTATGATAAAAATACTTTTAAAAAACTCAATGAAAATATATATTTTTATAAATAAAAATAGAAAAAGAAAGGAGTAGAAAAAATATTTGAAGACATAATAACCAGGAATTTTCTAAAATAACAAACACAACAGACTACAAATTAAGATACTGAGAGAACTCCAGGCAGGACTAAACACATACAGATACACTCACACAGACTCATGCGCCTGGACTTATCATGGTCAAACTGATTATCAGTGGAATCGGGTGCTGTCAGCCTAATCCATTTATTATAAGGTTCCCCAAAGCTTTGCATGCGGTTCTTCTAGCAGGCTTTGGTGATCCTTGTCTAGGTGCACTAATTCTTTAGGGATTTTTCTTCCCAATAGCTACCAAAGCAAGTAAAGCATTAAAGATACCTTTCCAATTCCTGTTTGCTAACACTGGTTCCTTTTATTCCAGTATTTTTTTGGAATGAAAATTTTAATTTACGTCTAGACATTTTGTTTTTGCTGTTATCACATTAAGAATGAATGGGAATTAAGAGAACTGAAAAATAAATAGGAATCCCACAATGGTATGAGTAGACTGTAAGAATACCAGAATGATAAAATCAATCATATGTTTTATTAGAAAAGATACTTTTACAAACATGTCTTTATTTAAAAAGTTCTGTGGGAGAAAAACAGTCCATAGAAGGATTAAATTAAATTCCATGAGTCAAAGTTTGTTTCATTTAGCTGAAAGGCAATTGATATGTTGGTAATGGTAACATTAATTTTAGTGCTTCTTGTTTTAATTCTGCAGTTTAAGATTTTTGGGGTTGGTGGATAAGTGTTGCTTTTCAGTATTTCGCATGGCCTTCACAAGTAATTCTCCCTGTTCATGTGTGTGCCTGTTTCTTTTTATGATTCTTGCATCCATTCATTCATTACTATTACCTGAGTCCTGAGGTTCTAACTGAACGAGTTGGCCCTGGTGCCATAATAAGGGTATTTATATTTCTTGGTTTCGCTTTGTTGGCTCCTCAGGTTATCCTACCTTGCGGATAGAGAAGAATGACTTGAGAAGTGTCACTCTTTTAGAGGCCAAAGCAAAGGTGAAGGATATAGCAGTATCCAGGGAGAGGATAACACTAAAAGATGTACTCCAAGAAGGTATTTTTTACCGCAAAATCACTTCTTCAAGGAATTGAATCTTAGCACTATAACGTTTTTTTTGTTTCAAATTTTAAGAATTTCACCTCATTTTGTGCCTGAGGATAGAAAGCGGTAACACTTTATTTCCTTTATAAAATTGGTTTTCATTTTCCCTTTCTTTAGGTTTTTAATTTGCCTTAATACACCTTTGATGTATTTCTTGATTTTCAAGTATATTTAAGTGTGTACATATATATGTGTGTTTGTTACCTTTAAAGTACATTTTCTGTTTAGTTCTTGTTTAAACGTGATCTCTACCTAGCAGGTGTTTTTGAAATATTCTAAGTAATTTCTATTCTTAGACTAGTTGTGAAGATTAGGTGAAGCGGTGCACATTAAGTGAACTAACACATCATAGGTGTCTAATAGCTACTAGTGCCCTTGCCTTCCCCACTTGCTGGTCCTTACTTTCTTTCTTGATTTTTAAGGCATTGATAGGGGAGATGTTGAAAGAAGGGGACAGAAACTAATCATAAAATACTTCATTGCAGTCCCCAAGTTGTTAATAGAGGATTCCTTTTCCCTTCTCCTAATGCAGTTTGGAATGTTTTGGATGCAGATTAGTCATTATGAATTCATTTGTTAGCTGGGATGTTACAGGTCAGTCACAGCTAAGTGAGGCTGTCCCAATGGCAAATAGTAAAAATAGTAATTAACAGAAGCAGATTTTGGGGGTCTATTTTTGAGTGTATGAATAGAATCCATCTTCTTCCTTTGTCATTGCTCTGAGGCTAAGCCTAGAAACTCATAAATGCCTCTGTTGATATCCTGTTACTAAGCCCCAGTGCTCCTGACTATATCGTTAGTTTATTTAGGATAATTCAGAAAGAATTCTCACATACTTAGTTTAATATGGCACTCCTAAAAGCAAGTTATTTCATAGTTACAAATAACTTCTAGTCATTAGAACACAAAGATTTGGGTCTTTTTACTCTAGGGCTGGGTAGTGTTTATCACATATAACCTTTAAAACAAAACACATTATATTTGTTTTAAATTACACCAGAAAGTTTTATACTTACAATTAATGAAGGTTATCATATGAACTCATTAATTATTATTTTTCCTTTAGGTACTTTTGGGCGTATTTTCCATGGGATTTTAGTAGATGACAAAGATCCAAATAAAGAAAAACAAACATTTGTAAAAACAGTTAAAGGTAGGATTTATTTCCCATACTGTTTCTATAGTGCTTTCCTAAGGTGGTTCATGCCAGTGCAATTCTGTCTCAAATCTTCAGTATATGCCAGACTTTTTAATCAGTCCATGTTAATTTAGTTCATATGGTGCTAACTTTTTAGGCAATTTGGGTTATTCTCATTAGGTTTAGAAAATAGAAGTCTAATAAATTAAGACATTAAACTTTTATTAGATACAACTCAGGCTTCTAGTTAAAACTGCATCTACTTGACTTCATTGTTGCTCTATGTAATACTGTATTTTTCTTGGTTTGAAATTCTCTGGTTTTTCTCTGTTAAAAAACATTGTTTTTGGTTTTACCTCCCCTCTACCACACAGTAGTGAGGACTGTAAAGAAAAAACATTGACTCCCAGACTCTCAGTACCTTATATGGGTACCTACTCCTTACCTTTCTCCCATTAGCCCCTGCCTTTATTTTGGCTGTTGTATATAATGCGGCAGAAGATATACGTATGTGTATGTGTATATGTGTGTGTGTTTCTTAGTATACTTTTTCAGGTATAGCCATAGTTGGAATGCTGGTCCAGGAGTGTTCATATTTAAAATTTTGATAAGAGATTGCCGGTTGCCAAATTATTCTATAAAAGGTAGCACTGGTTTACATTTTCATTAACAATACCTGCTTTCACATATTCTCCTTTTGGAAAAATGTGATATGTAATTTTTCACTTACTGATTTATATAAATTTTTCAGTTAAGAGATTCCCTATGAAAATATGCTAGGATATGATTTATATATTGCTTATTCCCTAATACTGATGAATCAGCAAGATCCTTTAAAATATTAGAACTTAAATATTGATAATTGATATTTATAAAAGCACAAGTAATTCTTAGTTGTCTATTTGCTCATTTTAAGAGAAAGAAAAATGTAGAAATTGATGGGGCACTTCATATCTGACTGTCTATATAAGTTGAGATGATAATATACTAATTTTGGAAAAATGAATTTAGCATTTTGAATAGAATTTGATATAATTTCGCAAAACTGCTTATTTAAGGATGCTACAAACACACACACACACACACACACACACACACACACACACACACTCAAACACCTTTTATCTTTTTTAAACAAATGGTTTATTATACTATTCAGTTTTAATTTTATTCACCCACTTCTCCTAGCCCCAAAACACTTAGAGGTTAGTATTTAAGTTAGGCCCCATTTTGTTCTCTGACTAGTTTTGAAGGATGTTTTACGTATTACTCTTTGTAAATGTAAAATTTGAACTTTAATAATACTGCCCTTTGTTGCACTTCCCCGTTTTTTAAGAAAACACTTTCCTTTAACTCTAATATTTCTTCTGGGCTTTGTAAATATTCTATGGACAATTTAGAACTGGGCTTACTAATTTGTTCAAAAGAATCTTGAACTAGCAAAAAAGGTTTCTGTACAGAATTGGGTTGATTTAGGGTCTGAAGGGGGGAAAAAAGGAAATAATAGTGATAAGAAAACACAATGCGGATACTGGGACTGTTTCACAAGATAAGATTTCTCTTCCCGTATACACTTGAATTGTAGTCACTAGCTTGTTTCTTCACTTTACCACTGTAATTATTATGTTCCCTCTGAGCTAGACGAAAACAAGAGAAAGCACAGTGAGTCCTCAGCCAAGATGTGGTCATGGTTTGCCTGGGAAACAGAGAGGAAGTGCTTTGCCCACAGTCTTTGCCTCAAAATTGTTCAAGAGATAACTCCGCATGATTGAGTGTCTCTGAGATTTACTCCTGTGGAATGTTATTTTAATTTTTTTAATTGAAGCTACATAGAACTGACAAAGTTCTTTCACAAATCTGTATGCTTTGTTACATGCTACACAATTAGAAGTGTAGCTTAAGATGCAAAAAATAAGTTTTTAAAAGATAATTGAGCATAAGCATAAGCAGGAAATTGCATTCTTAAAAAACATGTAATGTTGCACAAGGACTTATGGATACGCCAGTAGAAATGTCCAGAAATTGAAATTAGGAATCTGAATTTCAGACCATGAATGTGAAATGAAGTTCTGTAAAATGAATTAATTGATTTGAATTTATTGTTACTTTATTTTATAATTGCTAATTTTTTGCAGTTTGGGGATGTGTTTTTTATCATTTTCTCTTTTGTAACTTTTAGAATGTAATTATTTTATAGTATTGTTTTCAAATGTATATCTCTTGAAAATAGACCTTTCAGTGTTTAAAATGAAAAGACATGGACTATACTGAGAAAGGAATCCAGGAAAATGATTTTCTCTTAATAAATTGATAGCTTTCTTAGATCATCCAGTTCAGATGTCCCTTACTTCATAGAATATGCTTATTAAAGTTAAGAACTTGAAAAATATTATGCATAAAATGATACATACTGAAGTTACCTTTGTTTTACTTGGGTTTTCATACCAGTTGATGGGAAAGTAAGCTCTTAAGAACTGGGTGGGACCTCCAACTGGTACTTGTTTTCAATCCTAAAAAGGTCCTACCAGCCCCCAGATAGCCCTGGCTGTAATTTCATGAAAGATAATTTAGATTATAGAAAGAGTGAATAAGGCACATTGTGCCATTTACTAGATGATCCTAAATTTTAAGCAGTTTTTAGACAAGTAGAGTTTATTCAAGCAGACACTGTGTGGAGCACCTTTTCCAAAGAAGTACCAAGTATTTCAGGTCCTTGGCTTTTTGTCCACCCATTTTACATACCTACAAAAGTCTTAACTAAGTGAAGCTGTCTGAAAGGGGACAGTACTAGTGAGTATAGGAGAGGGAGTGATTCCACCAGTTAGTCCTAGAGGTAAATGAAATTTGTAATTTTCAGCTTTGACAGCTTCACTGTTAAAGGGTGACAATGGTACATCATCATAGTGCTTGAGCTCAGTGGTCTACATATTACTGTTGGTTCAGCCTTTTGCTAGGTAGGGTTGGGGTGTAGATCTTGGCTTTACCGATCTTTACATCCTTTTCTTCCTCTTGGTGCATTGATCAGAAGCTTTATAAGTTGTTATTACTGTTGACATACAAATTAGCTATTGGTTTCTCTGAAAGTGTTTTTAGAGATACACTATACTCAAAATTTTATTTTTAATATCTAAAAACCATTTAAAAAATAAAACTGATTTTCAATTTTATAGTGAAAGTATACTTGTTCTATTGATATTCTATAGAAAATTCTATAGAAAATATTTGATGGCTTATAGTTCTTGGGAGATACAGACTAAACATACTGATAAATTGCATTATCATGTTTTTGTTTCAAAACCATTGAACTAAAAAGCCAGTTTTAGTTCTGTTTTATTAATTTGGACCAAAAACCATGAGTTCAGAAGCAGAAAATAAAATGGAATAATCGTTTTAATTTCGGATGTTCTGTGAAAATTAAATTGTTTTCTACTAATTTAATATTGATTCTTTGTGTTTATTATAACTACAGAAAGGTAAGAAGAAGAAAACAATAAAATTGTCTGCAGTCTCCAGTCAGAACTCTTGTGGTCATTTTTTTTAGTTTTATGTTTGTAAGGTTAGAAAGTGTAAACAAAACAGAAAGGTACAAAATGTAAATCTTCCCATCTCTAAAATAACCACTATAAATAATTTCTTTTGATTTGCTTCATGAGTAAGAGAAAAAATGCACCCAAGTATATCTAATTTTTTAAATAATTTTGTTTTTAAGCTGTAACTGATCACACAAACACAGTTTTTTTGCAGCTTGCTTTTTAAATTTAATGTATCTTGGACATCTTTCTCAAAATGTATAGATCTAAATCTTATTTCTAAAAATAGTCACACAGTATTCTGATATGCTAATTTTTAACTAGTTTTCCGTTGATGGGCACTTTTGTTGTTTTGCATTTCTTACTGTTACAGTTGAACAATAATTCTTACATTATATGATCTTTTGTGGATATATCTGTAGAGTAGACTCTTAGCAGTGGGACTGATGATGTAAAGGGTATATGCATTTAAAATGTTAGATATTGTTTTCCCACCTACCATGGTGCTCTGGTGAGCCTCACACTCTTGCCCAGACGGGTAGGTTGCTGGTTTTTTGTCTCTTCCAATCTGATGGGTAAAATGGTGTGTCCTTAAGTTGCATTTCTTTACTGAGGAGTGAGGCTAAAAGTCATTTTGTAATTTTGTTAGTCACTTGTGTTTCTTTTTTCAGTAAACTGTATGTTTATTCCCTTTGCCTCTTTGTCATTTTTTTTGTTTCTTACTTATTTATATGAACTCTTTAAAGAAGGGAAAAATTCATTAGCCCTTTATAAAATGCCTACGTGTTATGGATATTTGTCCACTCTTTTATTACTTTGTTTATGGAACCTTACTTAATTTCTAATTTTTATGTAGTCACATTTATCCATAATGTCTTCTGTTAATATTGATTTACTCAGTGGGATTACCTACCACAATAGAGTTTCAGGCTAGAGCCATTTGGATTTACCTGTATTTTATAATGAAAATTTATTTTATATAGTCTGAGATAATTATTGACTAATAGCAGAATATATTAATATCATATATATATATATAATGTTATCATTTAAGACAATGTCTTTTTCTTTATATAGATCAAGCTTCTGAAATTCAGGTGACAATGATGCTTACTGAAAGTTGTAAGCTACGAGGTCTTCATCACAGGTAAGAGAAGAAACCACCCAGCATCTAAGTGTTAAACATGGTAACAATTTTATTTTCAGGACATTGTGAAATGTTCTGAATCAAAAGCTTTTTGGAACAGTTTAATTTTTTTTCAGAACATAAAAGTGAATGCATGCTCATTGCACAAAATTTAATAACACAGCAAAGTAAAAGGAAAATAGTGTGTAAGCCCACATCTATATAATCATAGCTAAGATTTTGAAAAGGGTTTTTACATATTTATGTGTGTATTTCTCTTAAAAAAATAGGATGATATACATAAACTAAAAAAATTTGTTACAAGATTTTTTATACAATACCAAAGACAAGAATAATAAACACAGTAAGCCTACCTCCTAAATGTAAAGGTAGTTATTAACATTTTGCCATTTTTGCTTTGTGTGTGCATACATTTGTGTGCATCTATCATCTATCTAGATAGGTGTGGATAGGCAGATATTTGTGCCTGTGGAAATATTTTAAAGTAAATTGGATATCTTAACACTATCAATGCATTTCCAATATGCATTTTCCAAAAAAATGAGGATATTTTCCTACATAATCACAATGCCATTATTATCTTTACAAGTTAACATGCTTTTTGATATTAACAAAGCAAAGTATCTAACTTTTCTTATGGATAACTATAAATTCATGTCTATATTATAGTAGTAGTTCACTGAATGGATATACCACCTTTTATATAACAAATCTCTTGTCATTAGGTCATAGTATGACTTAAAAAAATATATAGTTCTATATGAAGAACTTTTTTTAAAAAACTTTTTATCAGTCTTCTTGACAGAGCTATAACAAAAGCTTCTACCTTCTGAGAAAAAAGGGCTTAAATAATAGTATCACAATGTGCAGCAGTATCAATATTAGGTCAAGATTTTTTGAAAGTACTTTGTAGAGTCAGCTTGATTTGTATGTCTACTGAATCTTTGGTCACATGTTAAAAAAATGGAAAGTGATCATCCCTTTTTTTTTTCCAGGAAGATATTTTTATTATTTTGAGGTACCTAAAATGTACAAATCTCAGTGTACAGCTTGATGAATTTTGACGTGTGAATGTACTCATGTAACTATCACCCAGATCAAGATGCTGATCATTATCACTAATTTTTTTTTCCTCTTTCACCTATTTCACCCATCTCTCCATCCCCCTGCCCTGTGGAAACTACCAGTCTGTTCTTTGTGTCTGTTAGTCTCTTTCTGTTTTGTTTGTTCATTTTTCTTTTTTAGATTCAGCATGTAAGTGAAATCATATGGTATTTGTCTTTCTCTGCCTGGCTTATTTCACTTAGCATAATACCCTCTAGGTCCATTTATGTTGTTACAAATGGCAAGATTTCATTCTTTTTATGACTGAGTAATATACCATTGTGTGTGTGTGTGTGTGTGTGTGTGTGTGTGTGTGTGTGTGTGTGCGCGCGCGCGCCACATCTTTTTTATCCATTCATCTATTGATGGACACTTAGGTTGTTTTCATATTTAGGTTATTGTAAATAATGCTGTGATAAACATATCTTTTCAAGTTAGTGATTTTGTTTTCTTCGGGTAAATTCTCAAAAGTGGAATTGCTGGGCTGTATAGTATTTCTGTTTTTAGTTTTTTGAGAACCTTCCATACTTCTTTCCATAATGGCTGCTCCAATTGATAATCCTACCAGTTGTGGATAGCGTTCCCTTTTCTCTACCTCCTTGCCAACACTTGTTATTTCTTGAATGACCATCCCTGTTAGAAGATATTTATAGACTTCTGAAAAAATAAAAAGATGGAAAGGAAAGCATACAAAAGGCATCAGTGCATTTTAATTTCTGTGTACTTCGAGCAGTTACTTTACCAAAAAAAAAGTTGATTACTTAGTTTTACATTTGAATTTTGTTTATACTTTGGTTCATATTCAAATGAATCTTAGAATCTAAAAAGAAGGCAAGTTATGGTAGAATCAATAAAATGGTAATGAAAATGAAACTGAGTTCTTTGGCATTGTGAAGATGGAAAATAAATAAGCCAATGGCAAGGAGACAAATATTTTTGCTTTAGTTGAATATAAAACAAGCTTCTTAGCTTCTGGGCAACCAAGGCTGAAGGAAACATTAGAAGTTGATAAATCTCACTATTAGAAGGGAAAGAAACATAGATGTTCCTTAAGAGAGAGAAAAGTTATTCTGGTTTCAAATTCCAGAGCGAATGTCTCATTAGGTTTATCATGTCCTTGGGACATTGATTAATATAACAAAAAGACACTCTTGAATTTCATTGAAAGTAAAAAAGCCAGAGACTTTTGAAAAAATTGAACAAATTATATTTGAGGAACTGAAGATGTTCCTTTGAAAGGGTTAAGGAGTGTTTCCTTCCATTGACCCGATTCAGTCCAAGAATGGAATTCCTCATCTGCAGAGGAATGGATGGATAACTCATCCCTTAGACTATATTTTCTTAAAAACACATTTTGTTTCCTTTAGATAACAAAACAAGAACTGGGTAATGATTAGTTGGAAATGTCCGTTTTGACAGTGTTGGGAGTGTCTGCTGTTCTGTCATGCTGATTCCAGGGGGAGGAGCCAACAGTGTTATACTAGTATGTAATGTTAACCCAGGACTTGGGTACTGACCTAGTATTCTAACCCTGATGAAAGGTCTGCATCACTTCAGCACAGGAGTGGGTGGCAGGCGTAAAGGTGGACAAAGCCAGGATTTTGCCAGGAAGCAGTTTTATAGCCACTGTAGTCCAAAGATGCTTTGGCTGAAAAATGTTCAGAGCAATCATTTGCAGCATTTTCTCATGAGGTTCTAAACATCCTGCTGGGGTTTTCCAACATCCTATCAGGATGAATTAGCAGCCGCAGGTTATCATTATGTGATGCAAGGGGATGGCATTTTAAAATGGGTTAAAACTGGACAGTCAGTGATTATGGCAGCTTATAGTTTGGTCATGGTTAATTGTTCCTAATTATAAAGTGATACCAGATTCTTCTAGTTTTTAACGAACAAAACACATTGTCAGTACATTCATTGTTCTTTCCATTCACTGTAGCAGTTCATTTTATTTTTAAGGGGACTGGGACCTACAACACATTTCTTTTTGACCCTTGATATCTAGACTATTCGTGGCTGTATGTATGCATTTGGGCTGTTCATTTTTTTACTTGGATTCATTAAGTGCCCATTTTGCACTTGAAACTCTGCTAGGTATGAAGGATAAAAATGAAATAATGATCTCTAGTGAACAGTAGAATTTATCAAGCAAACTAAGTAACAGCAAGAAATGGCACCTGGTTTCAGAATTTAACTTTATAAAAAAGTAGTTGTGATATGGAATTACACATTTAAAACATGTTTACTTTATGTTTACATTCCATGAATAAGAGTTGTAAAATGTTGAACTATTTTAAAGCATTTTGAAATTCTTTCTTTTTACTCCTTTTTACACTGGAATTCATGAGATTGGTTTTTATTGTAAGTTAAAATAGCTGTATAAATAAAAGGTAGCTATCAACCTATTTTAATACATCAGAGTGTTTCATATCAAAGTACTCATGAGCTATTTCTCCTTATGGTTTGACTCTGTTGGTCCCAGGGTGCCTGAGGGCAGGCCCTTCACATGCCAACTGCCTCATGGCTCCCAGTCTGCAAGCACCCCTAGCAAGACTGAGAACTGGGTGCATTTGCCTCAAGTCCCCATGGAAACTGCCCTTCCTCCATTTTGTTCTCTGTAGCACCTGCATTTGCTCTCATCCACACTTGTCCCAGACTTCCCCTCTTTATCCTCCTTTCCTTTATAAAATGAGCAGAATGAAGATGAGCCATTTGTACTTTGAAACATGTTCATGCAGCTTGTTACCTTTCCTAGCAGGCTCTTATCCTCTGGCAATAGAATGAATGGTTTGATCTCATCCAACAAACTTACTGCACCTGGATAAAATGCCTTTAACTCTCCTTGGCGAATTTCAGTCATGAAAATAATTTTTCAGTAAGAGAAATAATTTTGGGATGTTAGATTGGGTAACTCTCCACATTACCTCTGAAATTTTGGCATGCTCAGGTGAATACCTGAGCACAGACCTGCTAGTCAATTTAGTGTGTGGGGGGCTGGGTGTGAAAAGAGGCTCTGTCATCTTCCCTGGGCCCCTCTTGCTTCCTTGGGAAGGAATGCCCAGTCATCTGGGGAAAGCACAAGAGTTTTGGAATCAGATGACATCTTTTTTTCTCCACATACCTGCCATTTGTCTTCAGCAGGTTACCTGACTTCTCTCTCTGTTCCTCACCTATGAAGCAGGACTAATCAGACTAATCATTGCTGCCATTCTTAGGCCATAATGCAAGTAGAAGCTTTACAGAGGTGTTACCTCCTACAGGTTTACTGTTCTCTGAATCCTCATTTTTCCAGCTGCTCAGGGTCAGTGCTTTCCCTGTTAAAACTCCTGCACAGCGTGGGCAAAGCCCATAACTTTCATTTGTGCACTCTTAGGTCAGAATCGTGACTGGTTTTAGAAGACATATATGCTAAATTGAGACAATTTAGGAAATACAGAGAAACAAGGTAGAAATGATGGAAAGTCCCACAGCTCAAAGACAACAACTGCCTATTTCTATGCAGATTTTTACTATTTTTTCTTCAATTTGTAATTACCGTGTAATCCTCTCCATATTTGTAATATGTGAATTTTATTATCTTTCTCTCCTATAAGATAAGCTTTTACTCATGTTCTCCTTAACATCTCCTTATAATCATTTAATCATTACATACTATCCTATTATTTGGATGTACACTTTTCATTACTTTTGGACATTCAAGTTGTTAGCAACTTTTTCTATTAGTATTGCATTAACTCTCCTTGTCCACGTGGCTTTTTTATGTTTAATATTATTTCCTATTGGATAGCCTTAGAGGCAGAATTTACTAAGTTAAGGAATAGGAATGTTTTTAAGCCTATGTTATTTGTGTTATTTATCAAATTTTTTTAAGTGCTTATTTTCCATGGCACAGAATACAAAGCATTAGGTTAAAAATAAGAGTTCATATTAGTTTTTGCCTTCTAGGAATTTTCAGCTTGGTGGAGAAAAATGAGGTCATTATGTTAAAAGTTATATAACCTTGGGAAAAAATTTCCAGATACCAGTGGAAGAGGTGTCATTAAGGCAAGAGGATGAAAGTATGTGTGCCGTAGAAATTAAAGCAAGAACAAGACTGTTTACTATATGCTTGGCTTTATTTTGTACATCATAACATTTTATGGTTGGTGGGATCCCCATCCCTGTCAAAGGTATGGAAACTAAGGCAAAGAAAGACAGTCACACAGACAGTAAATAGTAAGTTTAGGAATTAGAAATCAGATTGTAAATCCCATGTGACCAGCTAGAGCCTTCTTGGCCTTTGTGGCAATTTTAGCCTCTTAGAGGCCTTCTTGGCTATCAGATTCTTGTTCCCAGTATGCATTGGGGCCTTTTTTTAAAAGTGTGATTATGGACCGAAAGGAATGTTAAAATATACTCATGGTCAAGTCCTTTTTAGGTGCCTCTGATTACCCTTTTGAGTAAAAATTTAGTGCAGCTAGAGACTCCAGTCCACAGGAAATAACTGAGTTTATATATAACTTTCTCTAGAAAAGGTGCATATGTGGGAAACACTGAAGTCTAGTTTAAAGAGCCTTTATAATTTTACATTTTTAATGGTAATTATGTTTTTAAGTATGTTTGAGATTTTCTTGTTTTCTTTCAGGTTTTCTTAATTTTATTCCTTTTTATTAAAAATAAACCCCTGAGGTTTTAGATTTCACTTATCTTTCTCCTGATTTCTTGTTATTTTATAGAAATCTTCTTCCTATTACCCATGTGTGTATAGAAGAAGGAGAAAAGCCCATGGTGATTTTGCCTTACATGAATTGGGGGAATCTTAAATTGTTTTTACGCCAGTGCAAATTAGTAGAGGCCAATAACCCTCAGGTGAGAAAAATTTGCCCCAAATACCAAGTATTTACCCAAAGCTTTCTGATGATATCTTCAAAAGTAGATGTTAACATTCTTATATATAAACTGTTTAAAGGCCTGCAAAAAGAACCTCAAAATGAACCAGAACATATTTATAACCTGGTGGTTTAGAGCAGATAGTTAATGATTCTTCCTGAGGCTTACACTTTACTGATGCTGAAATTTTTTTTTATATCCATTGTATGTTTACTCATAATCATTTCACTCCCTCTGTAACACCATCTCAGTCATTTTCCTGATAACTCTTTGAAGGACTTGTATTAGATCTCCCTTCTATGAATGGAAACAGATTTTACAGAGCCATTTGGTTTATATTATACCAAAAGCTGGTGTTGACTGGAGTGCTAGATTGTAGGGGATAATTGAGTGTGTTTTTAATATGCTGGCTATACGATGCCAGTCACCTAAGAATTTCTTTCTCTTCACTACTGTGTACATAGTTGTGAAGCATTTGGTCAGATTCCAAACACATTATGACAGTAGAGGTAGTAAAGCCTAGTGAGAGTTTTGCTGCCTACTGCATTTTGTAACCACATTAAGTTGGTTTTAGGATTTATAATAATGTACTTCCAGTTGCCAGGAGAAAGTGGATTGAAAGCCTTCATTGAATAGTTGGTTTAATATGTGTAATATGCCTTGTAAATTGACAGGATTAAAGCCAAGGTTTCCAACAAGTGGTTGGAGGCTCTATCACTCCTCAGCCCTCATTACTGGTGTCCTGGCTCCAGAGGAGCATATCAATAGAGTTGTAGGCTTGTATTAATTTGAAAATGGTCCCCAGGGGACAATCTCCTAATAAAAGCTATTATTTTTATAGAAAACAAGTTATTAAATCATAAGCATTTGAATTAATGCCTTAAAAATTAAACATTCTTTGAACAGATAGGTACTAAGCAGCTACTGTACGCATTGGATGTTGGGGGGAAATACCTGCTGGGTGAGAGAGACTGTGAAATTTATGGTAGATTATACTATAGAATGATAAGGTCTATAATAGAAACAGGTACTGGGAGCTTTGGGAACATATACTTGGTCAAAAAGTAGCCTTTCAAACTCAGTGTATAGATAGAAGTATTTGGGGATGGAGTAGGATTGGAATGAACTGAGTAGTTGCCATCGTAATTTTTTCACTAACTGCAAACGCTATTATTTTCTGTTACACAGGCAATTTCTCAGCAAGACCTGGTACACATGGCTATTCAGATTGCCTGTGGAATGAGCTATCTGGCCAGAAGGGAAGTCATCCACAAAGACCTGGCTGCTAGGAATTGTGTGTGAGTGCCAGGAGCTTGTTACTGTCATTTGATGTTTAGTTCTTTCTCAATTTGGGGTTTTCTCCAGGAGTCACAGTGGGAATTGTATTACATTAAAGAGTAACTGTGATCCATATTTAAAAAATACTCTCATTTCATTTGATGTTCGTGTCTTTACTTTTCAGCATTGATGACACACTTCAAGTTAAGATCACAGACAATGCCCTCTCCAGAGACTTGTTCCCCATGGACTATCACTGTCTGGGGGACAATGAAAACAGGCCAGTTCGGTGGATGGCTCTTGAAAGTTTGGTCAATAATGAGTTCTCCAGCGCTAGTGATGTGGTAAGTGCTAGGATCCTAGAAGTCAGTAGAATGGAGAAGCAGCTTTGTTTTAATATGTTTTTCTATTTTTTTAAATATAGTAACTGTTCCCTGAAATTTTTCATTAAAAAAGCAAGTGTACTTAGCTCCCAGTCTAGTCAGTTTATGGATACAAGCTGTGACCCAAACCATGGGCCATTGAAATCTTATTTCATCCTCACAATAGCTCTGAGCGGCTATTAAAACTATAAGGTAGGTAGACACTGTTGTCCCAGTTTTAATGAGGATTTTGAGGCTAAGAGAAATTACAGTATTTGATTATTCTTTTACTTGAGTCTCAGAATGACCAAGTGGTTGCCAGATCATAAAGATTTATTGTTAAATTTTTTCAAATAATCTCAAGTATTATGGCCAGTGTAGTTTATAATTCCCCCAGATGTCATTCCCTTCCTTTTGTCAGTTTTTGAGTGGTTCTGCCACTTGAGCAGATCATGTAGTGGGAGCCTTTATACTTTGATGAATAGTTCCAGAAGCCACATTTATTTGTGTGTATTTTGCAGGCATTTTTAATTGTTTTTTAATTTCTGTCACTTTTTAGTCTGATTTGAAAGATTATCTGTATCTTGCTTACTGCACTTTATTTTTATAGCTGAATATTTAGAGATTAGGCAAAACTTTTGCTTATAAGTTTCCCTTATATGATCATGTTAGTGATGCATGTAAAATCTTATAATATGCCTCAAAGTTACAACTGTAAAAATTGGGCATACTATTTCATTGTATCTTGTGTCTCATTGATATATTTTATTTGTAATATAGGATTACTCTTTGGCTTCTAAGTTTGTATGCCTAAAGGATTATTTATTTTAATATATTCCTTTCCTCAGTGTATTAGTGTCCTGTAGCTGTTTTAACAAATTACTGCAACCTTGGTGCTAAAACAACAGAGATTTATTCTCTCACAGTTGAATTCTGGAGGTCAGATGTTTGAAATGAAGGCATAGACTGGGCCATGCTCCCTCCAGAGGCTCTAATTGGGAAACCTTCCTTGCCTCTTCCAGCTTCTGGTAGCTGGCTGTTGGCATTCCTTGGCTTGTGGCTGCATCTGTCCACTCTGTGTTCATCTTCTCCTCTGTGTATATATCTGTCTCTTAAAACTCCCTCTGCCTCTCTCTTATAATGATACGTATGATTGCATTTAGAACCCACCTACATCATCTACGGTAAGTTTCTACTCTCAAGGTGTCCCTAGCTTGCACATCTTTTGCCATTTAAGGTCATATTTACAGGTTTGGGGGATTACAATGTGGACATATCTTTGAGGTCACCATTCAAACTGCCAAACTCAGTAATTGAAGTTATCTAAGATTTCCTTACTAAAAAACTGATATTCCAATTTAAAATCATTAAAATGATGATTTGCTAAAGGGGAAACCTTTTCGTTAATTACAATCTACTAATTTTTTTCTTTTTCTGAAGCTAGGTTAGCTATTTGATGTATTGTGCCTTTTTACATACCAATTGCCTTGATAAAATGAGCTCACTTGATGTGAATGAGCAGTTTACTTCCAGGTTTGTTTGTTTTTACTTTTTTTCTGTAAATTAAGTTCTTTCACTGTGCACATCTTCAAAATATTTTGTTTTAACTTAATTTAAAATCAACTACTCTGAAAAAATTCTTATCTGACACTTGTCAGATGGGCAGACATATCAGTGATAGTGAGAAGGGCTGTTCTTGCTTCATGGACCAGCTGCAGAGGTTAACAGTGGGTGGAAACTTGCTTCGTGTTGCCACAGGCTTTCCCACCCAGAGGCATGGGACGTGTTAGAGGATGGGAGTGGGGTGGACTGAGGGAAATACAGCCAGACTCTTAGATATTGAACCTTGAGGATTCAGCTTGTATAGCAGCAGATAACTAGGCCTGGCCTGTTTTTTTTTTTTTTTCAGAGCTTTGATAATAAAATAGAACTTCTGTAAGTCCAGGGAGAGGAAATCCCGGGGCAAAATACCTCTAAAAACCGAAATCAGTCAAAGGGAGAAACAAAGTTTAAAACCTGTTTATCGCTTACAAACTGCAGTCCGGCCCATCCCTCTCTCCAGCTCCAGCAGTAGCAAAACCGACTCTCCCCCTCTCTCCCCCTCTCACCCCTCAGGTACAGATAAGCGCTCCACTGCCCTGGTAATTACCCATTGATATGGAGATGAACTTCTCTCCACTAGGAATTATGCAAATCCACTAAAGCCATACTTCTTTCAACCCTTGAACTCCTGTTGATAAGCATATGTACTAAAGCCAAGCAAGATATTCTGGATAAATTACAATTTTACCCACAACTTCTCTGTCTAATGTCAAGAAGTTAAAATTCCAAGTAAAGCAATATGAATACACAAAGCAACTTACAAGCTTTAATGGTTTTATAAAGGGAACCTGGACTTTTTTCCAGGGGGAGAAAGGGGTTGCTTTATTGTTTTTTATTTTTATTTTTCTCAAATAATATAAAAAGAAAAAGCAGAGTTCGATTTTAGGGCAGCACACACCTGCTGTATTGCACAGTGGAAGCCCCCCAGATATGCATTATTTAATTTAATGTTTCTGTGTAGGTATTCCATTACATATTTATGCAGTAAAGGAATTATTTTTTACAACACTTATGATGAACTTTTTCATGGGAGCTCCAGAGTGAAAACTAAATTAGATGATATACTTTGAATTAAAGAGAGTACTGTTAATAATACATCTCTACATAATGTGATTTATGTCTCTTCAGCTGTGTACACTCCCCTGTATTAGCTGATAAAGATCTTATTGAAGGATAGGTTTAGTTAGGAATTTCAAAATCATACTTAGAATTAGTTATTTTTATGGTATTCTATAAATTTTGCAAAAGTTCACATATTTTATGTAAGCATCTGCCTTACACCAAAATGCCATCATACCAAATACCTTGTTGCTGCTTGATCACTTGACAGCTTTGTTTAAAGAAATTACCACAAACTTAATGGTGAGCACCTTAACAGATGACTTTAAAATCATAATTATTTCTAGTGTGTCTTGACGTGAACTTACTTTAAGTGTCTTTGTGACCCAAATTCTTCTGAGCTGTACTTAGAATGTGATGGCGTGAATACCCATTGATTTACATTTAACATGGTTAACTCCTAATATGTTTGTATTTTCTTCTTTAGATTCTGATGAATAAATTTCCTTTAAAATACATAGATATTGATGGTAAAAGAATGCTAATAGAGCATTGTGGACTGATTTTAGATAGGGGCAGTTAAATTTGGGGAAGGACCAAGCAATCCATGAGTGCACAGATATTTGCATCTATGCTGATGAGAGACATCAGTCTATCATTTTCCTTTCACCTTTGGGACCTGGGTGCCATCCCTTTGAGATGTAATCATCAAGAAACAGAACCCTGTCTCCCTGTCTCTGTGGAAGGGCAGGAGCCTAACATCGTGCCTGCCATGCATCCCGTTGGTAGACTCCAGCTGGAAACTCGAGGGCAAGGAGACTGGCTGAGGCAATCCCTAAGGTAGCCCAAAGGTACTGCATGATAAAATGGCAATGGCTACACTTCACTAGTGCCGAGGAGATGGATGACCGAATCTGAGAAAGATATACGTAGAGACTTAAAATACAAACACTATTATTTCTCCAGAATAATTCCTGCCATGGGATGTTACTACAGTTATGTAACCTTCTATTTGGCATTGAGCAGTTAGAAGTGTATTCACCGCCAGCCACAGACATCTCATCTTTCTTCTGGCCTGACAGCCAAGACATCTCAGTGCCGTTTGGATAGATTTTGTTTTGTGATCTGATCTCACAATCCTTTACCTAAAATCAAAGTGAAATCAAAGAGACATTGATAAAGGAAAAGAATATTGCCACTATTCTAAGAAGTGGACTGTTGGCTCTGTTCTCTGTGATGAATGACATTTTCCTTCATTTATTCACATCAATATCTATAACTTCTGAATCTCTAATGTTTGATGTGTACCCATAGCTTTCTTTTGATAGGAATAGTGGGTTACAGTAGTGTTCAGAGAGCAAAGACGTTACTACATAAGTGCTAAATTCCCTGTTATGAAGCATAAAGTCATTTCCAGTTTCTCCCTTGCATGTCCACTGCAGCATCACACACACACACACACGCACACGCACACGCACACATACACACACACACACCAGTACTTCCAAATATTAGGTGCAATGGCAAGAAATTCACTCCTTGACAACTTTTGAGATTACATAGCATTAACATAGTAAATGTTAATTTTCTTAAAAACAGCCACCACTCCTACCACCACGACACAGTGAAAAGGCCCCTATGAATAAAATAAAATAAGTTTTCTGTTCTACAGGAAAATAAAATGCTGTCTCATTGGTGGAAACCAGAGCCAAATCACTTTATTAATAACACTGGAGATGTCAATTTCTCTCTCTTCTGTAAACACAATCACTTTTTGTCTAAGAATAAATTCTGAAATTAGAACTGGAAAAAAAATACATAGATATTTACATATATATGTTTGTGTATATGTGTATATATACACACACATACACATCCCCTAAATATCTTTTGCTTTGGATAACTGAGATAAAAAGGAGTAGGAACACCATTCTGTTTCTTATGACTAGGATTACTATTAGCATAAAAATCCTACCTTTCAGTTTTGTGGGATTGAATATTTTTTGAATTCATATAAATTGCTTTTTAACATTTGTATTGAAAATGGCATGTATAATCATTATGCTGTGCTCCCAGTTTTTCTTTATGGATGGAGTCGGGGATTTAAAGTGTATGTTTTAATATTCTACTTTTGTGCTGAAAAACTTAGTGTAGAGTTATATGCAGAATAAGTAATGTAACCCCACTTCTCCACACATATAAAATACATATTTTAGGTATAAATGAGGTCTATCTTAAAAATAATACATTGCATCTCTGTGTTGTATTTTCACAGTTTTTACTGGTAAGATTTAATATTTCAGTATGTCAGGATTCTTAAAATGTTAGTATCAGCTTTTAACTGTTGAACTTAGGAAATAAGCATAACTAAATGTGACTAGCTAATAAATCTCTTCCTAATATTATTCCAAGATATGGCGTCATCATAGGCAGGCTTAAGAATTTCAGGATATTGTTTTTATTCTGTTTTTATTAGATATAGATAACCACCATAGATTTTTTTCTGATTTTGTTTCCTCTATTTGAAAATAGATTTCATGATTTATAGCTTCTTTGAATTATAATTATAATAGCTAACATAATTCTGCTGTTAAGAAAGCTACTTTCTTTTAAGAGACTAAATGCAGTCAGAAATGTACAATTAAGAGTTATTTTCTTGTCTTTGGGGTATTACATTGTGTTTAAAAAGCAGTTCCTTGGCAAAAACAAGTTAAGGAGATTATTTCCATGCTGATCTTACAAGAATGGCTTATGGCAATATGGAGATCCTTTAAGGTATTTGAACAGTTTTTAGGGTACAGGGCAAATTAAAATGTGTTCCGTCTGCCTTTACATTATTATTTATTGTATGAACATTAAAAGTGTACAGTCATAAAATAAATAAGTCATGGGGATGAATAGTACAGTAGTCAATAATAATTTTGAATGGTGACAGATGATAACTACAGTTATCATGGTGAACATTTTGTAATGTATATAAATATCAAATCACTATGTTGTACACCTGACACTGGTATAATATTATCTGTCAACTATATTTAATTAAAAAGCTTAAAAAAAAGGTTACCTAGAAGACAGAGGGAGGTCTGTAATGTTATCCGGATGCTGTATCTGGAACAGAGTGCTTCTTAATACTCCTGTTCGCCCAGTGTCATGGAAAGTCATTGCCACACCTTGAGCAGATCCGAGCAGAGCTCACATTCAGAATAAACCCATGAAAAGAAGAGGTCTTTTGAACTACTCTGCTATCAGAGAGAAAGCTGTTGTTTTTCAGAGAATGCTTATAATTTTTCAAAGTACAGAAAATTTTCTATTTTATATTATTTCTTTATTATTAATTTTAGAATAATGCTTAGATTTCCAATATTTGTTTCCTTTATGGTTGCAGATTTTACACCTAAATAATCCTAGAATTATTATTTAAATATTAAATTAACATTAAAAGGAATTGATATAAAAACATTAAGAAAAAGCTGGAGAGGTAAAAGGATCATTCAGACATTAGTTTAGGAAATTAAAATTTTTAAGTTTAATATTATTAAAATTAAGAAAATGCTGTTTAGTTTTATTTAATACTATTTAGTAGTTGCAATATTTCTTGGTAATGAGGAATCAGTTTATTTTAGGAGCTATATTTATTTTAGGAATTATATTTTCAGAGGTGGCCAGTTGCTGACTTTTCATCAAGTATTTGCCCTCTATATATTTTCTGTTCTAGCTCTCCATAAGAATACATACTGTCCTCAAGAGCTCTTATGAACATTTCTTCCCCATTATCTTCTCTCTCTTCCCTTTCCCTTATCATTTCATTCTGTTTCACATTCCCTTTAGATTGCCTGTGTTTTGATAGAGCAATGTCTAATCATCTGGTACAGTAGAAAAAAGTGTCATAAATAGCTGATATGAGTGGTGGCCTGATAGGCATCCAATATTGACGCTTCTGTCTTTCCTAAGCACAAATCCTCAGACAGATTCATAGCAGCAGTGGTCTCTTTACAGTCATATATGATGCTCTTTGCCTAAAGATTGCTGACTTCTGAAGTTGCATTAGCAACACATACTAAATTTGACACCTTGTGGACAGTCATTGTGTATCTGGGTACATTTATTTAGCTAGAATAAAAAATATTGGAGGACTATTTAGATTTTTAGGTAATAGATACTAACATTGAAGAATTGTTAAAAGGACCCCTTCAAGGGTCACTTGTATAAATTTATTAAGTGGATCTTAGTAAACCTTTTTTAAAGTAACATAGTTCTATAGATGTGTATTTCAGTTATGATTATTGATAAGACAGAAAATATCTGAAAAATTTAAATTCATAGAATAATAAAAGCTTCAAAAATTGGATATTTAGTATATATTAATAAAGCCTGGACTTTGTGCACAGTGGAGTGTTAAGTTTTGAAAACTTGTGAAAACTGATTAATATCAGTAAGTTGAATGAACTCAAGCTTCCACTATGAGGAATATTCCTCCAGTTTTAATCTTCAGAGTGAACTCTTAATTAAAGGGAGTTGGTAAAGAAAGATCGAAAATCCTTCCCCTGGTTTTCAGAACCTTCTGTTCCTTATCTTCCTTTTTTAGCTTTGTATTTTCCACTGTACATTTCTTTATATTCTGCACTAAAGCTAGTTTGGAATTCCTGCTGGGTCAAAACACACCAGGTACTTTTACGCCCTTTGATTTGATCTTGTTTGGATCCTCAGAGAATTTTCTACCTACCTAAATGCCACACTCTTTGCCTCATGTTTTTATGCATAAGTCATTCTTCCCAGAATGGACAGTGGAAATTCTGCCCTTACTGACTTTCCTTTAGCAGGTGTTCCATAGTTACAGAATTTAAGTTGATATAGTCAAATTAAGTGATTAAGTTGCCTTTTGAGTCATTTATTTTAAGAATATTCACAGCTATCAGTGTTACTTACTCTTACTCTGGAAAGCTGTGTACTTGACTGTACTTGGCCTCACACTGTCTACTTCTGTTTCCATGCTGAATCTCAAATTTCTCCGTGTTTCACTACCACAGACTTCATTTCAAATATCCCATCTCTTCTCTTGACCACATTGTTATTTATCAGTAAATAATTTGTTAATTGACCTTTGTGGCCTGAGGTCCCCTTCCCCCACCCCTTAACTATTAGATATATACATCTACTCTGCCTTTATACCCAGGGCTCATGTTTCTGAAAACTTCAGTGTAGTCTTTGATCCATACTTTTCTTTAGTTCTACTGTTGTAAATTCTAAGTTACTATGGAGATGTAATACAATTGAGGACAACAGGTAGAATATCTGGTTTGGCGGAAAACATGATTGATTTTATATGGGGCATGTTGAGTTCAAGATGCTGATGGGTGGAGTGTGTGTCATTCTGAAAAGTCATAAAAGCAGAATATTAGAAATTGGGCATCAACTTAAAAGAGGAGATTGAGTGAACAGGAGCGTTTGATCCTAGAGGTAATGAATAGAAAGAAGAGACCAAGGAAAGAAACAAGGAATGTTTAGTTTTAGTAAGAAAAGAAAGATGAACAAAGAAATAAAAAGGGAAGAGAATCCTGAGAATGCTGTGTCTTAGAAGCTGAGGAAGGAAATATTAGGATGAAGAAATCTTTGGAGGCATTTGAACAAGCAGATTTAGTAAATCATTAAAAATAGATGTGATTGTCAAGGGCACCGTGGGAGGTGAGAACGTGGGGCAGTAAGTAGATTACACTTGAAGAAGTTCAGCTCTAATGAGGACTGAAAATATAATAGCTTGACAGGATGGCAGAACCAAGAGAGCCTTTGTTTTATTTTATTTGGTTTGTTTGGTTTGGTTTTTAGGCCTGGGGAGCAATGGGGAGAAAAAGATTGTATATGTGGTTATTGGAGGAAAAGTCCAAGAGATGATGGGTGAATCGGTTCAGGAGCCCAGGTAAAGGTATAGTCATGGCACAAGAGAAAGTATAACTCTGAGGTGGGAGTAAAGAAAGAGAGAGAAGATGTAGAAAATTCTTGAAGAACTATCTCTTACTGAACTGAGGGACAACTTCAGGTTGCTGAATATATGTATAATTGGGGTCTCCAAAGTCATGGATGGAGAAGCAAGAATAATGAATAATTAACAACTGAAATGTTTCCAAATTTGGTTATAACTTAAATCCACAGATATAGTAATAGTCCTCAAACACAAGAAACATCAGGAAAGTAAACCACAGCACTTTGTAGTCAAATTGTTCAAAGCTACTAATAGACAGAACATATGAAAAGCAGCTAGAAAAAACATGCTAATATACAGATGAACCAAGGAAATGATGGCAGCAAGTTTCTCATTGGAGGCAATGCAAGTGAGAAGACAGTGAAGCAACATCGTTAAAGTACTCTAAGAAAAAACTGTGAACATGGAATTTAATACTCAGTGAAAATATTTTTCAAAAATGAGGGGAAAATAGACTTTTTCAAAAATACAGAAGCTGAAAGAATTCATCACCAGGAGAATCATACTGTAAGAAATGTTAAAGGAAGTCCTTTAGGACCCAGTAATACCAGATGAAAATGTGTATCCACACAAAAGAGCAAAGAGCACCAGAAATGGGTAAAATACATAAGATTTTAAAATAATCATTTAAATCTAATTAAGATATAATTGAACATATTTCAATGTCCCTCTCTCAATAATTGATAAAATAGAAAATCAGTAAGGATATAGACTTGAATGACACTATCAACCAACTTGATCCAATTGACAACTACAGAACAATCTACCCAACAGCAGAATGCATTTTTTTTTCAAGTGCACATGGCGTATTTACTAAGAAAGACCATATTCTAGGCCTTAATACAAGTCAATAAATTTAAGAGGAATTAACTCATACAAAATAGGGTCTTGTGAGTACAATGGAATTGAATTAGAGGTAAAAAGGAATCTAGAAAATTCCCAAATATTTAGAAACTAAATAGTATACTTACAAGTAACTCATGAATCAAAGAAAAAGAGGAAATGGCAAAGTATTTAGAATTGAAAGAAAAAGACCCAATGTTAAAAAATTGGGGGATGCTGTTTAAGGGGGACATATATACTATTAAACATCAGTGTTGGAAGTAAAGTCTCAAATTAATGAAGTTTCACCTTAAGAAACTTTATAGAAAAAGAGCAAATTAAACCCAAGTAAATAGATGAAAGGAAATAATATAGATGAGATGGAAGTCAGTGAAATATGAAACAGAAAAACACAAAAATCCATGAAACAAATGCTTAGCTCTTTAAGAATATCGTTAAAAAACTCACCAGCACTAATCAGGAAAAAAGAAAAGTTACAAATTAACAATATAATGATTGAGAGGTGATATCATTAAAGATTCTCAAAGGTTTAAGTTACAAGAGAATATTATAAGCAGCTTTTTCCCAATAAATTCAGACACTTGGGTGAAATGGACAAATTCTTTGGGAGATAAGACTTTCAAAACTCACTCAAGAAATAGATAATATAAATAGCCCTACATCTATTCTAGAAATTTAATGTTTAATTTAAAACCTGCCTAAAAAAAAAAACTCTGGATCCAGAGTGAACTCTAAGGTACTAATAAATACCTGCAAACATTTAAGGAAGAAAGAATACAAATTCTACACAATGTCTTTCAGAAAATTGAGGGAATATTTTCTAGTTCATTCTGTGAGGTCAGCATTACCTTAACACCAAAAATTAGAAGAAAAGAAAACTACAAATCATTATCCCTCCTGATAAATAGATGCAAAAATTCTAAACAAAAGTTTAACAAATAGAATCCAACAATATATTTAAAAATATTATGACTACATTAGGTTTTATCCCAAGAATGCAAGTTTTATCATTTGAAAATCAAGTTTTGTAATTTACTATATTAACATATTAAATAAAAACAATTTGATCATCTCAGTAGATGTAGAAAAAATACTAGAAAACAACCATGCCTAACCCCCAGCAGTCTAGGAATAGAGGAGAACTTCCTTAATCTAATGAAGGGCATCTACAAAACAGAACCTGTAGCTTTTTTACGTAATAGCAGGAACAAGACAAAAACACCCACTCTCATCACTTCTCTTCATTATTGTACTTAAGGTTTAGTCAGTGCACCAGGGTAAGAAAAGGAAATAAAAGATAATAAAAAATTGGATAGGAAAAAAGTAACTTTATCTGCAGACATGATCATCTGTGAGGAAAATCCAGTGTGATGTACAAAATACCTACTAAAACTAATGAGTTAGAAAGATTATAAGATACAAGATCAATGTACAAAAATCAGTTGGTACTTCTAATAAGGAAAAATAGGAAAGATTCTTTTTAGTTCTTTTTAAATTGGATATACTTGACGTATAACATTGTGTGAATTTAAGGTGTACACCATTTTACCTTGATAAATTTATATGTTGTAATATGATTGTCATTTTAGTGGTATTTATCACATTACATAAGTATAGTACAATGTTGTCTATATTCGTTATACTGTACATTAGATCACTATGGCTTATTTACTGTTCGTAAGTGTGTACCTTTAAACAATAGCAGTTTTATCCCTTCACCCCCCATCCTTTTGTAAACACCATTTTTAATCGCTTGTTTTCTATGAGTTTGACTTTTTTAGATTCCAAATATAAGTTATATAATACTTTGTCTGCCTAACTTAACCTCACGTAGTGTAAGTTTAGAGTCCATCCATGTGGCAAATGGCAAGATAGCTTCCTTTTTTCGTATTATTCCACTGTTTGTGTGTGTGTGTGTGTGTCATTTCTTTTATCCATTCATCCATTGATGGGCATTTAGGTCGATTCTGTAGCTTGGCTATTATGACTAATGCTGCAGTGAACATGGGAGTGCATATAACTCTTCAAAACACTGTTTTCATTTCCTTCGAATATATCAAGTAGTGGAATTGGTGGATCATATGAAAGATCTGCTTTTATTGTTTGAGGAACTTCCATGTTGCTTTCTATGTGGTTGGGTCAATTTACATTCCCACCAACAGTGTATAAGGGTTCCTTTTTCACCACAACCTCACCTGCACCTCTTGTCTTCTTTATAATAGCCATTCTAAGAGGTGTGAGGTGATCTCTTCCTGTGGTTTTGATTTGCATTTCCTTGACGATTAGTGGTCAAGGATCATTAAAACATCTTTTAATCTGTTGGCCACTTTGATGTTCTCTTTGGAAAAATGTTTAGTTCTTTCTATTTTTTAATTAGATTATTTTTTGTATATAGTTATGTAAGTTCTTTATATAGTTTAGATACTATATATATGGTTTGCAAATATTTTTTCCCATTCTTTTCATTTTGTTTCTTTTGCTGTGCAGAAGTTTTTGAGTTTGATGTAATCCCATTTGTTGTTTTTGCTTTTGTTGTTGGTAGTTTTGGCATCATGTTCAAAAAACACACGTTCTTTAAAAACATAAAAGCATCACAGTCATTCACAATCACAGTATAGGTTGGTCACAGGGATGGTAGTACAGCATGGAGAATACAGTTAATGGTTCTGAAAAATCTTACTATGTTGATAGATAGTGACAGCCCTAGAAGGGATAAAGAATTAATAATATGGGTAACTGTTGAACCACTGTGTTGTATATTTGAAACCAACATAGGATTGTGTATCAGTGATACTTTAATAAAAAAACATAAAAACATCAAAAAATAAATTAATGGGAATCTGACAAAAATACGGCATGCCTACACAATGAAAGGTATAAAAACATTGTTGAGAGAAACTAAAAACCTATATAAACGGAGAGCTACACTTAATTCTTTGGTCAGAAAACTCAGTATTAAGATATTAGTTCTCTCCAAGTTGATCTATAGATTTAAACACAGTCCCAAAGAAAATCTTTGTAGGCTTTTAATTTTTCTAATAGAAATTGACAAATTGGCTCTAAAATTCACATATAAATACAAAACACCTAGAACTGCCAAAGCAGCTTTGAAAAAACAGATATCTGATTTCAAATTATAATAATCAAGGCAGTGTGGTGTTGGCATTTAGACAACCAACGAAACAGAATACAGCATCTAAAAACTGACCCACATGTGTGGACAACTAATCTTCAACAAGCATGCAAAGGCAATTTGGAGAAATGATTATCTTTAGACAAATGGTCCTGGAGCAATTGGATATCCATCTACAAAAAAATGGACTTCAACCCGCACCTCACTCCATAAACAAAATTTAACTCAGAATAGATCACAGATCTAAATGTAAAATCTAAAGCTATAAATCTTCTGATTTATATTCTCATGAAGAGAATATAGAAGAAAATCTTTGTGACTTTTCAATAAGCAAAGACTTCTTAGATGAACAAATTAAACTTTATCAAAATTTAAAACTTGTGCTCTTTGAAACAGAATGTTAGGAAAATTAAAAGACAAATCACACTCAGACAAAATATTTGCAAATCATGTATCTGATAAAGGACATAAATGTAGAATATATAAAGAACTCTCAAAGCTCAGTAATGAAAAACTGACCCAGTATAAAAATGAGAAACATTTGAACAGACACTTCACCACTGAAAATACACAAATGGCAAATAAGCACAAGAAAATATGATCATCATTAGTCGTTAGGAAAGTGCAAACTAACACCACAATGAAATTACCATTACACACCCATTAGTTTGGCTAAAATTGAAAAGAGTGAAGTGTTTGTACAAATCTCAGAATTAATCAGATTGAACACTGTGTGCATTTTTTTGTATGCCAACCATACTACAATAAAAATAAATTAAAAACCATCATTGCTATCTGACCACCATTGTTAATACATCTAAGACCAGTTCCTAAATTTGCTGGGTCTTAAGACCCAGTTAGGACTCTAGCCAAAAATACTGAGTTCTAGGCTTCAGAATTATTAGGATGGGACTGGGGAATCTGTAATTTCAACAAACACCTCAGATGATTCTTCTCATTAATCAAGCTTGGAAAGTACTTGAGCACTTTGGTCATCTGAATCCATTTCTGTCTGTGAGAAAGGGACGTTGTTAACATCCATGTGGTATTAACAGAAAGGCCTAGCCATGGACACCTGATTGTGCTCTTACTGTGGTCAGATGAGATCCTTTAGAACTGACAGAATTCTTTTCACATCATTATATTGTATTTTGAGGTCAGGCTTACATTATAAGTTCCTGAATTCTGATATCAGAAACTTGTATTGTTTATTAGGAGAAATGCTACAACAGAATGGAAATCTAAGGCCCCAACATTAGTTAACATTACATTAAAGATTAAAAAATGATTTTATATACTTCTTGGCAAGTCACATTAGTATATGTTGTTAGTGAAGAAAATGTCTTATATCCTATAAAGAAGCTATAATATAAGAAGGTGGGAGAAGAAGAAGAAGATGAATAAAAACACAGTTCTGTAAATGTTCCTTAAATGGACATAGCAGCAACCTTCATAAAACTCTGGAAAAAAAGTCTGTTTGACTTTACTGCTTCCTTTCCAGTGACGTCAAACAAAAGGAAATTATAGAATAAGTCTGTCTAATTTTAAATGGTTAAGTTATTGGAAGACTTTAGAGACCAAGTTTTCCACAAATCATCTTAGTGCTATTTGGTTTTGATTTTTTTTTTTTAAGGGGTGGTGAGCCAACATGTAATTAATCACTTTTTGCTGGCATTTAAGGAAATGAAACTGCAGTGTACCCTTTGGTATTATTGTTCTCTTTTTCTTGGTGTTTGTTAATGTTGTAATATGTAATATGAGAACCTTAGGTGGATGCTTAGCGATAATAATGTGGACAAAACAATGTAAAAGAAGTAATTTTTTAAAGTCTACTTATACACATCATAGTGTTATGGCACCTATATACACCCCAGGTCTCAGATACTGCCAGGATTACTGTGAAAATCCTGTACAGTCAGAAGTTGTTAGCATGTAAATCCCTTGTTAATGGATGGAGTTATTCCCTGTGTAGCAGTATCCACTTGTTACAAATTCCCATTGTTTCTTCCTCCAACATCTAGTTTGGATTGATGATTCCTTTTTCACAGCTACTGCCACGGTAAGAATCGATCCATCTCCTCTCATAAAGAAGGGGTGGGAACACCCAACTAGTTCCACTTCTTTGGGCTCTGTTCCATCTGTGTAATGAACTACCTTTTGAAGTTGGACACTTTTTAAAAAATTAAGCATTACATTTACTAATCACTGTAATCATTAAAAGTTCATATAAGGTAAAGTTTTAAGATAGACAAATATCCAGCTGTAATCCTGTACCTTCCTTTAACTTATATTAACTTGAAATCATTTTTCCATTTTTAAGCTGAACAGAATGTTCCCCTTAAACCAGTAGATTATGAGAAATTCTAGTAAGCACAGCCTGTCTGGAGATTTTAAAACTATACATCCATCTCCATCCATTCCCTGCCTCTCCCCTCCTTCTAAAGCGCAGACCTCGGGGATGAGCAGTGCTCCGCTCTTTGGTCACTGTTAATGAAAAAGATACTAGTATTTAGGGTAATGTTGGCCTCAAAATGAGTTGGGAGGTGTTCCCTCCTCCTGTGTTTTCTGAAAGAGTTTATGTAGGACTGTGTTGTGAATTGAGGAAGAAGTAAGGGAGAGGAGGATTCATCCCTGCAGGTTTTCAGAGCGAGCAAAGTCCTGCCAACACCTTGATTTTGGACTTTTAGCCTCTAAAACTGTGAGACAATAAAAACTGTTGTTGCGCAGTCACCCAGTCTGTGGTACTTTGTTATGGCAGTGCTAGAAACTCTAATACAAATTTGTATTACTTTTTTCTTTCGAGTTTGATAGAATTCAACTAGTGAAACTGTTTGGATGAAGTTTCCTTTGTGGAAGATTTTTAGTTATGAATTCAATTTCTTTAATATTTATAGGGCTGTGTAGATTTCTGTTTGCTCTTGTGTCTATTTTGTAATGTGTATTTCAAGGAATTTATTTCATCTGAGTTCCTAAATTTATTGGTATAAAGTTGAGTTGTTAATATTTTTTGATGTAATGATATTCCCTTTCATTCCTGATATTGCTCATTTGTGTCTTTTTATTTTCTTTGATCAGTATAACTTAGGGGTTCTCAACTGGGCAGTTTCGTCTCCCTTGCCAGGGGACATTTGGAGGTATTTTCAGTTACCACAATTGGGGCGTCTAGTGGGTGGAGCCTGGGGCTGCTGCTACACATCCTACAACATAGGCAGCCTTTCACAACAAAGAATCGTCCGGCCTGCAATGTCAGTAGTGCTGAAGTTGAAAAACCTGTCTTAGGGCTTACAGTGTACACCTTCTCCTGTCAAATAATGTTATACCACTTCATGTTTAATATAAGCAGTTTACAAAATAGTATTTCCACTCATCATTACCTTTCATCCTTTGTGCTGGGGAAATACATTTTTCTTCTAGGTAAAACTCAGTTTGCACAATCTATTAAGGAATTTTTGAAATGAGGACAAACTATCTAGTTGTTACTTATGCCAGCACTCTTCATCCTTTGTGTAGATCCAGATTTCCATCTCAGCTGTTGTTTGTCTGAAAAGTTAAGTATTTTCCCCTCATTTTTGGAGTATATTTTGCCTTGGCATAAAATTCTCCATTGACAGTTTTAAAAATACTCTAAAAGATATTCCATTGCTTTCTTGTTTGCATAGATTGTAAGAAATAAAACTGTTTCTCACTAATACAGGGCTTTTAAAAAATGTGTATTTTAGGGAGTATTTCTGAATTTTGTTAGTATTAAAAATAACTTAAAATTTAGTACATTGTGCTTTGATTTTGTAAACAGACTTGTTTTTTAACGTTTTTTCCTCTTCTTTTCTCCCATTTTTTTCTCTTTCACTCATTAAAAAATGGGTTTTTGGGCAAGTTGCTTCTGTCAACCTGTTTCCTCACCTGTAAAATCAGGATACCAGTGGTTTTCACAGGTTTGTAGTGAAAATTAAAGGAGATAAAGGATGTAAAATGTCTAGAACTTGTAGGGACTCACAGAGTGACACCACTCTACACAGGGATCCTCTCCATCCAGCTGCAGCTGTTCAGACTCGCGATTCACGAGCAGCAGCAGATCAGCTGCAGTCCCTGCACTGAGTCCTTCGTAACCATGTGGCAGCAACTCTGGAGACACATTGTGTGCTGTGCACGTGCTCCTGATGAGCTGCAGTGCAGCCAGGGCTGGGCCAAAGTGGCAAGTCCTGGTTGGACCACTGCCTACAGTTTTTGCTCCTACCAGAAAGAAGTCCACATGTTGATTTTAAATAAATCTGGTCTTTTACTTGAGCAAGGTTGGAAGATACTTTCTCAGGCTACTTTTCATCCATTAATTTAGGTTATTTGAGTATAGTAAAAATCCATGACATTTATATTTTACATAATTTGCATATTCCACTTTTTCAGACGCTCTTCCCTCCAGTTAGGCTTAAGTTGTATTCACTTTCTACTTCTTAGTTATGCAGACTAGCTACAGCTTTCAAATTAATACATTTTCATATTCGGAAAACCTTAGACATAATTAACTGTTTTAGGTTGTGGGGTTTTTAATCAACAGTTTTTTTTTCCATTGGAACTAATTATACCTTAGAATATGCAATAATGACATTGACATTCAATGATGCATTAAAGGATGCATTCATTAAAATGCTCCTTTCTGTCCCAGCAGAAAAACTAACTAGGTATGGTAGGCTGCTTTTCCTGGATAATACTCTGCTTACCTCAAGAGTTGTTGCTATTTTTGATCCACACCCAGCCTCCGGCAGCAGCACTCCTGACAGCTGTTTTAACCATCTCCTCACCTCACTGCGTTGTTGCTCCTCTTCTCAGTGGGCCTTTGGAGTGACGCTGTGGGAGCTCATGACTCTGGGCCAAACGCCCTACGTGGACATCGACCCCTTTGAGATGGCCGCGTACCTGAAAGATGGTTACCGAATAGCCCAGCCAATCAACTGCCCTGATGAACTGTAAGTTTTTCTGAGCTTTGAGGTAGGGGTTTTGTTCCACTTATGATATTGGGATAAAAGATAAAGAGCAGGTGTCCATATGCGTATAGACTTTCCTTTGGAGAATAATGATTCTTTGGACTTGAGTTAGGCTCTTGTAGAGAACCACACAGGAAGCCAGACTCATTATGCATTTGACATTAGGGGTTTTTGCATCTTATATTTATAGTGCTTAATCCAACCTGAAAGACTAATATACATAGTGAGAAAACACTAAATACTATGTTGGATATTCTCTGTAGAGTGAATACCTAACTTTTATTTATATAATCTTAAGGACACACTTACTTATAAAAAGCCTTTCTTATTGTCACCTTGCCTTGCCAGTTGGTGGCACTTGATGTATAAGGAAGATGTTTTGGGCTAGTGAGTAAGATGACTCCCTTTCCTGCTTTCATCACATAGCTAATCTTCCCATATAATGGGACTGGGGTGGGCAGGAGGCTATTCAGGGGCAAATGAGTGTGCAGATGAGTGTGGTGTCAGTTCCAGAATCCCCTCTACATCATGACAAGGTGGCAGCTTTTGCACTGATTGTACTATACATACAGGGTTTTTAGAGGTTAGATAAACCTTCCTTTGCCTACAAGTTCTTTCAGAACTTAAATACAAATAATGCAGGTTATTATTGTGACTGTGTTTTAGATATTTACATGAAGTCTGAATTTGCTGATGTATGTTGATAATGTCATGAAGAATTGAAATCCACACATAAAATCCAGATAACTCATTTTAGCTGCTTTTCATTTTAGAACTGCCAACAGATAGTAATAGTGATTGATTTTTAATATGTCATCCTCTCCACACCCACATTTAGACAAAACCTGGCACATCAAATTGACCAAAAGGTTAGGAGTCCTGAATTGTCACTAGACACGTTTTCCATTTTTGTCGCTCTGCAGATTTGCGGTGATGGCCTGTTGCTGGGCCTTAGATCCAGAAGAGAGGCCCAAGTTCCAGCAGCTGGTACAGTGTCTCACAGAGTTCCACGCGGCCCTAGGGGCCTACGTCTGACTCCTCTCCCAGTCCCACGGCATCGGAGCAAGGGGCCTGTTGGGCCTCACTCAGAACCAGTCGTGGACACTTTGTACATCATGCAACGCCAGCAGAAGCACATTTGTCTTCCAGAACACTGTGCCTTAGGAGTGCTTTAGGATCTGAACTTTTAAAGACAGACTTAATAATGTGGAATATTTTCTAGCTGTCACTTTTATTAGGTTGAACTGAAAAGTTTTTTGTAAATTTTTTGGCCCAAAATTTTTAAAAACATAGTTACTTTGGACTAGGGGTACATTCATACAAAATAAATGAACAGTTTGTAAAATTGTTTAAACACAGGTATTTGGAATAGCTATCTTAGTGCCAACTGCTTTTTATTTTATAACTTCATCAAGGTAAAGTAGGTGATTCACCTTTAAAGTATTTATCACTAGTCTTGGGAATGGTTTGTCTTCAAGATGCAGTACTTTTCTTAGGAAAAGAAAGATAGCATAAAAAGATGTCTGGTTTTCCTTGTACAGGAAAAGGCAAAATTAGATGAAGAAAAGCTAGAGAAAAAAAGAAATAAAAAAAATACTTACTAGAAACAGAAACTTCCCTTTTGTGAAAAACTTCTTTTTTTAATTTTTTTAATGAAAGAGTTCTACTTTCTTATTTTGGGGAAGTTGGGGCTAAGTTCATTGAAACATCTTAAATTTGGCAGAAATTAGCATTTCTGTGAGCCAGAAGTGGGTTTGGGGCAGGTCAGTAATAAACAATGGCAATTTTATTTATTTTTACTCTCTGGAAAAGGAGATAATAGAATTCCAGAAAGTGAAGTCATGTTTTCTAAGGTTAAGAATCTCTTGTACTGCACCTAGAATAGTGCTATGCACAGAGTGGGTGCTTGAGTTGTGGGCAAAAAAAACCAAAATGTAACCTGGTCAATTTTGTGCTTATCTTCAAGTCTGGCTTAAGTATAAAATTGTTTTTTTTAAACACTTGAAAATTAAAGGCTTTGTTTCATACTATGACAGTATGGGAAATATTGTTCATAACAAATGATTGGTTGTGCCTGGTAAGTCTTTCAACATGCAACAGCTAGATATACGCGTTTTATTTCATTGGTGTTTAACTCAGGCTCCTAAGCTCTAACACGAATTAAAGCTGACTGTGTTCAACTTGCAGGTTCTAATGAAAGGGTGGAGTTATTATTACAAGGAAGTACTACAACAATGAAAGTTTTCTCCAAAGCCATAATACTAGAGTTATGTCTGTATTTATACTTGGTTATAGTTAGCCTAACAGAGTCGAATAGAACATCTAAATAGCTAGTCCTTCTGGTGCCTGTCCTCTACTCCCAGCCTCCAAGGTATATAAGGGAGAGTGTTTAGCTGCTGGAGGCTTTTAGCTCTTCTTGAAGAAGCTTTATGAATCAGCACATCTGGAAAAATAGCTCCCACAGTACATGCTCTACCACAAGTGGGCCAAGAGCAAGATTTTTCTGTGTACCATTTCTTAACACTGGTTCTTTGGTTTAAGGAATACTAAGCCCCCTGAATGGCCGGTTTTTTAAACGCTCTTTGAACTGCTTGTCAGGTAGATATGTTTTTGCCTACAATCTGTAGTCTTAGCAGGCATCAATCAACAAATATTTATTTAGCACTGACTGTGTATTATGCACACAAAGTGGTTCAATTCTAGCACTCTTTCCAACATTCAGTGCATTCTTTGTGTTCAGGTCAGTGCATTGTTTAGATATCACAGTTCTATGTATGATCCAAAAGAAAAAGTGCTGACATCTGACTTCTGTCTCAAACTAGCAGGTAATAAGAGGTGCTCTCAGTTTACTGGGATGTGTGGTGCTTTTAACTTTATCTTTTTGTGTTTGGAAGCTGTCTTATGTATATATTTGTTTTAGTAGGTGATTAAATGTCTAAATTGGTTTTTCTTGTTGAGCTACATGGAATCATTGACTTCAACGAAAAGAGCAGTTATAAGATTTCTGTGGCTGGTCTTCCTCCAGTGGTTTTGTTGATTGTGCATATTACTGAACAGATTTTGCAGAAGTCTAATTTTTAAAGGAAAGAAGCAAACTGACAAAGCACTGATCTGATATTATGGCTCTAGTGGCCGTATATCGTGGCCATGAATATGGCTGGCTCTAGTGGCCTGTTACAGGCCTAATACAGAACTTTTTTATATTCTGTCCTTTCTTATAACACCCCATTGTAAGAAAATTTTGTTTGTAGAAGCAAGGAGGATTGGGCTGCCATTCATTATATACTTATCGAGTGCCCACTCTATTTTTGGCTCTGAATATATGCAGGGAACAAGTCAGATGGGGTTCCTCCCTTTCAGGTCTTATATTCACTTTAAGAGAAGCAGATAATGTACATAACTAAGATTTTGGTAAGTGCTATGAAAAAAATATACAGAGTGGTATCATAGAGAATAACTTTAGGTATAATATTTAGCCAATCTTCTCTGAGCAGGTGGCATTTGATGTGAGATTGGAATGACAAAAGCCAGCCGTGAGAAGATCCAGGCAGACGGGACCTAATTGCAGAGGCCTTAAAGCAGGAACAAGGTGGCCTCCAGTCTTGACTTTTCCTGTTCATCCTCTAGCTGTTGCTGCTGGAGGAAGAGCACAGAGGCCAGTGTGGCTAGAATGTAGTTAGGGAAGGGAGAGTACAGATGAGGTCTGGAGATATGTGAACAGACAGCAGGGCCTTACAAGCCATGGGACACATTCATATTGTATTCCAAATACATGGAATCTCACTCAAAAGATATTTTAAGTAAGGGAATGACATGACCTGATTTGTCATTTTAAAAAGATTATGCCAACTTGTGGAGATTGGATTGTAGGGAGGTAAGGGTAGAAGTAGTGAGACTATTTAAGAAACTACTTATAGTTTAGGAAAGAAAAGATAATGGTTTTGGACAAATTTGAGTAGTGTTAAGATTGGAAAGGGCAAATTGAAGATAACATTTTGAAGGTTACAGATAGGACCTGGATCTGTTGGATGGTACAGGGTTGGGTGGAACAAGAAAGAGAATGATCAGGATGGCTAGTTGGTTTGGGGCTTAAGCAACTGGTTGTATGGCCAAACTATATACGGAAATGGAAGAAACTAGGAGGAATAGGATTTTGCTTTGCTGGGGGGATTGAGAAATTTGTTACAGACCATGTTTGAGATGCCAATTTGTTATATAAGTGGAGATTTTGAATAGCTAGATTTAGAGAAGAGGTCTCACCGAACATACATGGAGTGAACCTATAAATATTTGGAATGAACTTTTTTGCATCTTTCTGAGTCTTTTGCCTTTTTGACTCCGAGAATAAGCACAGGCTGCTATTAGATAGGCATGTTTCATTAGGGATGGCATTTGGCTGCAAGTAATAGAGGTCCAACTCTAATTACTTCCCCAAATTCATGTTTATTTCTCTCCCATAACAAATCCAGAGAGTTAAACCAGGGCTGGTGCAGTGATCCCGGGATATCCATTACCTGATCTCCATTTTTGCTTCTCTGCCATCTTTAAACTGTTTTTGTTCATAGGGATCCCAAGGGCCTATACCTTTACTAGGTAGGAAGATGGGGAAAGGATGAGAGATAAAAGATATGAGTTAGTTGAGTTGTTTTTATGAGGACACTGTGTTTTTACTAGCATCTTACTGACCAGAACTGCAGCACATGGATCCTTAGCTGTCAGGCATCTTGGGAAATTAGATATTGTTGTTATTTTTTTTAACAGCTTCATTGAGATATAATTCACTTATCATTCATTTAAAGTGTGCAATTTAATGACTTTCAGTATATTCACAGAGTTGTGCACCATCACCACAGTCAAATTCATTTGTACCATCCTGAAAAGAAACCCATACCCATTACCAGTCATTCCTAATTTTGTTCCCACCTCTAGCCCGAGGCAACTACTAATCTCCATTCTATCTCTGGATTCTCTGTTCTGGACCTTTCATATAAATGGAGTCATACGATACATGGCCTTTCATATCTGACTTCTTTCACTGAACATATTGTTTTTGAGGTTCATTCATGTCACATGTGTCAGTATTTCATTCCTTCTTATTGCCAAATATTTGATTATGTGGACATACATTATTCATTCATCAGTTTATGTATATTTGGGGAAATTGAGTTTTCAGTTGAGCACATTCTTATCCTGAGCAAAATAGGGTTTCTGTTGGTAAGGAAGCACCAATTAGCTGTTGATGGGTAACTAGCAGTATCTGTCCATTATGTGCAAAAGTTGCATAATGGACTGGAATCTAGTGTCTTTCAGCCATATATTTAATGCTTCAGAAGTTCTGTCGGGTATCGGAGGAAGTGCAGTGACCATGAAGTCTTGGTGAATGTAGGGAGTACCCAGTCGCCTTGTTTGTAGGTTGGTGAACACTGCCATTATTAAAGAGAAACCCTGGTTGGCATTACTCCCTGCCCTTTTAGCCTCTGAGTCTGTGTCCAGAACACCCACTGTTCCACTGTGATTGTTACTTTGGCCTCGGTCCTGCTATTTTCCAGTAGTCCATAATTTTGCCACCACTTTATGGATTTCAGTTTACAAGGACATTTATGTTCTCAGTATTTGGCCTATAGTGTCTCCCACCAAGTATGTTTCCTGTAGCTTCATGGTCTGACTAGGGCCTTTGAAAGTAAGCCAGAGATTGGCTATATGTCTCCATAAAAACTCCTATTAAAAGAGCTTAAAGATTTATTTCTTTATTCATTTAATACTGTATCACATGCATTTATTGGGCTAATTTTTTTTTTTTGGGGGAGGGCATCTCTCATTTATTGATCAAATGGTTGTTAACAACAATAAAATTCTCTATAGGGGAGTCAGTGCTCAATGCACAATCATTAATCCACCCCAAGCCTAATTTTCGTCAGTCTCCAATCTTCTGAAGCATAACGAACAAGTTCTTACATGGAGAACAAATTCTTACATAGTGAATAAGTTACATGGTGAACAGTACAAGGGCAGTCATCACAGAAACTTTCGGTTTTGCTCATGCATTATGAACTATAAACAGTTCAAATATGAATACTCATTTGATTTTTATACTTGATTTATATGTGGATACCACATTTCTCTCTATATTATTATTATTATTTTTAATAAAATGCTGAAGTGGTAGGTAGATACAAGATAAAGGTAGAAAACATAGTTTAGTGTTGTAAGAGAGCAAATGTAGATGATCAGGTGTGTGCCTGTAGACTATGTGTTAATCCAAGCTAAACAAGGGCAATAAAACATCCACGTATGCAGAAGATTTCTCTCAGAACGGGGGGTGAGGTTCTAAGCCTCACCTCTGTTGATCCCCAATTTCTCACCTGATGGCCCCCCTGCGACTGTGCCCGTCTTAGGTTGTTCCTCCCTTGAGGAATCTTACCCGTCTCTGGCTAACCAGTCATCTTCCGGGGCCGTACAGGGAAATGTAAAGTTGGTAAGTGAGAGAGAAGCCTTATTGTTTGAAAAGGTTAGCTTTTTACTTCTTTGCATATTTATGCCCTGTGGCTTCTATGCCCAGCATTTGTCTTGAGGTATCTTTACCACTTGGAAGAATTATGATACTCGGTAAATTTGATATGAGGCACGAATTCTATTTAAGGGTTGTAATTAGGAAGGAAGAAGAAAAGCTATAGAAGTAGCAGGCAGAAGAAAACATGGGAAGATTGATTATTTCTTTGACATATCTTCTTGTAGAGTAACTTCAGCATGTATAGGTTTTAAACTACTAATTAAATTGCGCACACACATTAACATAATAGGAGTACAGTTACATAACCAAAGCATACCTGTAATTACCAGCCATCTCCAGTGAAACCAAGAAAACCAGTTAGGCACCTTAGACATTTGTGAAAACTTATCTATGATATGGTGGATATTGTCCAACTGAACTTGAACAGTCTGAGAGAAATCAGACAAATTAAAACAACCCATTCCTGGGGAATGTTCACATCCCATATGTTCTTTTAACAGTAAATATTCTGTAGTTGTAAGATTTTGGAGCGCTACAATTTGCACTTCTCCTAATTCTTGGTTGAGTTCCAACAGTATAGATTCAGTCAAATTTGTTGTTTTACTGTATGCACAGGCCAGCTTAGATATCTCCTTCTTCATTCCCATGGCAAGTCCAGGAACTGGTGGGATGAGTGCATCTACACCTGTAGCAGTACGTGGATCTTTGTTGGGGTTTTTTGATGATCATCTTCTGGCATGAGTCTTCCAGAGAGTGCTGATGTTGGAAGTTCTTTTTCATATCGTATCTTAGTTCATTTTCAGGGTAGCCAAATTAGGCTTTGATCCTCTGTATAAACACAAACAGACCCTTTGTCTACACTTTTATATGCCCTTTATACCATTGTGTAGAACTCATTGGAGGTCACCACACAGGAACTGCCTTTTTTTTTTTTTTTTTGGTATCATTTATCTACACTTACATGACGAATATTATGTTTACTAGGCTCTCCCCTATACCAGGTCCCCCCTATAAACCCCTTTACAGTCACTGTCCATCAGCATAGCAAAATGTTGTAGAATCACTTCTTGCCTTTTCTGTGTTGTACAGCCCTCCCCTTTCTCCCATCACCCCCATGCATGCTAATCTTAATATCCCCCTTCTTCTCCTCCCCCCTTATCCCTCCCTACCTACCCATCCTCCCCAGTCCCTTTCCCTTTGGTACCTGTTAGTCCATTCTTGAGTTTTGTGATTCTGCTGCTGTTTTATTCCTTCAGTTTTTCCTTTGTTCTTATATTCCACAGATGAGTGAAATCATTTGGTATTTCTCCTTCTCCGCTTGGCTTGTTTCACTGAGCATAATACCCTCCAGCTCCATCCATGTTGCTGCAAATGGTAGGATTTGCCCTTTTCTTATGGCTGAGTAGTATTCCATTGTGTATATGTACCACATCTTCTTTATCCATTCATCTATCAATGGACATTTAGGTTGCTTCCAATTCTTGGCTATTGTAAATAGTGCTGCGATAAACATAGGGGTGCATTGGTCTTTCTCAAACTTGATTGCTGCATTCTTAGGGTAAATTCCTAGGAGTGCAATTCCTGGGTCAAATGGTAAGTCTGTTTTGAGCATTTTGATGCACCTCCATACTGCTTTCCACAATGGTTGAACTAATTTACATTCCCACCAGCAGTGTAGGAGGGTTCCCCTTTCTCCACAGCCTCGCCAACATTTGTTGTTGTTTGTCTTTTGGATGGCAGCCATCCTTACTGGTGTGAGGTGATACCTCATTGTAGTTTTAATTTGCATTTCTCTGATAATTAGCGATGTGGAGCATCTTTTCATGTGTCTGTTGGCCATCTGTATATCTTTTTTGGAGAACTGTTCAGTTCCTCTGCCTATTTTTTAATTGGGTTATTTGTCTTTTGTTTGTTGAGGCGTGTGAGCTCTTTATATATTCTGGACGTCAAGCCTTTATCAGATCTGTCATTTTCAAACATATTCTTCCATACTGTAGGGTTCCTTTTTGTTCTATTGATGGTGTCTTTTGCTGTACAGAAGCTTTTCAGCTTAATATAGTCCCACTTGTTCATTTTTGCTGTTGTTTTCCTTGCCCAGGAAGATATGTTCAAGAAGAGGTCACTCATGTTTATGTCTAAGAGGTTTTTGCCTATGTTTTCTTCCAAGAGTTTAATGGTTTCATGACTTACATTCAGGTCTTTGATCCATTTTGAGTTTACTTTTGTATATAGGGTTAGACAATGGTCCAGTTTCATTCTCCTACATGTAGGTGTCCAGTTTTGCCAGCACCATCTGTTGAAGAGACTGTCATTTCGCCATTGTATGTCCATGGCTCCTTTATCAAATATTAATTGACCATATATGTCTGGGTTAATGTCTGGATTGTCTAGTCTGTTCCATTGGTCTGTGGCTCTGTTCTTGTGCCAGTACCAAATTGTCTTGATTATTATGGCTTTATAGTAGAGCTTGAAGTTGGGGGAGTGAGATCCCCCCTACTTTATTCTTCTTTCTCAGGATTGCTTTGGCTATTCGGGGTCTTTGGTGTTTCCATATGAATTTTTGAATTATTTGTTCCAGTTCATTGAAGAATGTTGCTGGTAGTTTCATAGGGATTGCATCAAATCTGTATATTGCTTTGGGCAGGATGGCCATTTTGACGATATTAATTCTTCCTAGCCACGAGCATGGGATGAGTTTCCATCTGTTAGTGTCCCCTTTAATTTCTCTTAAGAGTGACATGTAGTTTTCAGAGTATAAGTCTTTCACTTCTTTGGTTAGGTTTATTCCTAGGTATTTTAATTTTTTTGTTGCAATTGTGAATGGAGTTGTTTTCCTGATTTCTCTTTCTGTTGGCTCATTATTAGTGTATAGGAAAGCTACAGATTTCTGTGTGTTGATTTTGTATCCTGCAACTTTGCTGTATTCCGATATCAGTTCTAGTAGTTTTGGGATGGAGTCTTTAGGGTTTTTTATGTACAGTATCATGTCATCTGCAAATAGTGACAGTTTAACTTCTTCTTTACCAATCTGGATTCCTTGTATTTTTTTGTTTTGTCTGATTGCCGTGGCTAGGACCTCCAGTACTATGTTAAATAACAGTGGGGAGAGTGGGCATCCCTGTCTAGTTCCCGATCTCAGAGGAAATGCTTTCAGCTTCTCGCTGTTCAATATAATGTTGGCTGTGGGTTTATCATAGATGGCCTTTATTATGTTGAGGTACTTGCCCTCTATTCCCATTTTGCTGAGAGTTTTTATCATGAATGAATGTTGAACTTTGTCAAATGCTTTTTCAGCATCTATGGAGATGATCATGTGGTTTTTGTCTTTCTTTTTGTTGATGTGGTGGATGATGTTGATGGACTTCCGAATGTTGTGCCATCCTTGCATCCCTGGGATGAATCCCACTTGGTCATGGTGTATGATCCTTTGGATGTATTTTTGAATTCGGTTTGCTAATATTTTATTGAGTATTTTTGCATCTACATTCATCAGGGATATTGGTCTGTAGTTTTATTTTTTGGTGGAGTCTTTGCATGGTTTTGGTATTGGTGTGATGTTAGCTTCATAGAATGAGTTTGGGAGTATCCCCTCCTCCTCTATTTTTTGGAAAACTTTAAGGAGGATGGGTATTATGTCTTCCCTTTGTGTCTGATAAAATTCCGAGGTATCTCCATCTGGCCCAGGGGTTTTGTTCTTGGGTAGTTTTTTGATTACCGCTTCAATTTCGTTGCTGGTAATTGGTCTGTTTAGATTTTCTGTTTCTTTCTGGGTCAGTCTTGGAAGCTTGTATTTTTCTAGGAAGTTGTCCATTTCTCCTAGGTTTCCCAGCTTGTTAGCATATAGGTTTTCATAGTATTCTCTAATAATTCTTTGTATTTCTTTGGGGTTCGTCGTGATTTTTCCTTTCTCGTTTCTGATACTGTTGATTTGTGTTGACTGTCTTTTCCTCTTAATAAATCTGGCTAGAGGCTTATCTATTTTGTTTATTTTCTCGAGGAACCAGCTCTTGGTTTCATTGATTTTTGCTATTGTTTTATTCTTCTCAATTTTGTTTATTTCTTCTCTGATCTTTATTATGTCCCTCCTTCTGCTGACCTTAGGCCTCATTTGTTCTTCTTTTTCCAATTTTGATATTTGTGACATTAGACCATTCATTTGGGATTGTTCTTCCTTCTTTAAATATGCCTGGATTGCTATATACTTTCCTCTTAAGACTGCTTTCACTGCGTCCCACAGTAGTTGGGGCTTTGTGTTGTTGTTGTCGTTTGTTTCCATATATTGCTGGATCTCCATTTTGATTTGGTCATTGATCCATTGATTATTTAGGAGCGTGTTGTTAAGCCTTCTTGTGTTTGTGAGCCTTTTTGCTTCTTTGTACAATTTATTTCTAATTTTATGCTTTGTGGTCTTAAAAGTTGATTGGTAGGATTTCAATCTTTTGGAATTTACTGAGGCTCTTTTTGTGGCCTAGTATGAGGTCTATTCTGGAGAATGTTCCATGTGCACTTGAGAAGAATGTGTGTCCTGTTGCTTTTAGATGTAGAGTTCTGTAGATGTCTATTAGGTCCATCTGTTCTAGTGTGTTGTTCAGTGCCTCTGTGTCCTTACTTATTTTCTGTCTGGTGGATCTGTCCTTTGGAGTGAGTGGTGTGTTGAAGTCTCCCAGAATGAATGCATTGCATTCTATTTCCTCCTTTAATTCTGTTAGTATTTCACATATGTTGTTGCTCCTGTATTGGGTGCATATATATTTATAATGGTTATATCCTCTTGTTGGACTGACCCCTTTATAATTATGTAATGTCCTTGTTTGTCGTTTGTTACTTTCTTTATTTTGCAGTCTATTTTGTCTGATACTAGTATTGCAACACCTGCTTTTTTCTCTCTGTTGTTTGCATGAAATATCTTTTTCCATCCCTTCACTTTAAGTCTGTGCATGTCTTTGGGTTTGAGGTGAGACTGTTGTAAGCAGCATATGGGTGGGTCTTGCTTTTTTATCCATTCTATTACTCTGTGTCTTTTGATTGGTGCATTCAGTCCATTTACATTTAGGGTGATTATTGAAAGGTATGTACTTATTGCCATTGCAGGCTTTAAGTTTGTGGTTACCAAAGGTTCAAGGTTAGCTTCTTTAGTATCTTACTGTCTAACTTAATTCACTTATTTGTGCTATTATAAACACGGTCTGATTATTCTTTATTTCTCTCCCTTCTTAGTCCTTCTCCACCCTTCTTCATATGTTGAGTGTTTTGTTGTGTGCTCTTTTTAGGAGTGCTCCCATCTAGAGCAGTCCCTGTAAGATGCCCTGTAGAGGTGGTTTGTGGGAGGCAAATTCCCTCAACTTTTGCTTGTCTGGGAATTGTTTAATCCCTCCTTCATATTTAAGTGATATTTGTGCTGGATACAGTAGTCTTGGTTCGAGGCCCTTCTGTTTCATCGCATTAAGTATATCATGCCATTCTCTTCTGGCCTATAGAGTTTCTGTTGAGAAGTCTGATGATAGCCTGATGGGTTTTCCTTTGTAGGTGACCTTTTTTTTCTCTCTGGCTGCCTTTAATACTTTGTCTTTGTCTTTGATCTTTGCCATGTTAATTATTATGTGTCTTGGTATTGCCCTCCTTGGATCCCTTGTCATGGGAGTTCTGTGTACCTCTGTGGTCTGAGAGGCCATTTGCTCCTCTAGTTTGGGGAAGTTTTCAGCAATTATTTCTTCAAAGACACTTTCTATCCCTTTTTCTCTCTTCTTCTTCTTATGATACCCCTATAATGTGGATATTGTTCCGTTTAGATTGGTCACACAGTTCTCTTAAAATTCTTTCATTCCTGGAGATCCTTTTATCTCTCTCTGCATCAGCTTCTCTGCGTTCCTGTTCTCTGTTTTCTAGTCCATTAATGGTCTCTTGCATCTCGTCCATTCTGTTTTGAAGTCCTTCCAGAGCTTGTTTTATTTCTGTATTCTCCCTCCTTAGTTCTTGCATATTTCTCTGCAAGTCCATCAGCATGGTTACGACTTTTGTTTTGAATTCTTTTTCAGGAAGACTGGTTAAATCTATCTCCCCAGGTTCCTTCTCAGGGGAAGATGTAGAAGATGCCGAAGCTGTCTGGGTTAGTCTTGGCTGGATCAAATTTTTTGCCTTTTCATGTTGATAGGTGCATATTGGGCTAAATTTATGTGTCTTTAGATTATTTGCATTCATATAAAATTTTATTGATTTTTTAATTGGAACTATTTGGCCACCGCACCACTTAATATACATCTAAGGAATGCCTAAAAGTTGTTCATATAACCTGGAGAACAGGATACGCTGAACTCTTGTGCACTTGAGGAGGAATTGCCCATAGGTTCTGGCTCCAGAAAAGCACTAGAGTTAATAATTTGAATAAAATTCCTCTAACTCTGACTTTGCTCAGGCCAGAATGGGTTTGATTTGACCATCATCTCCTCATCGGGAAGTACAGTGTCTTGATAAACCGGTGTTTTAGCCTTTGTGTTGGAATCTCTAGGCTGTGTCCCTCCGGCCTTTCCTCCCCAACCCCCCTCCCCCACGAGAAAGACCCACAGATGACTTAGCTGACAAGGGCATTTATTTGACCTGACGGGTATGCTTGGCCACCTAAGCTGACTCTTGTCTAGTGGTAAGTACTCCCTACAGCCCTTTGTGCCTCTTCTGGGAAGTCAGGAAGAGGAAGAGACGGGGGCTGCAGCCTGGTGCTGCCAGGCCTTGCGGAAATCTGGAACTGACTCCACCCTGAGGGCCTTCCCCTGTCTCCTCCGCCCTCTCTGGCCACTTTGGACCTCTTCCCATTCTTTAGCATCTCTTGGTGGCCCGCCTCACTGTCTGCCTTATGTATCATAAGTCCCTCTTAAAAGGAACTTCATTACTTTTCCACAGGAAGTGACATTTCAAGTAAATTTAAACAACATACTAAGACTTAAAATAAACTATAAAGATTGCTTTTTCCCTCACAGCCACCTTAGCATTGCATCACATTTTATAGCTGAAAGGAAGGTCAGTTTACAAAGGAGAAAACTGAATTCAGTGCCACTTCCCAGACACAAAATGAAAAGTAGGCTCTTTCTCATGTTGGTGATTTTTAGGGAGGTGGGTATTCTTTTCCAGAAGGGGACTTTATTGGCATAGTCACTAAAATGCCAAAATTGTGTATTTTAGTATGTATTTGTTGAATGACTGACCACTGCCTTTATTTTTTAGATCTGTGGGTCGAATTGTTGAAGCACAGTGTTCAAAGCAGAATGGCAAGAGAGAAGAGTCAAGGGGAATAGATATGTCATGAAGGGCCTAACATATCAAAAGGTTTAGATTTTGTTCTGTAGGTTTTGGAAATGAGTGAAGGGTTTCTATCAGGTAGTGATGTGGGCACACTTATTTTTGCAATGTTAGTGGCATGTGGCCACTGCTTACTGTTTATCAGGCACTGTGCTGTCACTTTGAATGCATCATCTCATATCCTCACAATCCTGTTGAGTATTACTGTCATCATCTCCATTTTAGAGTTGAGGAAACGGGGCCAAGATGGGCAGCCCATGGTGGAGCTGTGATTTTAATCGAAGGAGTCTGACCAGAGAAGAGAGAAGGGCACCTACATACTGGGATAAGGGGAGAAGATTTCAGGGGCAGGTGGGACGTGGTGGGAGACCCTACTTGGTGGTCTCAACCTGTGTAGTGCCATGAGAGACAGTATTACTGGCTGAAAGGGTTTGGGTAGAGGCCTGATCAACATGAGAGTTTGAAGCCTTTGCTTAGAGAAATTTGCAAGGGATCTGACCAAGATCAAGTGAAAATGGAACTCAGCTGAGGTTGGAGACAAGGAATTTATGGTGATACCATCCCAACTGGTTATGGCATTTTTCTCCACAAATTTGACAGTAGTAGAATCTGCTGTGAGAAGGAGTGGATTAAATAAGATACTTGTTTCTTTCCTTCTCACATTACAGTCCAAAGGGAGGAAGGTGGCCCAATCTGGTGGAGTGGCTCATTGTTAAATCACTCAGGCCTGTGTCCCTTCTGTCTTGTTCTGCTGTTCCGTATGCTGTGCTGACAGAGCTGCATGGCCAAAAGCTGGGTCTCTGCCACCTCAGGGTTTCAGCTCCTGAAAGGGATATGAGCAGAGGTAGAAAGTAAATACTCTCCTTTTAGGTAAGAGAGAAGTTTGTACACATCACTATCTATATTTCATTCGTGAAAACTTATACACTGAGCTACAGGGAAACCTGGGAGATGGGTCTAGATAGGCAGTCATGTTCCCAACTAAAATTATTTTACTATGGAAGAAGAGGAGAATCAATCTGGGGACCAGGTAGCAGTGCTGACTGGGGGATTGATGTAGGACTGAACATTTTCTGGACAGTTGTGATGATGGCAGTATGGGTAACTCTAGGCTGTTGCTGGGGTCTGGTTCAGGTGGTCAGCTCTGAGCTCCAGTAGGGCAAGGTAGTTAGGCCCGCTGGATGTCAAAGGCCTGGAAGCCCTGAGTCTAGGAGGTTACAGAGTAGATGTGAGACAAAAGGAAAAAATGGTTAGACTTACGGTTAGTGGAGGATCTGGGATTGGGTCTGCAGGTGGCTTAGTTCTGGGGGATGACAAGACTTACGGGGAACTGTGGGTTCGGGAAGCTGACATGGTGAGATAGAGGTCTCCAGAGTCGAGGTGGTCACAGAGCAGGGTCGGTGTTACTGCACTGCGCTCAGCCTTCCCATCTTAGCACACAGTACCCTTCAGCATCCGGCGCCTAGCTCTCCCCCCACACACTGTCTCTCTTCCTTTCCTCTCTGCCTGATGTATAGTCAGGTCTTACACACGGAGCCTTCCTGTGCCTTCTTGTGTACCCCTCTTCCCGTGATGGCACCCCATCACCCACTTCCCTATAATCCAGCTGACCGCCTACCCCCTGACCCAAACACCACTTCATGTGTCTTCTCCCAAGAGGCTGTCCTTGACCTGTAGCCCTTAAAGTCTCTTTGTTTCTGTCTGGCCACCAGCTGGCTTCCTCCTCTGCTTATTTATAGTGTGCAACTTAAGCTTACATATGGCCAGTTTGGCCTTTCTGTCCACTTTTTACAAATATCCACTACTGACAAAGTGGCTTCTTTGCTTATTTTCATATCAGAATTCTGAGACAGACAATCTGATCAGCCCAGCTCATCTCATCTTTTCATACCAGACCGTATATCAGCTGCCACCACCTGGTCACTTGTGCGCCAGAGAACAGAATGGACAGATCTGGCTGCTGATCTACCTGCTCCTCATGGTGCAGAAGCACAGGAAGGGCTATAACCCCACCATTGCTTTATCTTCTTACCAGGCCTGGAGTATGGGAGGGGTTTTAGGGAGATTCCAGGTGGCCTTTTCTCCTCACCACTGAAGAACAGTACATTTATACTGCACCAAAAGGAATTGGTCCGCTGGGTAAGGATTTGGTCATTGGTGTGTTAATTCAATTCAACAGCAGCTTTGCAGGCCCTGGGAATGGAGAAAGCAAGGAGCCATCCCATCCTTACAGTCTGGTGGTGGGAAGTGGGGAGGTTAGGACACATAACCAGCTAGTAATGGTGCACTATATGTGGAAGGGAAGGCTCTGAAGCTGTGGATACCCTGACGGTTCCAGCCCCAGGGAGCCTTCCCCAGGGCCTGGTAAGACCTATGAAGCCTGAACACTCAAGGAGGGCCTCTCCAGGCATCTGCAGGGACACAGATGATCCTTAGAGGGACTGGTCCTGTGCTCTGAGGGAAACCTGCCGCAGCCAGTGCCCGTGGGGTGGGAATGCGCTAGGGTGTGTGCGTGTGCAGTCTGTGGACACGCATGGCCGTCGTTCACCCGAGGACCATTGCTTCTGTCCTTCAGTTCGGTTTCCCTATTGGCCCCCGTGGTGTGATGAGAGTCTGCATCTATGAACCTAAATGCGCCCCTGCCCCTCCAAACCCAGTGGTCAGACCACCCTAGTCCATACCCCGGAGTTGAGCCTCAGCTGGACAGTAAGGAAGCTGCTTGTGGCATCTGCTGGGATCAGGCTGCCTTCCTCCATTTCCCACCTTCCCATTTTTACCAAAAACTTTTTCCAACCCCAGCCTTCCTATCCAAGAATCTGTCTTGGAAAACCAATACTCCATTTCCCAGAGGTAAAAACCAAAAATGCCCATCTTGTGGAAAGCTGCATCCTACTACGTCAAGAGGGAGTGCTCGTCTCATGACTGCCAGGAGTCGGGCCAGGCCTTCAGGCACAGACTGCCATGGCTGCCCCCAGGGCAGGAGCTGGGAGAAGGGAGGTCAGGCCTGAGCTGGTCCCAGCCATCTGGACTCCCGCAGCCTCCCCAGAGCTGACTGAGAGACTGCGGCCCTGAACCTTTCGGGGAGGTCCCTGCAGAGGCCGGACATGAGAAGAGTCCCCTCTTGCGCTCCCATCCAGCCATCCAGAGGCCCTGCCCCCCCTCCGCCCCCTCTTAGGAAAACAGACCTGCTTTCTTCCCTGAGGTTTCCCAGGCTGGGAGAAAACTCTGGCTGTCACACACCCACCTAGTATGCTTCTTCCTTGGATGTCTGCCATTTGGGTAACAGCGTTCAGTGTCAGTCGATGGGAGAGACCAGCCCGAGCCCCTCTCTTTCTCTCACCCCCATACCTAATCTACTGCTTCTGAAATGTGTCCCTGCATTCCCCACTTTTCAGTCCATCAGCACCCCACTGGGCCAGGCTCCATCACTCCTGCCTAGATGACTCCAACCTCCCCAGCTCCTGACCAAGGGCCTGGACCATCGCAGTGGACAAGTGTGGGCAGCCTGATTTTCCAGAACCACTGCAGACCCCACTGGCCTGGGCAGGAGTTCCAGAGAGGAAGCATCACCTCCCTCCCCGGGGAGCTGTAGGGGAGGGGAGGAAGCCTCAGGAAGCAGACCGAGGCCAGGGCGGCCGCCCTAGACAGGACTTTCTGGGCTGGGGCTGGGGACAGTGAGGAGCATTCTCAGAGGAGAGGCCACGGCCGGCTGGGGCTCAGAAGAAAGGGCCGACTCCAGCATGACCTCAGGCTCATTTTCTAGCCGGCAGGCCAGGCCGGGGGCCCTCTCAGAAGCTCAACTCTTCTTAGCTCGGCTAAGTGCTGTGGTCCAGTGGGTATTACACAGACTGTCTTCATCGTCCCCTCCCTCACTTTGACCCTCTGTGCACCCCTCCCTCACTCCCTGTTGACGCTCTCCTGACTCAGCCCTAGTTAGATCTCCTTTCTCAAGTCCATCCTGGGCACCTGGGACATCCCTTCCCTTTCTCACTCACTCTTGCCAGCACTGCTCTCCCCTCCCACCCAGGGTCCCCTAGGACTGGTTTTGCTTGTGGTCTTCTTTCCTGTGATTTTCTCATCTGTGGTGGCTCCCTCCTCTGTCCATGTGAGCTGGACCACGACTTCCTTCCACCCTCCATCATGTCTCCCCCGCCTGGTGCCATCATGCTGCTTGGAAGAGCGGGCAGGTCATCCACCCTGGTCCCTCTCTCGGCTTGCTCAGGGTGTCAGCACCCTGTTCTTACTCTCTGGGGCTGCTCCCTCTGCAGGACCGACCCCCAGGGCAGGGCTGCCCGATGCAGTGGCCTTCCTCTGCTCTCATTCTCCCACCCCTGCCAGCCGCATCACCCTGCTCAAAACCCTCCTTTCCCTCAACCTGTCTCTCCTAGACCTTTTCTTCCTCTTATCCTCTGCACAGGCTTCATCTCTTTCCCGTTCCTCAGTGTGGAGGGTTCCTACACTTCTAATCCTCCAAGCTTTCCTAATCTTACTGAATCCCAGTCTTCTCTCCATCTTGTTCTTCAGTGAGTCCATCCATGCTCAAATAACTGCTCTGTGCCCAGCACCCCCACACATGGGGCTCTGGTCCAGGCCTTTTTGAGTATCTCTTCCTGGGTTTCCCACCTGGATGCCATGCTGCCACCTCAGCCCCAACACAGCCACCACAAAACCCAGTCCTCCACCAGGGCCCCCCAGGGAGCCACCTTCACTCCTTCCATTGTGACTCTTACTGAACCCTCCAGGGGAAGAATTCTGGGTGTCTCGGACAAGCCCCGTGCAGCCTGCCTCCTCCTGAGAGTGTCTGCAGGGTTGTGGGGCCAGCCTCTCTCCCATGCCCCCTGCTGCCTCCCCCAGGCTCGGAGGATGACATCCTGTTTGGGCCCCTGCTCTCACTTTCTTCCCAGTACTACCTTGGCTGCCAGGGATACCATCTTTTCCTTTTTCGAATATCACTCAAGCACTTATTTCAAACATTCTGATAAGAGGTATTTTCCTTCAAAAGTGTGGATGTGTAGAATCATCAAGTGGGTGATTTGATGGATGTCAAAGACACATATTTTTTTGGTCTGTTACTTTGTAAGCTTCCCAACAACAAAAAAAACCAGTCCACTCCTGTCTCTGAACTTCTTCTAGCATTTAGGGTTTATTAAATATAATGCTTTCTTGGAGCAAAGACTAATTTTACTGTAAGACTATATACAAGTAATCCTCCCACTTCCCACTGAGGAATGTAAGCATATGGAATTCATTACTCCACAAGTTTCTACTGGCAGAAAAAAGCTAAATGTATCCAAAAAGCTTGGAGGAAGGTATGCCAGACACAAGGTTGTTTTCTGATACACACTCCTAAAAGAAACACAGAGATGGACCAGGTATTGATCTATGGGGTGAGACGGCCACGTATAGGGAGTTTTTACGTGAACCCACTGATGGGGGCTCCTTTCCCACTGCTGTGTTCCCATGGCATGGCCTGGTATCTGGCTCATATGTTCATGTTTTCACTATATCATGTATATGCATGTACACAATCCTGCTAGAGTCCCTGAGTTGCTATTCTAGCAATGGTAAAAACTTCAGCCCAATGGCCCTGACCTCTGGACCCAGACCTGAGACTAAGGGCGCCTGCTAGGGTTGGGCTGCTGCCTGTGGCCATGAGCCACTAAGGAAATGACCCATGACCTAGACATCACCAGTTCCCTGCTCTAATTCACCAGCACAAACATCACCTAGAATGTCATTCTGAAGAGCTGACACTGTTGGCTGGCCTACCATGAAAGGGAGGCACAGGCCACTGCCAGTGTGACTACATGACAAATGACCTCCCTCCCTCCCTCCTGCCCCAGGAATTAGGTTCATTTAGATTTCTGTGCAGTAAAATTAGGAAGTACACAGTACCTTTGTTACAAAGATACTTTCTCCCCTAGGCACAGGATACCAGGAAATGACCTTGAATTGTTTTTAAAGAGCTAAGGAAAATATATTTTTATAACAAATGAACCTGCTACAGTAAACATTTGATTAACTTTCTGTTGTCTGAGAAAAAATGCAAAGTTGTGGGTAGAGACTGGAGTTTACTGTTCGATTAATTAAACCCTAATGATGAAAGGGAGAAAAAAATATTTTTGAAGGCTAATGTTGCCTTTTTCTATTCTGTCTTCCATGTTTCTTAACCTCTAATGTTTTCCCACATTTTGCTTTCTGTACAACACTGGGTAACTTTTTGTAACCTGCCTTCTGATTCACCAATTCTTATTTTCAGTTTTGGCTCTTATGTGGCTTAAAAATGTGGATTTAAAGTACAGTGATAGATGTATTTTTTGTTTCTAAAAGCTTTCCTTTTTTATGTGAAAATATGTCTCTTTTTACCTAGTAGCTGCTTATGTTTTTCATTGCATCTTTTTGTTTCTTTAAATGTATACATACTTTTGTAATAATCTAGATCTGTTCATTTCTTGAAGTTCTTTGAAGTCTTTGAAGTCTGCAGCTGCTTGTGCTTTTGTTGACTTTCATTCTGGTAGCTTCTTTATTCATATGGTCCATAAGTTTGGACTGTATCTTCATGTTCTGCCTGGACTTGTCAAAACCCTGCGGGATGGTAAGACATGAACAAGAAATAATATTGGTGGGGGAGCAAAAGTTGTAATTATTTACAGATGATTTCATAATGTACTTAGAAAGTACAGGAGATTCAACTAGCCAGTTAGAACTAATAAAACTATTAGCTAAACTATTAGAACTAATAAAGAAACAAAAACAAAGGAAAGAGGCCTAGTAAAGAATAACTTACCAAAATCATTAGCCTTCCAATAAGCCAACAATAACCAATCAGGGTACCTTTTTTTTTTTTAAAGGATCTATAAAAATACCTTTAAAAACAACTAATATATTTAGGAATAAACAGGCCAACAAATGTGTAAGACTTATATGAAAACCAATCAAACATTCTTGAAGTTATTGAACTAATAAAAAGCACACTGAATAAATAGAGATGTCAACCATGTTCCTGTATACAAAGACCCAAAATTATAAACAAGTCAGTTCTTCCTAAATTAATGAATGTACTCAATGCAGTTATAAATGATGGTTTTTAAAATGAACTTGGCAGGGACTTCCAGTTCCCGGTTCCGCATGTGAGGAGCTTGGAAGTTGCAACTCCATCTTAATCACCAGTAAAAAAGCTGAACAGACTGAAAAAACATCAACTTTTCTTGGATCTATAAGAGACATGAGGGTTCAGGGCAAACTATTGTAGCCAGGATTGGAGAGACAGGCAAATGCAGACCTTCAGGGCTTACCAGAGCAGAGATTCGTGAACAGAAACCACTGTGGGAACTAATGGCAGGGTAGAAAAACCTGAGCTATAATTGACAGATTTCTGGAGGGACAGTGTGGACAAGTAAGAGGGTTAAAAACTCCAGGAACAGAGTCCTAGGAAGGCCCCCATACTTTTATGAGTTTTTACCTCCAGGAGCTTGGCTAGTTTCTCCCATTAAATATCAGAGAAAAATCCCTTCATGCATACAGCAGGGAGGTGGGGGAAAGGAACTATTTTTAAACACACAGAGCACTCTGTTCCTCTTAAGAGGTCCTGCTCTCAGGGCAAACCAGTCAACCAGAGACCAACATGCTGGGGTGTTTTCAGAGCCTAACTGACCTGGGGCAAGGGAAATATCCAACTCCAGTCAACTCTAGCGTTCCATATGGGAGAAGAGAAATTCTCAGCTCTAGCCCCCTCTAGCCATCCTGTCCCACCTAATGGGGACCAGGGGAGAGAAACACTGAGAAATGTGTGAAGATCACACAGTCCAGAGGCACAGGTTCCATAAAGGATTGAAACCTAATCATAAAGTACAAGACATATAAGAGCCAAAAGCAAGAAGAGACAGAGCAAGCATGTCACAACCAGACCTGGGAAGGATATTGGAATGATCAGGCCAGGACTTTAAAACAACTATGATTAATATGCTGAGAGCTCTAATGGATAACGTAGACGGCATGCAAAAACAAATGGGCAATGTGAGCACAGGAAGACATGCCAGAGCTCAAAAAACACTATAATAGAAATGATGAATTCCTTTGATAGGCTTATTAGTAGACTAAAACAGCTGAGGAAATAATCTCTTGGGTTTGAGAATATATCAATAGAAGCCTAAAAAAAAAGAACAATATCCAAGGACTGTGCAACAATTACAAAAGGTGTAACATATTCATAATGGGAATACCAGGAGGAGTAAGAGACACAGGAACAGAAGAAGTACTTGAAATAACAATGACTGAGAACTTCCCCAAATTAATGTCATATCAAATCACAGATCTAGGAAGCTCAGAACATCAAGCAGGGTAAAGGAAAAAAAAAACCAGAAAAAAACAACAAAAACTATACCTACGCCTATCAAAGTAGAGAAAAAAAAAATCCTGCCAGAAGGTAAAAACATCTTACCTATAGAGGATCAGGGATAAGAATTACAGCTGACTTCTTTGAAAGCAAGCAAAAGGAGAGTGGAGTGAGATTAAAGTGTTGAGAGAAAAAACCAACCAACCTAGAATTCTGTACCCTGTGAAATTATCCTTCAAGAGTGAAAGAGAAATGAAGAATTTCTCAAATGAAAAATAAAGGAATTTTCTGTCAATTGACCTGCCCTGCAAGATATTTTAAAAGTTCTTTAGAGAGAATGAAAACAGTATAGGCAAAAAACTCAGATCTATGTAAAAGAAGAGCATCCAAGAAGGAATAAATGAGTGTAAAATAAAACAAACCTGGCAAGCTTATTGTAAAAGTTATCTGGAGGAGAAAATATACAAGAATATTTTGAAAAAGCTATACAGTGACAGTGATAGTAGTGGTAATGGTGGTGGGGACTTGCCAAGAATTTGAAAACTGTCACTGGGGTAGAATAAAGAAGCCATAAATGGCACATTTACATGGTGAGAATGGAGAAATTATTTAAAAGAGATTTTTTTAAGATGGTGTCATGCCAATGGGTTTCAGCCCCAGGCAAGTTCGCTATGGATTCAATGTGACCAAAGAAATTGACAGCAAAACATTCTTTGGGGTGAAAGGGTTTATTACCCAGCTTGTTCTCCTGGAGGCAGGTCAAGTGCTAGCGTCTCTGCCTCTGCCCAGAACACTGGGCCGAGCTCTCTGTATAGAGCAATAATAGCTTATTACCTAAAGGTGTGGAAGCAGTAGCCCAGCAACAGGCCAGTTACATCATCAGGTGGTTTAAGTTCAGTGAGGATCCTGGCCATAGGAACCCCAACTTCCCCACAGATGGCAAAACACTACTCAAATATTGGCATTGAAACTTATCTACTTGGAGAAAAATAAAGTCAGAAAGTGTCTTGCCTGAGGGTTTCAGCCCCAGACAAGTTCACTATGGATGCAGTGAGACAAGGAAACGACAACAGAACATTCTTGGGGTAAAAGGGTTTATACCTGGCTTTATTCTCCCAGTGGTAGATTGAACACTAGAATCATATCTGCATCCAGCAGTCTGCAGGTCCATAATCCACCTCTGTCTCCACCCCCACCCAGAACCCTGGGCAGAACTCTTTATATAGTGACTCAGTCAGTAATAGCTTATTGCCTAGGGTGTGGAAGCTGTAGCCTAGCAGAAGGCCGATTACATCATCAAGTAGTTTAGGGTCAGGTGAGGATCCTGGCCATAGGGACTTCCATTTCCCCACAGAAAGTTATCTTACAACTTTCTCAATAATTAGTGTTAATCTTACGCTTCAAAAAAGTTTTAAAATTATTCACTAGGTTAAGAGATGGTAACAGACTAGCAGAAAAGATGTGTAACATGTATAATAAACAAAAATGGATTTTTAGGTTATAGAAAACATTGCAGATCAATAGTAAAGGATAACCTAATAGGAAAGAAAGCTAGACAAAGGATATCAGTGGAAAATTTACAGAGAATGTAAAATGGTCAACAAACAAAAAAGAGGTCACCCTACATGAAGTCAGGGAGGTGCAGTGAAATGCAACAAGAAAGAATATTTGTTTTTAATAATTTTTATCAAGAATTAAACCCACTTGTAATATTAAATGATGAGGGAAATTGGTACATTCACATACTGTTGGTAGGACTGAAACTTAGTAGCATTATTTGTAATTATAAAAAAACAAAACAAAAGGCAGGTGAAGTATGGATACTACGTAGTATTTAAATCTGGAAGAACTGGCAGCGGGAGAACTTCCTGTTAAATACAAAAACTTAAGTTGCAAAACTATGAACAGTAAGATAAACGTTATGGAGAACAACTATAAAGGAGACTGTCCTGATACAGAGAAAGGTTTGGAAGGATGAACGTCAAACACGCAGTGACCAGGGTAGTGAGAGTTACTCAGTGCTTGCTTTGTGCTGTGACGTGTTACGGATTCTTTATGGGTATGTGATCTGTTCTTCCCAGCAACTCTGAGGGGATAAAATTCTTCAGTTCAAGGACATTTTCTGAAATTATATATTTGATTGTATACTCCCCAAAGTCTCTGTTTTCCCTTTCTATAACTCTTCCTATATTGATTTTTAAGTCTTTTAATTCTCTCTCATGTTTCTCACCTCCTTGGCTTTTTGTTCTTTCTTAGGTCTGTGGTTCTCAAACTTGAGGCGCATCCCAGTCTCCTGCAAGGCTGTGAACACACAGATTGCTGGGCCCCATCCCCTGGTGTTTGACCCAGTAAGTCTGGGCTGGGACACAGAAGTTTTCATTTTAAAAAGTTCCTGGGTGCTGCTGCAGCTGGTAGGGGATCACATTTTGAGAAGCACTATTCTCAAGTATTTCTTTCACATCTTTGACAATTTACATTTTTAATTTCCAAGAACATTGTACTGTTTTCTATTTCCTCTTCTTCAATGGCTTTTTTTCCCTCTTTGTCTATGGGAAAAAAACCTAGAACCTCACTGAGAATACTATTCTTTTAAGTTATTTCCTATTCCTTGCACTATATTTTTTCTTTGGTTCATTGTTTTGCTCATCTATTTATCTTGGTTCTTTTTTCAAAACTGTTGTTTTTACTCAAAGGTCTTGGGATCCTTGGTGTCTTGCCAGTGGGTTTCAGCCCTGGGCAAGTTCGCTATGGATTCAATGTGATCAAAGAAAATGACAGTAAAACGTTCTTGGGGTGAACGGGTTATACCCAACTTTATTTCCAGGTGGCAGGTCAGTCACTAAAATCCTGTTCACTCAGAGCGAGTCTGCATGCAGCAAGCTGGCCTCTGCCTCTGGGCCTCTGTCCTCAGCGCTGCCACCACTCCAGCCTCTGCTCTGCTCTCCTGCAGCCTTGCAGCCCTGCCACCTTGTCGTGTCCAGAGCACTGGGCAGAGCTCTTTATATAGAGTAAACAGCCATGTATTGCCCACAGGTGTGCAGTGAGCTAGTCAACCAGGGGCAGGTGAGAATCCCGGCCACAGGAACTCTCATTTTATCCACACTTGGTTATTCATTTATGTCTGCGAATGAAAGATTTGTGGTTTAATATAGTTGGCTGGGGTTGATCTTCTCTACCATTATATGGATTTATTTCTTCAACAGCACTTTCTTCCAAGTAGGAGCCTTAAGCATGTTGACCTGCAGGATTCCATTTAGAGGCCATGGCCCGGCCCCCCAGCCCCCACAATAAAATGAGGAAGCCTTTTCTTGAGATGTCAACACAGGCAGCAGGAGCCCCAGCCATGCCCAGAGAGCCCAGCCCTTTTTCGGCACACCCTCTGGTTCTGCCTGGGACAGACTCCATCTTGGCCTATCGTTCTGGCCACACAGGACAGAGCCAAGCTAGGGCGGAGCTCGGGCGCCTTGGCCCTGCGCGTGAGGAGCAGAGCCATGCAGGAGGGCAGCCGGCAGGCCCTGGCCTTACTCCCTCTTCTGGCCCCCGCTGGGGGCGGGAGATGTGGGAAGCGGCTGATTCCCACCCGCTTTGCTCTCTGCACTCTCAGGGGGCCTGTCTGTGCAGGTGGGCTTGCCCTCCACCTCCTCTCCTTCGCGGACCTGCTGTCTCTGGCTCTCCTCTCTCCCCCCACCTTGCCTCTTCCCTGTTCCTGCTCTCTCCCCGTGCCTCTCCCCTTTCTCACTTACTGCAGATAATACCCACCTCCGCAAGTTCTCATCACCATTTATAAAGGACCGTTCCACTCCTCCCTTCCTCTTCCTTTCTGTTATTCGGCAAACACCCCTTCAGAGCGTGATGGTGGGTGTCGGAGGATGGCAAGAACTCCCAAACACAAGCTCTAAGAGGGGGCGGCATGAGGAGGGCCCCAGCTTCAGCATGGGGGTGTCAGCAAGTCTCCGCAGGGGCTGAGTTTTGAGGAAGAATGGGGTCTCTCAGGGGAAGGGGATATGGGAGGAGGCGTCAGGACAAAGAGAGCATTGTCTGCAAAGTCCTAGAGATCCACCCACAGGGCCGCACATTCAGGAAGTGACCCCCTCTGCTGCTCATCCCCCTTACCTCACACATCACCTGTGCGGGGAGCAGTGCCATGTGCAACACCTCCCTGTCTTGCAGATGAGGAACCTGTGGCTTGGCAAATCCATTCCACAAGCACTTCTAGAACACCGCTGTTTGCCAGGGAATGCAGGAGAAGCTGACAGTAAAGAGAAGGATTTGGTTGTTGTACTGGGCTGGTCACATTAGTTATTATAAGATTCTTGAGACTGGAAGCTTTTTATTATTCATGAGTGATCAGAAGGCATGGGTTCCTGGAGATTTCACCTAGGGTCAGGAAAAAAGGTGTTTTCTGTTTATACTCTCTGTAATCCCACTTGTTCAAAGTAAGGGATAAATTATAATGGGTAATGAATACTACTGAAAAGTATGCAGTGCTCTAAGGACAAAAAATAAATGCCCCTACCCCTGCCAATGCCAGAATGTTGGGGGTGGCATTCTGGGTAAAGGGGATTGGGAGGCTGGGGGAACTGTCAGGAAGCTGGATTCACTTCCTTGGATCTCACAGGCGCATAAAAATACCCAAGTTGTGTAAAGGTGTTTGAACTCATACCTTACATAACACTGAGAAAACCTCTATTGTCACATGATTGTTTTTATTTGGGGTGGATTAGGAGGGTTTATGGAGGTGGGGAGCTTGAAGCCTTCTAGATACCCTTGGCACTGCCATGGCCTCACTGTGGCCTGGAGAGGTGTGCCAGCCTATGGACTGGCTGTGGGGCCTGACTCTGGGTGCTGGCAGCCAGCCTGATGCTGGGAAGAAGCCTGGACTAAGAGGCACACCCACTCACGCTTTCTGATGGCTCTGGGAACTTGGCACATGCACGGCCACCCAAAGCATCTGCACTGGGAGAGTGCATGTGTTGGTGCTAATCGTCTGGGTTATTGACAGGATTCACTGTGATGGTTTCTAACAGTGCTGCCATCCTTCTTTGTGGAAGCAACCCAAGTGCCCAGTGGAGTGAGCCCTGGGAATGTGGAAGTCTGTTCCTAAGGGTTCTGGGAATTTTGTCTACTGTTTTACCTAAAAATGAGGAAGTTTGCTTTTACTTTATGTCTTCACTTAACATAAAAATTGTTACATTACCTAACTTTACCCTTATCACAAATCTATGAGCAAAAACTGATGTCAGAATGCCCTGGCACAAGGTCCTAGGGCAGGGACACAGGATCCTGGGGTGTGGAAAGCTCAGTCTAGGAAGCTGAGTGGTTGAAGAGCCTTGGTAAGCCATAAAGCACCGCATGCATGCTGCTAACTGTTTATTGCTGCAACCCCAAAGAGAGAAGGTGTGAGGAAGAGACTTACCAGGTCTTGACTGAGAAGTGGAACAGGTGCCCAGATGGGTGAATCAGTGAGGCTTCCTAGGGAGGTGAGGCCAGACCTTAAGAGATGGTGCAGGTGTCTTACTGCCCACCAGGATCCCCAGCCCTCCCCAGAGCTGCTCGCGGCCTCACTGCTCTGAGTCTGCAGGGCGACGTAGCGGTCCCAGTTCCTGGCCAGGAGAGTGTTTCATATCGGCCAGCCACCAAGCTCTGGGACTGAACCCATGTTGCTCCTTCCAGCTGCAGCAGCATGCTCAGGCGGGACAGGCAGGCTCGTCAGGGGCATGCTCAGGTGGGCCAGGAGAGCTGGCTCTGGGTGACTCTGGGTGACAGGAGGCTGATCTCAGTTAGCGTGAAGGTACACTTGCCCACAGGGATAATGACCTTGTGGGGCAGAACTCAGTCAGACCGTAGGATCTCCAGCTGGCTTCCTTCCAGGCCCTTTGGGCTGTGAGGTGGGTGACTCATGGTGAGACACCGAAGAGAAACCAGGTATTTTTTTCTTCCCCAGCTAAGTGCCTTATGACCTAGTGCAAAACATTCCTTTCTTTCTTCAGATCTTTCTGCAAGCCGCCTGGCTGAGAGAGTGGGGCTCCCGGCTGCAGGAAAGTACAGATTAGAAGACTGTGGACCATGCAAGGAGAGGGATGCCGTAGGAAAACGCGGCCAGTGTGAGCAATGTTGGGGCCTGGAGTGAGATGGAGTCCAAGGGGAGGCATAAGAAGTGAGCGTCTGCAGGACAAAGGGTTACTGGATGAGGGAGCTGATTGGATTGGAGAAGCAGAGTATTGAAAAATGTCTCTTGCTCGTCTACTCTTGCTCAGATGGTTTGCATAGTAATCCTGAGAACAGTGTACACCAGTCCCACTTTCATGTTCTTACAAGACCCCATTAGAATGACTGATTGCAGTGAACAAGTTGCTCATTTATTTGGAATCAAACTTCCCATCCTGTGCTTGACTCCCTGGCTCTAGCAGGGGGGTGTCAGTCTCTCTGGGCTTCTTTGTCCCAGCTGTTGTGGATTTGATAGGCCCAGCTACATTCTTTCCATAAAGGATCAAAAAATTTTCCATCACAATCAATGCAACTACCACCAACCACCACCACCCTCACTGGCCTCCACTGCCATTACCTGCCTCCTTCCCCACCATCTTTGTTACCACCCACCATCCACATTGTCTCCTCCACTATCACTACTAGCCATCACCATTATCAGTTCTATCACCACCACCACTACCCACCCTCCCCCTTCCATCCTCAGGACCAGGAGCAGCTTCACAATATCACCGCCCTCCCCACCATCATCACGACCATTCTTTGAGTGCTCATTACATCCTTTGTTCTGAGAAGCCCCTTCTGACCAATGCCTCAGTTGGTTTTCCTCTGTTCTCCTACCTGTCTAGAATTCTCTGCCTCCTATTGGTCCAGGTCCTTGCCAAGAACCCCACATTTGTCCCTTGCTTCTAAAACTAGGAAACCTCTATCAGAGTGTTTGTTTCCCTTCACTTTTAGGAAGAGAGAAGAATGTTCCAAAGGCATGACAAGTTGCTTATTTGATTGGTTTAAAATGCAAAACAACTGGTTCCACTGGTTTCTTTACAAATTGCCCTAGCTAAAGGAACCATAGCCATCTCTTCTCTCATTAAATTTCAATTAGCAACAATCGTTAACTCATCACACGTTCTGAGCAGGAGTCTTGCACAGAGAACAAATTGGTTTTAACCAGTTAATAAAAGGCTGCCCCTGCCCTGCCTGTTTGCCCCTGTGAAGGGCCCATCTCAGTGTCTGGGGCAAAGGAGGAGGGAAACATCCCCAGTGTCCATGTCAGGGCACCTTCTGTGCTCTTCATGGACGCTGATTCACTGCCCTTTGGCAGAATCCACGGGAGAGAATTTCAGTCTCCACACCTTGGCCTTCACATGTGTCCAGGAACTGGGCCAGTTCCTTGAAGTGCTGTTTACATTTGAATTTGCATTCGTGTGGGATAATGTTGCCCTGCAGTTAAGGCAGACTGGCTGCAAGCCAATAAGTTACTCCAGCATGGCCTTGATATTTCCCGTCATAGCTTATCACTGTTTATTTGTTTAGTGCGTTTTCTGTTCTGCAACTTGATCTTTGCATATTCTGTGCATTGGGAATCTTTCTGTCTCATTGGTCTTAGAAAACTTTTACATCTCAGCTGGTCAGGTGGGGGTGTACTGGTGTACCATTGTGATGATTATCAATGAGGCTGAACACCTTTCTGTCTCTTTATTGTTCTTTGGGTATCCTCTTTTAAATACCTCTTCACCTCTTTTGCTCATTTTTCTGTTGTCTCTTTTTTCTTTATGAATTATAGGAATTCTTTATATATCAGAAATACAACCCTTTATCAGTTACATATATTACAAATATTTTCTCCCACTCTGCTCGCCTTTTCACTGCCTTGATAGCGTCTTTTGGTGAACAAATTCTTTTCCTTAGTACAGTCAAATTTATCAGTTTTTGTCTTTGTGGTAGTTGTTTTTGTGCCTTGTTTTAAAATAAAATCTTTATCCTGCAGTTAGAAGATATTCCTCTATTTTTATCTTCTAAAATCTTTATTGTAGTGCACTTTACATTTAAGTCCATAGTCCTCCTGAAATTGACTTTTGTGCACGGTTTGATATAGGAGTTAAGTTTTGTTTGTATTTCATATGGGTATTTTATAGTCCCAGGATGATTCATCAGAAAGGCCACCTATTCTCCATTGACCTGGAGTGCTGACACTGTTCTGAGTACAGCCCACTTGAGGTGCTGTACTCATACCGTCTGTGCTGCCATCACTTTGTAGTGGCTTCATTCTGGTAGGGCAAGCTTCCTACTCTGTTTTTCTTTAAGAGATCTTAGCTCACAGCCCTTTATATTTCTGAATATATTTTAGAATCAGCTTGTCACATTTCATTAAATAAATAAATAAATACCTATTATACATTTTTATTGGGAATACGTGAATCTAGAGATCAAATCAGGTCATCCTCTCAAGTATTTCTTCTGTTTCTTTTCCTTCTGGCATTCCTATTTGCATGTGCGTTACACCCTTTGTAATTGTCCCACAGTTCCTGGATATTGTTTCTTTATTTTCTTCAGTTTTTCTCTTTGCTTTTCAGTTTACCAAGTTTGTATTAACATATTTTCAAGCTCACTGATGCTTTCCTCAGTCATGTCCATTCTACTGATGAACCCATCAAAGGTATTCTTCATTTCTGTTAGTTTTTGTTTATTTCTAGTATTCCCTTTTGATTCTATCTTAGAGTTTCCATCTCTCTGCTTACATTACCCATCTGTTCTTACATGTTGTCCATCTTTTTCCATTAGAACTCCCTTTTTTTTTATTAAGGTATCATTGATATACAGTCTTATGCTCAGGTTTCACATGAGCAACATTTTGGTTACTAGACATGAGCTATTATACTAGACACTATTATCAAGTCCCCCCCCACATACCCCATTACAGTCACTGTCCTGTCCATCAGCGTAGTAAGATGCCATAGAGTCACTACTTGTCTTCTCTGTGCTTTACTGCCTTCCCTGTGCCCCACCCCCATATTATGGTCTCTGCATATTTATTAATCATAGTTATTTTAAATTTTCAATCAGATAATTCCAAAATCCTTGCCATAATGTGAGTCTTGTTCTGATGTTTTCTTTGTCTCTTCAGACTGTGTTTTTTGCCTTTTAGCATGTCTTAGAATCATTTGTTGAAAGCCGGACATGATGTATTATGTAAAACGAACTGACGGGGCATTAGTGTGGGCTTTTGCTTCCTGGCTAGGAATTAGGCCGTGTTTACTGCTTGCTGTAGCTGTGTGTCAGAGGCTGAAATTTCCTCTAGTGTTCTTTTGTTTCCCCTGTTGTCTTGGGTTTCCCTAAAGACTCTTTCTTCAATAGGATCTGAGGCTTGCAGTCTTTGAGCTGTAATCCCTGTTATTGGACAGTAGTGTATGTTTTGATGGGTCGTAAGGTGTGAGTGGAGGGAGAGTACCCTGTAATCCCATGATTAGGTCTCAGTCATTTAGTAAACCCGTGCCCCTGGGCTTCACAAGTGCTTCTTAGCTCCCTTACCCCTTAAGACAGGAAGGCTAGACGGGACTGGAATTGGGTATTTTCCTTTCTCCAGGTTGGTTAGGCTTTGGAAAACTCAAGTCAGGTTTTGGTAACATAGCTTCCCTTGAGGGTAGATGATATGAAGAACAGAGAGCTCTGAGCATATTTTAGAATGGTTACTTTCCCCCTTCCTCCCCTCCCCCACCAGCAGAAGCACAAGGGGACCCTTTTCCAATCTTCATCCTGTTGGGCTCCTGGAGGTAAATGCATAAAAGGGCTAGAGATCTCCAGGACAGCCCAATCCGGAGTTTTTAGCTCTCAAGCTTGTTTGTGCCGAGCGTCCAGCAATTTGTCACTTAAAGTTTAAGTGTTCCTGTTGTACTTGCTCCAGGAGTGGGCTTCTGCCCCCAGGATTCTCTTCGTAAGCCCTGGGTCTCTGTATCCATCTGTTTTCCCAGTTTTGGGGGCAGCAGTTTGCCCTGTGACCTCAGTTCCGTGGATCAAAGAAAAGTTGTTGATTTTCAATTGTGTCTATAGTTGTTAGGTTCAAATATGTCCATTGAATCAAGTTTGTGAATTGCATTGCTCAAATCAGCTAAGAAATACTGCTGATTTTAGTCTTGTTCTATCAGTTACAGATAGACACATGTTAAAGCTGGCTAAGTTGTCTTTCAGTTAATGTTTACATGATATGTTTCCTTCCTTCTTTTTACTTTAAACCTTTCTGCCTCTTTATAACCTATAGCTTGTAATAACATCAGTTGTGTTTTGATTTTATGTAGTCTGACAATTAATTGCTAATATATTTCAATTTAATTCACACCTGTTTGCTTGTTATATTTCTTATGGTCCCGCACTGCTTTCTTATTTTTGAGTGGGTATATGTTTTAACAATTTCATTCCCCCTCAACTAGCTTTTAAGTGTACATTCTTTTATTCTGTTAGTAATTACCCAGGAAATAATAATAATTATCTTTGATTTACCAAAGATTAATGTTAATGCCTTTACCCACTTCCTAGACAATGAAATGATCTTAGAACACTTGAATTTTGTGTATTCCTTTCTCACTGTTATTTAATACATAGTCTGCTCCACTACAGTATGCTTCTTTGATAAAGATTAGCTCATCTATGATCAATAAACAATGATATCAGTATAACTCATAAATTCTGCTAGTTTGTGTGTGATTTTCTCCAGTATGTTAGTGTTCTGAAACTATGAGAGGCAAGATTTCTTAAAATTAAAGACAAAGACTTAATGTTATGTGAAAATTTTTAGAAAAACTAAAAATTCTGCAGGTATGCCCAACTTTGGTGCAAGAAGAGTCTGTTTTAGAGGCTCCAAGAACTTTTAACACCCTTGGTAACTTTAAGAGTGCAGATTGAAAGGCTGCAAAGACATTTCCTTCTGTGTTAAAATAATGTTTTGATTAATGAAGAAGTCTACTCCAGAATTGTGTTTTCTAACTTTGTTTTTATTGTTATGTTAACATATGGAAAATTGACTTTTTTGGGCGACACAAGCACAGATTTTTCTAACCAGCACCATAATCAGGAAACAGAACATTTCTTTCTATCAGCACTTTCCATATGTTGTTCTATTCCTTCTGTCTTTTGGGGTTCTGATGCAAAATCGATAGTCATTTGACTCATTTTTCCTCTATGAGAAATGTTGCATCATTGTTATTTTATTCTTCTTGCTTTCAAGATGTTTTCCTTGTCTTTAGTTTTCAGAAGTTTGATTATGAAGTGTCTGGCAGGGATTTCCTTGGGTTTATTATCTTTGGAGCTAATTTAGCTTCTTGAATCTGTAAGCTTTTATCTTTCACCAAATTTGGAATGTTTTCAGCCTTTTTTCTTCATGTATTTTTTTCTGCAGTACACTTCTTCTCCTTCTGCAGTGGTGATGTCACAAATGTTTGACCATTTGATATTGTTCCACAGACCTCTTATTATAAAAATGAGGCTCTGCTAATTTTTTTCAATCTTTTTCTCTTTGTTGTTCAGATTGGATAATTTCTTATGATCTATCTTCCAGTTCATGACAGATGCCAATACCAACGTAACATAAATACTGGGATTATCTGACAAAGGCTTTAAAACAGATTTATAAAATGAGGATGAAACTGTTAAAATGAGTGGAAAGGTAGAAAGTATCAGAAAAGAAATAGAAGCGATACAGAAACACATGGAGATTTTAGAACTAATTAAATAACTGAAACAAAAACCTCACTGGTGGACTTAGTAACAGATTGGAGATGACAGAGGAAAAGTTTAGTTCTCAAACCTTTTGTTTGAGGATTAGATCCACATATGTACAGTTCAGAGGTGAGTTTAGGATTTTATAAATAAGTTCATGGGGTTATTTTCCCAAGTTCCTTTTTCTCTGACATGTTCTTCATATTTTCTGTTTATGACTCTCCATTTGGTCCCCTAACTAGGAAACTACAGCTGGGGCTTCAGCTATCCTACTTCCCACAATTGCATCCAAGTCTTGGGCCAAGTGGTAGAAGGACAGAGTAAAAATCCAATGGGGGAGATTGCCCCGCCCTCTTGGAATGCTCTTAGGACCACAGGTACTATGATAAAATGGTAAGGTTCCCCTCCCTCAAAGTTTTAGGCCCATCGGTATATCATTTCCTGCAAATTGCCTGTTCATAGAATTTGCCCATTTTTCCACTAGGTAGTGTTTCTCTTTTGTCACTTGTTTTACTGTAGTTCATTATATAGTCTGGATATTATTTATTGTCTGATATATATTATGCAGATATTTTCTACCAGTCTATTACTAGTTTTTTTACTTTTGTTTTGCTGTGGCCAAATTCACCAATTTTTTTCCTTTGGTAGTTTTTGCATTTTATGTTTTAAGGTCTCCTTCCTAACTGTTAATAATAAACATATTTGCCTAAATTTTTCTCCTAGTACTCTTATATATGAGTTTATATTTATGAGAGGATAACTATTCCGTTTCTCCCTTCTACATTACATAGTTAATTGCCCTCAAATCATTGGTTGAATATCACATTCTTTCAAAAACTCTTTTGCAGTGCCACCTTCAATATACTCAATTTCCTTACATGCATAGGTTTCATTTGTATTATCTATTCTGTTTAATTATCTACTTATTTTTATCTGAATCAGTACCATGCAGTTATAATTATTAGAACTTTATAATGCCTTATCATAAGGCACATTCTCCCCATATTGTTTTTTTCTTGTCATTTCAAATCATCTTGTCTGTTCTTGCATATTTTCTCTTTCAGATGAATTTTGGGATTATAAAATCCCTTTAAACATTCCTGTTGTAATTGTAGTTAGTAATTGTATTTTAGGGAAGTGACATGTTAACAATTAGAGTCATCCCATCCACTACCATTAGAATCAATTACTTTTATGTTTTCCAAAATGTTATAATGTGCTTCATATAATTCTTTCAACATCCATATTATTATTATTATTATTATTAGTTATGAACCTAGAAATAGAAATTTTATACATTTTTGAAAAAAATTAAGTTTGCTATTATAGTTTTAAAATTGTTTTTTTGCTGGTATAAAAGAAAGTTACTATACTCTCTTACTTTTTATGAATATCAATTGGTATTATGGAATTTGCTATGTCTATGACTATATTGCCAATAGTTAAACTATTGTATCTGTGTATATTTTGTCTAGGTTTATTTGTTATTTCTTTTTTATCTCTCTTAGAAAAAGCCTCCAGGACAATCTACAGTGTTTTCTCTGATAACTTGCATCTTTGCTTTGTTCTTTACATTAATGAGAATACTTACAGTGTTTTACCACTGTTATATCTCCTGTAGCTTTCTGAGAGATGTTTTTTATAAAACTCAATTTAAGCATCCCTAATATGATAAAATTTCCATCAACAAGGCATTTGAATTTTTAAAATGCTTTTACAGCATCTATTGAGAAGATCACTTTCTCTTTCTTCTTTATCTGTTTATTAATAATATTTTAATACTGAGTTTATTTTGAAATGATCTCATGTTAAACAACCTATACATTTCTGAGACAACTCTATTTCATTATAATGTAGTATTCTTTTAATGTAATCCAGGTTTGATTTTTTAAAATAATAAAAAAAAGTTAAATGTAGTTTATAAATGCAGCTACTCTATACTCTCATTTTATTGTACTACATTTGCTATTTTTGGTGTCAGGGCTATAATGAGAAATTCTCTGTAAGTTTCTAGGCTCATAGTTATTTTCATCTTTTCTTTGAAAGTTTGGTATATTTCCTCTGCATGTTATATGATCGTAGTGCTTTTTGTAGGGGGAAATTATTGAAGAATAATACATTTTTATTATTTATGTTTTTAAATTAACTTGTAATTTATCTGCAATAAAATGCACATATTAAGTGTTTACTTTGATGAATTTTGATAATTAATTATGTAGTCATCACTCAAAATATTTTCCAAGAAACTTACCCATAAATTCAGGTTTTCACACTGATTTTGATATATGGCCATATTTAGAATCCTTTCATAATTGAAAAATATTCCTCTCCAAAACTTATATCCCATTTCATGCTCTTGATAGTGTTTTTTTTAAAACTCTTCTTATGTTTTTCCCTTAATCACACTTGCCAAATATTTGTCTTTTTTACTGGTCTTTTCACACAACCAATTTTTATTCTTATTGATCATTTTTATTTTTAACCTTTTTCTTTTTAGTTTCTGCTTTTATTGACTTTAACATGTCCCTTCTATTATTTTGGTCTATGGTTATTTTGTTGTTGTTTGTTTGTTTTAGCTTATTGGGTTTAGGGCCTGTTTCATTAATTTTCAAACTTACTTTCTAATAAATGCATTTAAAACTACACATTTTCCTTTGAGCATATGTTTGGCTGCAAATTACAGGGTTTGAAATGTAGTGGCCCTATGTTTATACATTCCAAAATATTTTTTAAATTGTGGTAAAAAAATAACATAAAATTTACCACCTTAACCATTTTAAAGTATACAGTTCAGTAGTGTTAAATATATTCACATTGTTGTGAAACAGATTTCCAGACCTTTTTCATCTTGCAAATCTGAAACTCTACACCCATTAAACAACTCTACAATTCCCTCTTTCCTTTGCCTCTGCTAACCACCATTCTACTTTTTATTTCTATTAATCTAATTTAGATAGTTCATGTAAGTGGAACCATAAAGCATTTGTCTTTTTGTGATGACTTATTTAACTTAGTATAATGTCCTTAAGGAGGACTTTCTTCCTTTTAAAGGCTGAATAACATTATATGTAAGTACCACACTTTGTTTTTCCATTCACCAATCAATGGACATTTGGGTTGCTTCCCTCTGTTGACTATTATGAGTAGTGCTGCTATGAACATAGCTGTGAAAATATCTTTTCAAGACCCTGCTTTCAATTCTTTTGGATATATACTGGAAGTGGGATTGTTGGATCATATGGTAGTTTTATTTCTAATTTTTTGAGGAACCCCCACACTGTTTTCTGTGGTATTTGTACAATTTTACAATCCCACTAACAGTGTACAAGTGTTCCAGTTTCTCTGCATCCTTGCTAGTACTTGCTATTTTCAGTATTTTTTTCTTCTTCTGATAGCTGTCATCTTAATGGCTGTGAGGTGCTATCTCACTGTGGCTTTGATTTACATTTTCCTGATGATTACTGATATTGAGCATTGTGGGTTTTGGCCATTGTATATAATCTTTCGAGAAATGTTCAAGTACTTTTCCATTTTTGATCAGATTATCTGATTTTCTTCTTGTTGAGTTATATATTCTGGAACTAGACCCTTATCAAGAGAAATGATTTGCAAATATTTTCTGTCATTCTATAAGTTGTTTTTTCATTCTTTTCATTATGTCCTTTGATGCACTAAAAATTTAAACTTGGGGGTAACCCCATTTGTCTATTTTTTATTTTATTTCCTGTGCTTTGGGTATAATACACAAGAAATCATTGCCAAGTCCAATATTATGAAGCTTTCTCCCAATGTTTCCTTCTAGGAGTTTTACAGTTTTAGGTCTTACATTTAGTTATTTAATCCATTTTGAGTTCACTTTTGTGTATGGTATAAGATACGTATTCAACTTCATTCTTTTGCATGTGGGTATTCAGTTTTCCCACCCCCATTTGTTGAAGAGATTGTTTATCTGCATTGACTGGTCTTGACATCCTTGTCAAAGATCATTTGACCATGTGTGCATGGAATTATTTCTGGGATCTCTATTCCATTCTTTGATTTATACATCTGTCTTTATGCCGGTAACACACTGTTTTTATTACTGTGGCTTTGTAATATGTTTTGAAATCAAGAAGTGTGAGTCCTCCAATTTAGTTTTACTTTTTCAAAATTGTTTGGTTATGTAGGGTCTTTTGAGATTCCATATGAACTTTAGGATGTATTTTTCTATTTCTATGGAAAATGCCACCAGGATTTTGATAGAGATTGCATTGAATCTGTAGAAGGTGTTGGATAGTATGAACATCTTAACAATATTAAGTTTTTAAATCAATGAACGTGGGATATCTTTCCATTTTTTTGTGTGTTTTAATTTTTTCATCAGTGTTCTGTAGTTTTCACACTACAAATCTTTCACCTCCTTTGTTAGATCTGTTATATTTTATACTTTTTGATGATATTGTAAATGGAATTGTTTTCTTAATTTCCTTTGTGAGTCTTTCATTGTTAGTATATAGAAATGCAACTGATTTTTGTGTGTTGGTTTTGGATTCTGCAACTTTGCTGAATTTTGTTTTTGTTTTTTTGTTTGGTGTGGTGTGGGAGCTTTAGAGTTTCTACATATAATAAAATGTCATCTCTGAACAGATGTGAGCTTCCTTTTCAATTGGATGCCTTTTATATTTTTCTTGACTAATAGCTCTGGCTAGGACTTCTAATACTATGTTGAATAGATGTGGTGAGAGTGGGCATGCTTGCCTTGTTCCTGATCTTAGAGGAAAGTCTTTAAGTTTTTCACCATTCAGTATGATATGTGCTGTGAGCTTTTTGTAAGTGGCCTCTGTTATGTTGCAGTAGTTTCCTTCTAACACTAGTTTGTTGAGTGTTTTTCTTTTTATCATGAAAGGGTGTTGAAGCTTGTCAAATGCTTTTCCTACATCAGTTGACATAATCATTTCATTTCTGTCCTTCATTCTGTTAATGTTATATATTACATTGGTTTTTGTATGTTGAACTATCCTTGCATTTAGGGAATAAATCCTACTTGGTGATGGTGTATGAGCCTTTTAATGTGATGTTGAACTCATTTGCTAGTATTTTTTTATTTTTCATATTTTATTTTTTTATTAAGGTATCATTGATATGCACTTTTATGAAAGTTTCACAAGAAAAACAACGTGCTTACTACAGTCACCCTTATTTTTGAGTCCCTCTGTTATTAGATATTTTATACTTTTTGATGATATTGTAAATGGAATTGTTTTCTTAATTTCCTTTGTGAGTTTTTCATTGTTAGAAACTACTGCAACATAACAGAGGCCACTTATAAAAAGCTCACAGCACATATCATACTGAATGGTGAAAAACTTAAAGACTTTCCTCTAAGATCAGGAACAAGGCAAGCATGCCCACTCTCACCACATCTATTCAACATAGTATTAGAAGTCCTAGCCAGTGCTATTGGTCAAGAAAAATATAAAAGGCATCCAATTGGAAAGGAAGTTCACATCATACCCCATTGCAGTCACTGTCTATTGGTGTAGTAAGATGCCACAGAGTCCTTACTTATCTTCTCTGTGCTACACTGTCTTCCCTGTGCCCCCCCAACACCAGGCGTACTAATCATGATACCCCACAATCCCCTTCTCCCTCCTCTCCACCCACCCTCCCTCACCCCTCCCCTTTGGTAACTGCTAGTCTGTTCTTCAAGTCTGGGAGTCTGATGCTATTTTGTTCATTTAGTTTTGCTTCATTATTATACTCCACATCATTTGCTAGTATTTTGTTGATCAATATTCAACAGGGATGTTGGTCTGTACTTTTTGTCTCTTATAGTAGTCTCTGGCTTTGGCATCAGGGTAATGCTGGCCCCACAGAATGAGCTTAGAAGTGTTTCCTACTCTTCAGTTATTTGGAATATTTTCAGGAGGATTGATGTTAATTTTTCCATAAGTATTTGGTAGAATTCTCCTTTGAGCTGTTTGGTCCTGGCCTCTTCTTTTGATGGAGATTTTTGATTACTGGTTCAATCTCCTTACTCATTGTTTATGATTTTGCTCAGATTTTCTATTTATTTATGATTCAGACTTGGTATGTTGTGTGCTTCTAAGAATCAATTTCTTCTAGACAATTTTTATTTGTAGTATTCTTCCATAATCCTTTTTATTTCTGTGTATTGTTTGTAATATCCCATCCTTCATTTTTGATTTTAGTTATCTGAGTCTTATTTTTTATTCTTAGTTAATCTAGCTAAGATTTTGCCAATTTAATTATCTTTCAAATAACCAACTCTTAATATCATTGATTTTTTTAAAAGTTTTCCTATTCTCTTATTGTCTCTAATCTTTATTATTTCCTTGTTTCTGAGAGCTTCATGTTTAATTTGTTTTTTTTCCTAGTGTTTTAGATGTAAATTTGGGTTGTTGAATTGAAATATTTTTAATGTAGACATTTACAGCTATAAACTTCCCTCTTAGCACTGCTTTACTGCATCCCATAAGTTTTAGTATGTTGTGTTTTTATTTATTTTCATTTATTGCAAGGTATTTGCTAATTTCCCTTGTGGCTTATTTTTTGACTCATTGGTAGTTTGAGCGTGTTTTTTAATTTCCACATATTTGTAAATTTTTCTCTTTCCCTTGTGCTCTTAAGTTCTAGTTTCTTTTCATTTGTGATGAGAAAAGATACTTTGTATAACTTCAGTCTTGAATATATTAAGACTTATTTTGTGGCTTCTCATGGAGAATGTTCCATGTGCACTAGAGAAGAATGTATATTCTTTTATTATTGGAAGAGTAGTCTGTATATGTCCATTAGGTCCAATTGGTCTACAGTGCTGTTTGGGTTCTCTGTTTTGTTATTGATTTTCTGTCTGGTTGTTCTATTCATTATTGAAAGTGGGGGTATTGAAGTCTGCTACTACTATTATGTCGCATTCTATTTCTACCTTCAGTTCTGTCAATTTGTTTCATATATTTAGGAGCTTCAAGGTTTGGTGCATATTTGTAATTTTTATATCTTCTTGGTGAATTGACCCTTTCAAATTTATACTGTCCTTTATCTCTTTAACAGTTCTTGATTTAAAGTATACTTTTTCTGATATTATATAGCCACTCTTTCTCTCTTTTGGTTACCATTTGCATAAAATATCTTTCTATCCTTTCACTTTCAGCCAATGTGTCCTTAAAAATAAAGTGAGTCACTTGTACACAGCCTATGTTGGAGACTATGTGTTTTTTAATCCCCTCAGGCAATCTGTCTTTTGATTGGGGATTTAATACATTATCATTTAAAGTAATTACTGATAGGGAAGGTCTTACTATTCTAAGTTAACTGTTTTCTGTAGCTTTTTGTCTCTTCCTTTCTCCATTCCTTTGTGTTTCATTGATATTTTCTCTTGTAGTAGTAGTAAGCTTTGCTTCTCTTCTCATTTCCTTCTATGTATATTCTATAAATGTTTCCTTTGCAACTGCATAAAATTTCCTAAAATTAGAGCAATCTATTTTTAACTGACAACTTAAATTGCATACAAAAATCTCTACTCCTTTACAGCTCTACCTCTCCCACTTCATGCTATTGATGTCACAAATTATATCTTTACATATTATATACCCATTCACATAGATTTATAGTTTTAAAAAGTGTTTGTCTCAGTCACATGTATATGTAAATTCCATGCAACAATATTACAGTAATACAGATTACTATATTTATTCATGCATTTACTTTTACAGGAGAGCATTATATTTTCAAATAGCATAATACTGCCATCTACTATCCTTTTGTTTCAACTTGAAGGACTCCCTCTAGCATTTCTTGTGGAGCAAGTCTAATGTTAATGAATTCCCTTAACTTTTGATCATCTGGGAAAGTCTTAATTTCTCCTTCATTTTTGAAGGACAGTTTTGCCAGATACAGTATTCTTGGTTGACAGTTTTTTCTTTCAGGAATTTGAATATATCATCCCATTTCCTTTTGGCTTGCAAAGTTTCTGTTAAGAAATCTGCTTGTGATTTTATGGAGGCTCCCTTGTATGTGATGAATCACTTTTCTCTTGGTGCTTTCAAGATTTTCTCTTTGTCTTTTACCTTAGACAGTTTGATTATACTCTGTCTTGGTGTGTTTCACTTTAGATATATCCTATTGGAGTTCCTTCAGCTTCTTGAATCTCTGTGTCCATTTCTTTCCTCAGAGTTGGGAAGTTTTCAATCATTATTTCTTTAAATAAACTCTGTCCCTTTATCTGTCTTTTCCTTCTGGGATTCCCGTAATATGTAGGTTGGTCTGCTTTGTAGTGTTCCCTGAATCCCTTAAGCTCTCTTCATTTTTATTCATTCTTTTTTTTTCTTTTTACACCTCCCACTTTCTTCAAACTCATGCATTCTTCTACCTGATCAAGTCTGTTGTTGAATCTGTCATTAGTTTTTTAGTTTAGTTATTACAATTTTAAATTCCAGAACTTCTGTTTGGTTCTTTTTATCATTTCCGTCTTTTTGTTATTTTCTCATTTTGTTCATGTATCATTTTCCTGATTTTGTTTTGTTCTCTATCTGTATTCTCTTTTAGTTAATTGAGCATCTTTTTGGTATAATAATTATTCAAAATTCTTTGTCAGGTAGCTCAAAGATACACATTTCTTTAGGGTTGGTTTCCGGGATTTTATTTTGTTCCTTTTGATTGGGCTGTGTTTCCCGTTTATTTGTATCCCTCATACTTTTGTGCTGGGATTTGGGCATTTGAAGAACAACTACCTCTCCCAGGATGTGCATACTGTCTTTGTGCAGGGAAGACCTTCAGCAATCAGCTTATCTGGAGACTCTAGGACCTCTCATTTTCTGATCTCTTGCTTTCTCTGGAATCAGCCGTGGAAGTATAGCTCTAATGCACCACTTGCCTCCCTTTTCAGTGGTTTCTGAAATCTGGTGCCAGTCTATCTGTGATCCAAGTCAGGTGAGATGGAAACCAGTCCCATGTACAGCCCACAGACAGGCCAAAATGTTGGAAACATAATCCTCTCTTTTATTTCTACTCCAAGGGAAAAACCACAGTATGGGAGGTTTCCTCCTAGTTATTCCAGCACTATGTTGTGTAGGAGAAGGGACATGAATGGACCCACGAAATGCTGCAAATTTTCCTATCTGAAATCCTTTCTTGGTTTTACAATGGCCTGAATGCTGTAGCTTTTCAATTTATTTCTAGAGTTCTCACAGAGGTATTCTGGTCCATATATTTTTGTTAACTCTGTCTATGTGGGAGGGGGCAGGGTTTGTAGATTCCTAGACTACCATCTTGCTGATATGATGCCTCTCCTTTCTAAACAGGTTTTAGGTATGATTTTGGTGAAATTTTTTTGTAACCCCAGATAATTTTGAGAATTGAACATTTTTTCTACGTGTTTGTATGTTGCTATCCTTTCATTTCTAATTTCTAACTATACTGATTATGGGTAATGAATGAGGCATATATATGTTTCCTATTCTGGGAATTTTTGGAGCTTTCTTTGTGGCTATTACATGGTAAGTTTTTGTGAAAATCATATGTGCATTCTGCTTGTTTTTTTGTTTTTGCTTTGTTTTTGTTTTTAGTACAAAGGCCTAACTTTATCATTTTTTTGGTATCATTAAAATACAATTACTTCAACAACATTATGTTTACTAGACTCCCCCTATTATCAAATCCCCACCACATATGCCATTACAGTCACTGTCCATCAGTGTAGTAAGATGCTATAGAATCATTACTTGTCTTCTCTGTGTATACTACCTTTCCCGTGTCCCACCCCCACTACATTATGTATGCTAATCTTAATGCCCCCTCTTCCCCCTTCTCCCTCCCTTCCCACCCATCCTTCTCAGTCCCTTTCCCTTTAGTAACTGTTAGTCCATTCTTTGGTTCTGTGAGTCTGCTGCTATTTTGTTCCTTCAGTTTTTCTTTGTTCTTATACTCCACATATGAGTGAAATCATTTGGTACTTGTCTTTCTCCACCTGGCTTATTTCACTGAGCATAATACCCTCTAGCTCCATCCATGCTGTTGCAAATGGTAGGATTTGTTTTCTTCTTATGGCTGAATAATATTCCATTGTGTATATGTACCACATCTTCTTTATCCGTTCATCTACTGATGGACACTTAAGTTGCTTCCATTTCTTGGCTATTGTAAATAGTGCTGTGATAAACATAGGGGTGCATCTGTCTTTTTCAAACTGGGCTCCTGCATTCTTAGCATAAATTCCTAGGAGTGGAATTCCTGGGTCAAATGGTATTTCTATTTTTAGTTTTTTGAAAAACCTCCATACTGCTTTCCGCAATGGTTGAACTAGTTTATATTCCCACCAGCAGTGTAGGAGGGTTCACCTTTCTCCACATCCTCACCAACATTTGTTGTTGTTTGTCTTTTGGATGGTGGCCATCATAACTGGGCTGAGGTGATATCTCATTGTGATTTTAATTTGCATTTCTCTGATGATTAGCGATGTGGAGCATCTTTTCATGTGCCTTTTGGCCATCTGAATTTCTTCCTTGGAGGACTGTCTGTTGAGCTCCTCTGCCCATTTTTTAATTGGCTTATTTGCTTTTTGTTTGTTGAGGTGTGTGAGCTTTTTATATAATTTGGATGTCAACCCCTTATCGAATATGTCATTTATGAATATATTCTTCCATACTTTAGGATGTCTTTTTGTTCTACTGATAGTGTCCTTTGCTGTACAGAAGCTTTTTAGTTTGATATAGTTCCACTTGTTCATTTTTGCTTTTGTTTCCCTTGCCTGGGGAGATATGTTCATGAAGAAATTGCTCATATTTATGTCCAAGAGATTTTTGCCTATATTTTTTTCTAAGAGTTTTATGGTTTCATGACTTACATTCAGGTCTTTGATAAATTTTGAGTTTACTTTTGTGTATGGGGTTAGACAATTATCCAGTTTTATTCTCTTGCATATAGCTGTCCAGTTTTGCCAACACCAGCTGTTGAAGAGGCTGTCATTTCCCCATTGTATGTCCATGGCTCCTTTATAGTATATTAATTGACCATATATGCTTGGTTAATGTCTGGGCTCTCTATTCTGTTCCACTGGTCTATGGGTCTGTTCTTGTGCCAGTACCAAATTGTCTTGATTACTGTGGCTTTGTAGTAGAGCTTGAAGTTAGGGAGCATAATTCCCCCCAATTTATTCTTCCTTCTCAGGATTGCTTTGGCTATTCAGGGTCTTTTGTCATTCCATATGAATTTTAGAACTATTTGCTGTAGTTCATTGAAGAATGCTGTAGGTATTTTGAGGCCTAACTTTATATTTTGGATCAAGCTCCTTAATTTTGCTTTTGCTTTGTGAGTTCTCTGTATCATTGCTTCTTATTTAAAACCACATGATCTGCCTATTTCTGAGAAAAATTTGAGATAAACTGATGAATATCTACCTGTTTTTATTTCATATATTGCAAAACATGTTGTTTAGTGCATAGTGGTTCATGTTTTATTTTTAATGAGGTATTATCCTCTTATCATACCTCTTCTCAAATATCCTTCCCCATTTGTAATTTTTACTTTGAGTTCTGTTCTGACTGATACTATATACCTACTACCTTTTTGCTAGTATTTGCAGGATATATCTCTACCTATACTTCTACTTCCTGCATTGTTTTAGAATGCTGTCTCTTAAAAACAGCATCACTTTTAATATTTTAAAATATAATCTGACAAGCTTTTAAAAACAGGTGGATTTATTCCAGTTACATTATCATGATTGTTGATATCTCATCACAGTTGTTGATTCCTAACCATCCAGGGACCACCGGAAACTGTTTGCCAAACAAAATTGGATTTATTGGTACTTCTTGCAACAAGGGCTATGCCCCCAAAGCTCCCATGGTGTGTGGACTCCCTTGTGTGTGTGTTTCTCTTTCTCTGTCTTTATTTCTTTCTATTTCTGGCCCTAATACAAGCTATGTCTCCAATGTGTCTTGCTATCTAGCTACCTTGTCTCTACCTCCATAACTGTTTCTGTCTCTCTGTCTCTCTTACACACACACACACACACACACACACACACACACACTTGACTTTGCCACATTTACTTCAGCCAGATTTACTAGCTAGAATGGGAACTGCCCTCTGATCCCGAGAGTTGGGGGTAGGGAGGAAGGATAGTGGGTAGAAGTTTGGCTGAGCAAAGCTGTTTCAAGAGTTTGCCTAATGTGAAAGTAAAGAGTGGTCACAACATGTGCCATCTCTCATCTTGATTGTTCCTGATAGTTGATGACCCTGTAACATTACAGCTTAATCATACCCTTGTTGTTTGATTTGATTAATCTGGGCAATTAGAATCCAAACAATACAGTTTGTACTTTCTTTCCTATCTTCACTTCCTTCTATAGCCCTAGACCTCATGTGTCACAGAGCTGGCACTTCAACTTATGATCTTTGGCACATTTGCATGTCAGGAAATCAAAGAGTTGGCCTGAAAAAGAAAGAGTACAGACTTGGAGAAGATGAGACGGAGGCCTTGGCCCACCAGCCAATGTGGAGTGGCTTTCTTAAGCTCTCCCATCCATATTCCAGTCATAAAAAATGCCTTCCACCTACACTGTACTCACAGAAACAATCTCTTCTGCTTATTGAAACAACCATGTGAGGAAGACAGGGAAAATATCAACGTGTCCATTTTATTAATTAGAGAATTATGTTAATTAGAGAATCATTGTGATTGAATGTACACCTGTCCATTCAATATGTGTGCACACTCTGTACCAGGTCATGTGCCAAGCTGTGGGGTCCAGGAATAAATCGAACATTCTGGCTGTCTGGAGGAGCCAGCTGTGGTGAGGAAAGCAGACTGTCCAAGGTCCACAAGAGTGATCATGGCTGACACAGAGGGCAGGGGATGCTGAGAGCAGGGGAATGGTGGTGGAGGATATGAGGGTAGGCAGACCAACTGCGCCCCAGGCACTCCTTGAGGGATGGCTATAAGTGGGCTTAAAGGGTGACACAGTGTTCTACAAGCAAAGGAAGATGAGGCAAAAGGTGTTTAGGTGGAGAGAATAGCAAATATGGCATAGAGCAGAACTGGATCCAGATGCTTACTCTCAATGTTGGGATGCAAGACAGAGAGGCTGAGGTCACGGAGATGGTGAGCTGTGTGGTTTGTGCTAGAATACTAGATGTCTGTCCCTGCACTTCTGGCCTGTGTGCCTTCCACCCTGTGCAGTCTGGTGGTCTCCATCATCAGGTATTTTAAAAAAGATTCCAGGTGTATATCAGCAATCTCCATTTCCCTTTTTGTGCTTCCTTCTCCTAGTGCTCTTCTCCAGTTCTAGAGCAAGTCCTACCCCTGGACATCTTGGGCTGATACAATAAAGCCCCTTGGATTATTTAAACTCTGTAAATTGAGTTGGTTGGTTGTTTTTGTTACTTGGAACCAAAAGAGTCCTAGGAACTTCTGGACAATACCTGATATCCCCTGGTGCAAGGCATTTTGAAAATACTTAATGGAGAAGGAGGCTTAGGCCTCAAGGGCCAAATGAATCTGAGATGTCTTGGTGTGAAGAGCAGACCAAGTAATTCTCTTGCCTAGTGCAGGTATGGAAGAGGTGGAACAGAAGGAGATGCATGGCCAGAACCATCTGAGCAGGGAAGAAGTGACTTGGTTTGCACAAGGAAATGGAGAAGGGCGAGTGCAGCCAACATTGACCTTGAATGCCAATGAATGGTCTTGAGTCTGACCAGACAAATTGATGTCTTTCTCTCCTTTTGAGAAGCAAATAATCAGAGAGGGGAGGCAGACGGTAGAAAAATGGGGTCAGAAAACTTCCCCAACCAGAATTTGTTCTAATGGAAGGCTGAGGGGTAGGTATCAGTAGAGAGCTGGGTTCTGTGATCACCAGGGTGAAATCCCCTACATAACGCCTCTCGAAATGGGAACCTCTGGTTCCTTTTCCCTGGCTGGGGCCCTACTTGGCTAAGTTCAGGGAGGGCCTTGTGCAGTCAAATCTTTGGAGGGAGGCCCTGCCGTGCTCCCAGATGCCTGCTTTGCTCTTCCGTAGGCCTGTTAGTAAATGTGGCCTGCAGTCTGGCGACATTAACACGACCGGAGAGCTCCTTTTGAGTTAGAATCTGCATGTTAACAAGGCCTCTGTTGATTTGTCTGCATGTTAAAATTTAAGATGCATGCCTTGGAAGATCTTTGGATTTTGCTGCATGCTGCCCTATTTTTTTGTTTGTTTGTTTTTTTAAACTGGCAAAATGGGTTTATTTGGGCATAGCAGAAGAATTGTAATTTGGGATATGCAAACTACAACAAACAATAGACAAGTCCAAAGAACAAAGGAGGAGTATATCCTTTTTTTAGAGGAAAAGAGGAAGTTTGGAAGGGTTGTTTTGAACAAAAATTCATTGGTGAATAGCAAGAGTTTGGGGTGGCTTCTTATTGGCTGAGTATGGTGGCTTCTCACTTTCTAGTTTGTTGCTAGGCAAGGAGAAAACCTTCCTTCTTCCTGCTGGTGTATGTAAAGTAAGAAGAAGCAAGTGGCCTGTGAGTGGGAACCCTCCCTGCATTGCTTCCTGATTCCATTTTGAATTAAGTTTCTTTTATTCATTTTCATAAGAACATCCTACTTCACAGACAGATCTACTAACAGTTTGTGGTACTGATACATTTATGTGTTCTGCAAACACAGAAATTCATTTTTTAGTCAAACAATTCATATTGTGAAAGAATATACATATGTAAAATTCATAATTGTATGTCTTGAATCATCAACTATATTCCTGTCTAGAGAAATATTCTGTAATAACTAGGCAAAAATAAAAATCAAATAGTCCTTTAAAATTTTGCACATCTAGTAAATTTTCCACAGACTAGGTTCAACTCTGAAGACTTAATATCTTGGTTTTTCTTCTGCTACCCACATATTTCCAATGCTTAGTGCTGCAAATACATATTTTGACATGATCTTGACTATGATATTAAGCCCCACTGATTTTCAAAGCTTGCCCTGGTTTTTTGTTTTCTTTAGCACAGGTTCCCCTTGGGAATATTTTCTCAGCAGGCTGAGACAGAGTTAGTCAGTCTCCCTGTGTATGGGGTGTGTGTTCTCAGGGGCACCAGGCTTTGAGGTAGAGCAACTGAAGCTTATACCAGAAGGAGACTGGGGCGTTCTTGGACAGAGGGCTGTGTGGCTTACCATGCTGTATGCAGACAGGTAATTACTTGTTGGCCAATTTGCTGGAAGGTCCATGAGGGTAGGGCCTATGCAGATTGTATTGAATCCTCTGTGCCCAACTCAGTGCCTGGCAGATGGTAGGTGCTCAGTAAATTTGATGATGGTTTGCACCAGAGCGCAAAGGGAAAAGGTATTAATGAGCATAGTCCTGCTTCCAGACCTTCCTGCTTGGGCAGGGAGCCCATACGGCTTTTCTCCATTCTAGCTGAATCCCCCATTCCATACAGGGCCTCATGAACTGCCCTCCTTTGCCACATTGCTTCCTGCCACTCATACATGTTCTGCCCTAGACATTCAAGGGCTAGATACAAGCAAGTTCCATGGACATGGAATGGGCATTTCTTGATTGAGTCACCCATTTTTTCAATCAGCATTCTTTTATTAAGCATGGACCTAGTGCCAGGCCCTTTGGTAGGTGCCAGAGGTAGAAGAACAGATAAGGCCTGTCTATGCCCCCAGGGGTCTCAAAATCTGTGAGTGGAATGAACACACTAGTTAGTGGCCACAGGACTGTGCCACAGCCCTGACATTGCCCTGGCAGGGTCCAAAAGCACCCAGACACCCAGACGCTGTGCTGGTGAAGGGCTTGTATTGAGCATGTTATTGGTTTGTATTGGATTCATTGGGGAAGAAGGAGTCCTGGAACAGGGCATTCAGTTCTCAGAACAGTATGGATGTAAAAACTGGAGAAGTCCAAGAGGGTCTAGTCAGGCTTTCCTGGATGCAGCAGATAGAGGCCCACTTGCATGGAGAAGCCTGGCTGTGGGCTTCTACACAAAGAAAGTGAAGCCTAGCTCAGTTTCACGCAAGAGTAGCACCTGGGAGGCCAGGTCAGAGGCTCTTCCCTCTGGCCCATGCTCTATAAAACCTCCTTTCTGTCTGCTTGGTTCTGTGCTCTGTCCTGGCAACAGAATGATCTAGAACTAAGAGGTAGAACTGGTGTTGTAAGACTTCCTCATTAGTAACTTGGAAGCCATGCCTTCTGTCTCAGACCCATCTTTCCTCTGTAAAGTGCACGTGCACAGTAGCCAGGAACACAGGTGAGGGCAGTATGCTGCAAGTGATAGGACAGAGAGACAGAAAGAACCAGGGACTTAGAGGGGAAGGAATTCCAGGCCCAGAGGCAGCCAAGCCCACTGTAGAGCACTGGGGCATGCCTGGCCACCACTCTGTCACATCCTCCAAGGTTGTCAGTACTCAGCAGGTGAGCAGATAGCTGTAGGAAGGTGGGAGAGCAGGTAGGTGGGTGGGTGTAAAGGTAGGCACTTGAACTGTGCTGTGAAGCTTTTTCTCACAGGTGCATGAGAAGACTGCATTTCCCAGTGCCCCCTGCTTCTGGATGGGGCCGTTTGATTAGTTCTAGCCAATGGAATGTCACTTCCTGGCCCAGCTCCCAGGATCTCCCATGACCTCCTTGTCATGCAGAAGACCCAGCAGAGGCCTGCAAGGGGAATGGAGGAGCCAAAATATGGAAGGGGACATTTTCTTTGTTTATGTGTGTGTATGGTGGGGAGACTTTTTTATATAAGCCATTGAGATTTAGGTTTGTTGTAGCTGTTAATCCATCCTGACACAGAAATAGGTAAAGGAAGTGGAGTCTTGCCAAAATACAATCCTACAGTATATGGCATTGACTCAGCAGTATGCAGTAAGCAGTGTGGAACCTATATTGGGAGCTGGAGAAAAAGAGATCCATACTGTTGGTGAAAAAAACCATCTGATAAAATGATCACTTTTTGAGATGTGAAAGGAAGACCACATGCCTAATGTCCTTGATACCAGGGAAAAAGATGGGGAACAGAGTCAGTATGTGTGGATATTACTGGCTGTGATGACAAGGTATTGGCAAGGATGATATTTGTTCAGGAAAGATCAGTCAGTATAAAAGGAAAAATGAAAGGAAATTGAGAGATTCTAGAAATTCGGAAACCTTGAAGGGAGGGAAAGGCCAATATTTTAAAGCTCCAAGTAGGAAGAAAGGATTTTTTAAAACTTTGAGCAATCAAGTCTCAGTAAAACTTACAGTTAAATAAAGCATTCAAGGCAAACATTTTAGTGTTGGCCTTTTTGTTCAAGCTGAATAGGTTCAAGGTAGCTGTCTTTACTTAGAGAGAGAGACAAGGTGGGAGGGAGAAAACACTCCATTTGAGTACTGTGACCAGGAAAGAAGCTTGGTTATGATTAATACATGGAACTGAAAGCAAATGGATTAACAACCCAGTAAGTGTTTGGAGGAATTAATTTTGTAAGCTACCACAAGCCTGGACAAAGAAAGGCTTTGGCTGTTCCAGACTTAAAACAGAGTGTCAGTGGTGGTGCAGTGGGAAGCTAGCCTGGCCCCACTTCCTCAATGCCCAGAGCATCCTGCAATCTCCTCTTATCTGTCAGCAACCAAGGTGTTTGCAGCAAGTTCCAAGAAAACAAGCACAATGGACTGAATATGTTGGCTTCCCACAAAGTCTTTGACTCATGAAATCATTGAATCTACATCTCTGTTTGCATGACTAATAGACATTTTAAACTTATAATATCAAAAGGCAAACATTGCTGACTTCTGATTCTGACCAAGATGAATTAGTGAACCAGACTTATTTTCACCCAAAATAACTAAAAAGCTGGACAATTATATAAAACAGTGTCATTAAGACATTGGATATTAGGCATTGAAGATCTCTGAAAGATGGAAAGCAAATGAGATGAACCTTGTAATGGCCCCTATTTATGCCTGGAGCAGGGAACCCAGGGAGCTCTTAGCAGTGTCCTTAAGTTGAGAAGACAGAGATGGGAGGCCAAGGCCACTTGAGTTTGCAGGACAGGTCATCAGAGATGAGTAAGAGAACTCTAGAAATCTAGATCCCTGTAATATTTAGCTGAGTACTGGTCATGCATGTGTATGAAGAAATTTCACAAGGCAGGGGAAAGTATCTCCCTAAAAGGATCAGAGGGAAAATCTCTATGGCTCACATAGGAATAGACATAATGCCTGTTCTCACCATCCAGAGAGGAAAACTTCATAATTCACAGGGCATCAGGTAGAATAAACAGAAGAGTTTGACTCAGTAGTGGGGGAATATTAGCCCTGGACTAAATGCTGCTCTGGTCCTATGTAACAAAGCCTACAAGCAAGACCTGAAAGAATTGAACTGGCTCCAAATAACTTAATCACACCCCACAGCAAGAGCCAAACATGTTTATAGGAACACAAAAACATCTAGCACCCAACAAGGTAAAATTCAAAATATCTTGCATGCACTTAAATTTTGCCTGGCATGCAAAGAAACAGAAAGATATGGTCCATAATGAAGAGAAAATCAATCAATAGAAACTGACCTAGAAATTACAAAGATTATAAAATCATTAGGTTGGGACCTTAACACAGTTATTAGAACTATGATCCATGTGTTCAGGAAGTTAGATGAAAAATTGAACATGTCAAGTAGAGACATAGAAAATATAAAGAATATCTAAATATACACATGAAAACCAAAATGTCCAAGTGGACATTATTAAAATAAAATATTTAAAAATTTTAAATTTAAAAATTAAAAATTTAAGCTAATCTGGATGTTACAAAAGGCAGATTAGGTATTGAGGAAGAGAAGATTAGTGAATTTGGAGACAGAGTAATAGAAATGATATAAAATGAAACACAAAGAGAAGAAATACTCCAAACAAAGTATCAGTGGGCTGTGGGACATCTTAAAGCATCCTAATATACATGTAACTAGAGTCCCTGAAGGAAAAGAAAGGATAAAGAGGTGAAAAAAATGTTTTTCCAGCTTTCCTGAGATATAGTTGACATATAACATTGTGTAAGTTGAAGATATACAATGTGTTGACTTTGATACACAATGAAGATATCACATCTTTATCCTTTTACAGACACTTATTTTGTTTCCATATTTTGCTTATTATAAATAATGCTGCAAAGAAAATGAAGTGAAGATATCTTTGACATTCTGTTTTCATTTCTTTGAATATATACCCAGAAGTGAAATTTCTGGATCATATGGTAGTCCTATTTTTTTTTTAATTTTTGAAGAGCTAAATAACCACATATTTTCTAAATTATATAAAAACTATAAACCCAGATATTCAAGAAACTCAATGAGCTCATGCCCAAAGAACATAAAAAACCACACGAAGGTCCTTCATCACTCAGAGCTAGAGGAAAAAGGAATATAAATTTCTTGTTGGAATAAATGTAAATCAGAAACAGTGTAACAATATCCTTAATGTACTGAAAGATAAGAATTGTGACTCTAGAATCTTTAACCTAGTGAAAATATTTTTCAAAATTATGTGGTATGTAAGACAGGCACAGTTGCAGGGGGGCCATCAGGTGAGAAATTGGGGATCAACAGAGGTGAGGCTTAGAACCTCACCCCCCGTTCTGAGAGAAATCTTCCGCATACGTGGATGTTTTATTGCCCTGGTCTAGCTTGGATTAACACATAGTCTACAGGCACACACCTGATCATCTACATTTGCTCTCTTACAACACTAAACTATGTTTTCTACCTTTATCTTGTATCTACCTACCACTTCAGCATTTTATTAAAAATAATAATAATAAAGAGAGAAATGTGGTATCCACATATAAATCAAGTATAAAAACCAAATGAGTATTCATATTTGAACTGACTGTTTAGAGTTCATAATGCATGAGCAAAACTGAAAGTTTCTGTGATGACTGCCCTTGTACTGTTCACTATGTAACTTATTCATTATGTAAGAATTTGTTCTACATGTAAGAACTTGTTTGTTATGCCTCAGAAGATTGGAGACTGACGAAAATTAGGCTTGGGGTGGATTAATGATTGTGCATTGAGCATTGACTCCCCTATACAGAATTTTATTGTTGTTAACAACCATTTGATCAATAAATATGAGAGATGCCCTCACAAAAAAAAAAAAAAAAAAGGACAGACTTCCAATGGTAAAATAAATAAGTAACCGGGATGTAATGTATAGCATAAGGAATATAGTCAAGATATTGTAACAGCTTGGTAGGGTGATAGCTGGAACCTAGAATTATGTATATAAATGTTCTACCACTGTGTTGTACACTTGAAACTAATGTAATGTAATACTGTGCGTCAACTACCCTTCAATAAAAAATAATTATTAAAAAAAAAAAAATTATGTGGTATGATACCATTTTCAAGTAGGCTATGACAAATATTATGTGTGTGCTATAAATGCTAAAGCACCAACTAAAACAGCATAGTGATTGCTTATAAGTCAACAAAGGAGAAGGAGATAAAAAAATTCTAAATTGATCCAAAAGAAGATAAGAAAATAGAACAAAGGATAGCTGAGATTTGGTGCTGTTAGAGCAGATACAGTATTCTGAATAAAACAGGTGGCAGGGAGATGGGTGGGTGGTAGGTAAGCAGGTGGGTGGTTGAAGGCAATTGAGCAGATACCCATACAGGTCTCTGATTCTTCCAGAGCTTGGGGCCTTGGTTCTTGGTTCCTTATACCCTGTCTGACTAATGTCTGCTTCATTCCAGTTTAATTTCTTCCCTAAGGAAGAGCTGTAAAGAGCCGTGCCATGAAGGATGGGGAAAATATTGGCCCATAGGTAGATAGACAAACAGACAGCTAGGACACATACTGAATGAAGATACAGGACAGGAAACTATGAAAGCAAAAAAGTTTAGTGACTAGCCCTGGTACAATTCCTGCAGTGACTGCTATTACTATTAATTTACTGAGAACATTCGATGTTCCAGAAGCTATTTCACAGGTGTTACATATTTTGTGGCTACCTTCCAAAGTTGGTATTATTGGAATACTACCAGTAGGTAGATTGGCAAAGAGGCATCAATTAATGTGGCTACAAACACACAGTGGGTGACTGTTTCAGCTAGAATTCAAACCCAGGCCAGGGTGATCTCAAGTTGGCCCCTTCGCTGCCTCATGCAAACAACCACCTCCCTGGGTAGGCCATGTAGTGGTTTGGGAGGTCTTACTGTCTTCAGATCCCCTGCCAGGGAATGTTATTATTTTTTTTCAGGACTTGAGAGTCTTTAGAAGGTAGTGGGGTTGACCTGGGGTGGTCCCCCAGGATGCTGGGCCTCAGACACTCAGGCAGCAGAGGGTAGGGTTCTGTTCTCTCCCCAGCCTGTGATTGCCCGCCTGGAGCAAGAGTACCCTTGTTTCTTGGGACTCTGGGGATTGGGAGAAAGCTCTGCACTGGCTTTGAACCCCCGCTGTCATCAGATGTGCAACCCTGGACTAATCCCTTCAACATTCTGATCCTCGTTGTCCTTATCTGTAAAAGGGGATTAAGGCTCTTAGCCCTGGGTGAGCGGCTACAGCAAACACTCCACCAGGCTGCGCTGGGTCAGCCCCCGAGATGCCAAGTGAGAGGCTGGGCAGGGAGGCTGGCATCTCACAGGGGACAGCCCTGGTTGCACTGAACTCAGGGCTCCAAGATGCAGCAGGAGGAGGTTGGAGGGGAGTAGCCTTTAACCTCAGGCAGCACAAGTTCAGTTCCCTGCTCTGCCACTGCCTGGCTGTACTTGTACTTTGTACAAGTTCTGAACACTTCTGAGACTCAGTTTCCTCATCTTCAAAGAGGGATGGTCACGGGGCTTACCTCAAGGGGTGTCAGGAGGACTCGGAGCAAGTGTCTGTCGGGCCTGACTTGAAACGGGGACACAGGTGCCCTCCAGTGGTGCTGGCACACTAACGCAGGGGCCCTGATGCCAGGACGGGGCGAGTTCCTGGCATCCAGACGAGGAGCTCCTTCTTGCCCCTGGCAGCCTGGGGTTTGGCTAAGCAGTGTCAGCGCGGAGGACGGATGAGAGAGAAACCTGAGCGTGAGTGCCACCTTCTTTTGTGGCTAAAGCATGCTTACGAGAGAAGAGCCGCAGGTGCCAAGGGCCAGATTTCCATGACCCTGGGAAATGCTCTAGGTGTCTTGAAGGCAGCCTTGAAATTGGCAGCGTTTAGGTGGGTCTGAGCGCCCATCTACGACCCTTGACCAGTGCAGCAATGCTTCTGGCACCCTCTTTATACTGTCTCTGTGGATCAGGGCTCCTAGGTGCTTCTGGGTTTGCCACTAAGAATCTTGCAACTAAAATTTCTGTGTGACCTCCGATTCCTAAGCTGGGGATTTGGTCTATCCTTGTTCTCTAAATTTCAGCTATTTACATATTTGTCTGTGAGTTGTTTTTTTGCTGCATTTGCATAGAATTGGTTCCATTATTTGCTAAATACTCCTCTTCAAAAAGACCCATTGAAAGAAGACGTAACAGGTGTGTCTCCTGTGCTCCCCCAGTGACCCGCACACCACACGTGGTAAACGCAGGGCTCCTCCCAGCTCCGTGCTTCCGTGACTCCCACCTCCTGCGTTCCGGGAACACAGCCTCCACGGGGAAGCACATTCCTGCTGTCATTATCTTTGCCCTGCTGTTATCTCAGTGGGCCAACAAATCATCTTTGTGGTTTTGCAGGGCGAGGGACGGAGGTCTAGGGCTCCTGTTTCCAGAGAGGCCACTGCTGTTGGGACAAACAGTATATCCAAAGAGGAAGTCCCTTTTGTTATCCAGTCCCATCTGAAGAATCTCAGACATTCCCTGAGAAGAATAGCAGTGGAGATTACATCAGGAGCCTGTCTGCCCAGCCTCCTCGGGCCCCACCAGACTCCCCAGGCAGGCATCCCCCATCCCTGTCCCTGGGGCAGCCACACTCTCACCGGGGGACTACGCTGCCCTTGCCTTCTGTGGCTCCAAAACATCAGGAAGAACGGGACAGGAAGGCAGAAGAAGCCAAGGACACGTGTGTGCTCATTAGATCACGCCCAGAGCAGAGAGGGGGCCGTGCGAGCTTTGTGGGGCATCTTTGTTGTTAGTATAACATCTAATATTGATTGAGGCATGGATGTGTCAGGCCTTGTGAATGATCTCACCTGTGCTTCCTCAGTCCCCATCGTCAGCCCTATCGGCGTTCCCTCTTTCACTGAGAAGGAGGAAGAGCCGGTGAGTGGCAGGGGCACTCGGACCCAGGGCTGTCCGAGAAGCTGCCCTGCTCTGCTACCCTGCCTTCCTGCGAGCTGTGTCTCTGGCACACCTCTTTCTCCCCATCATCGTCTCTTGCTGCTCCTTCCTTCATCCCCTCATTTATTAAAAAAATTATTGGCAGTTTATTGTGTGCCAAGCACAGGGCTTTGCACCAGGCACAAAGAACTTCCCTGACTCTCTACTCACTGTCTCTAGTTCTCTTTTTAAAAAATCAACTTTATTGGGGTATTTTTTAGATACTATAGGTTTACATACAATAAAATGTACCCATGTTAAGTGTACACTCAGATTTTTGGTTAATGTGTACACCTGGGTAACCATAGCTCAAGCAAACATAGGACATGTGTATCACCCCAGAAGATTCCATCAGACCCCTTTGCAGGCCAAGCCTTCCCCCACCCACCCCAGACAACTGCTGACCCACTTTCCATCACTGTACAGTAGTTTTGCCTTTTCTAGGGTTCCACATAAATGAAACCATACAGTAGTAGTCTTTTGTGTCTGACTTCTTTTGCTCAGCATAATGTGCTAGAGATTTGGTTCATTTTTATTGCTGATTAAATTCCATGGTAGCCATATTTATATCAATAGATATCTGTTGATGGATATCTGTATTGTTCCCCATTTGGGACCTATTGTGAATAAAACTGCTATATTTGTGTGCAAGTCTTTTGTTTCTCTCAAAACCTAGGAGTGGACTTGCTAGGTCATATGGCAAGTATGTGTTTTATTTTACAGGAAACTGCAAAACTGTTTTACCATTTTATATTCCCACAGTGTATGAGAGTTCTGATTGCTCCATATTCTTGCCAAAATGTCATGTTGTCAGTTTTTATATTTTACAACCATTCTATTGGATCATTGGAGTGGTTTCTAATTATGGTTTTCGTCCATATTTCTTTGATTACTAATGATTTGAGCATCATTTCATATGCTCATTCGTCATTCACACATTTTCTTTTATAAATTACATGAATCTTTGCTCGTTTAAAAAATGGATTGTCATTGTTTTATTGAAGTATAGTTGATATACAATATTATATTGGTTTCAAGTATACAATAGTGATTCAACACTTAAATACATTATTAAATGTAACTAGTATAGTTACTACCTGTCAATATAGAAAGATGTTACACAACTATTGACTATTCTCGATGGTGTACTTTTATCCCCATGACTAATTTATATCGTGATTGAGGTTTTGTGCCTCTTTATCCACTTCTCCTATTTCCCTCACCCCCACCAATTCCACCACCATGGTAAGCACCAGTCACTTCTCAGTGTCTATGAGTCTATTGCTGTTTTGTTCATTTTGTTTTGTTTTGTTTCAAGATTACACATATAAGTGAAATCATATGGTGTTTGTCTTTCTCCACCTGATGTATTTCACCTAGGATAATACCCTCTAGGCCCATGTTGTCACAAATGTCATCTTATTGACTTGTAAGAGTTCTTTAGATATTCTAGGTTTAAATCCTTTGTCCAATATATGTATTCTTGGTTTTCTCCTGTGTTATGGCTTGGCTTTTCATTTTCTTAATAGTATCCCTTGAAGACAAGTTTCTGGTTTTGATGAAATCTACAATTCTTGTGCATAAATCTTACAATTTCTTGGCTATTGTAAATAGTACTGTGATAAACATAGGGGTGCGTATGTCTTTCAAATTGGGCTGCTGCATTCTTAGGGTAAATTCCTAGGAAAGAAATTCCTGGGTCATATGGTATTTCTATTTTTAGTTTTTTGAGGAACCTCCATACTGCTTTCCACAATGGTTGAACTAATTTACATTCCCACCAGCAGTGTAAGAGGGTTCCCCTGTCTCCACAACCTCACCAACATTTGTTGTTGTTTGTCTTTTGGATGGTGGCCATCCTAACTGGTGTGAGGTGATATCTCATTGTGGTTTTAATTTGCATTTCTCTGATGATTTGCAAAGTGGAGCATCTTTTCATGTGCTTGTTGGCTATCTGAATTTCTTCTTTGGAGAAGTGTATTGAGCTACTCTGCCCATATTTTAATTGGCTTATTTGCTTTTTGTTTGTTGAAGTACATGAGCTCTTTGTATATTTTAGATGTTAACCCCTTATCAGATATGTCATTTATGAATATATTCTTCCATACTGTAGGATACCTTTTTGTTCTACTGATCATGTCTTTTGCTGTACAGAAGGTTTTTAGTTTGATATAGTACCACTTATTCATTTTAGTTTGTCTATTTCTATAAGAAAAGCCTGCTGGAATTCTGACTGGGATAGTATCAAATAGATAGTTTAAAGCAGGAAGGAATTGACATCTTATCAATGTAGGGTCTTCCAAACCATGAACATGGTATATCTCTTGGTTTCTTTATGTTTTCTTTAGTTTCTCTTAATAATATTTTGTAATTTTTAGACAACAGGATTACATACTTTGTTAAACTTATCTCTTGTATTTCATATTCTTGATGCTATTATAATTGGTATCTTTAAAATTTTTATGTTCCAATTATTCATTGCTGGTATGAAGAACTAAAATCTAGTTTTATATATTGACTTTGTATCCTTCAACATTTCTAAATTCTCTCGTTGCTTCTAGTAAATTGTCTTTGTAGATTCCTTAGAATTTTCAACATATGACCATGTCTGCACATAAAGACAGTTTTACTTCCTCCTTTCTAATCTTTGTCCTTGTATTTCCTTTTCTTGGCTTATTGCCCTGGCTAGTGTCTCCAGTAATATGCTGAATAGAAATGGGGACAAATATATCTGGGATCATTCTTGGTTTCTTTCTTGATTTGTCACATCATGTCATTATTAGATCACGTTGATTCTTCCTTTGAAATACTTCCGGGGTCAGATGACCTTTTATGCACTCTCTAATGAGCAGGTTAAATGTGTGGACTCTAGAGTCAGAATACCTGGGTTCAAATCTTGACTTTGCCAGCTACTGGATATGTATACTTGGGCAGTTACCTAACCTCTTTGACTTAATAATCTGATTTATAAAAAGTGTGATTACAATTATACCTACTTCATAGTTTTTGTTGGTTGGTTGGTTGGTTGGTTAAGATTAAACCTTGGCCCATGGGAATATCAGTATAAAGCACCTGCTAAGTGGTCTTGCACTCCCAGCCCTGTACTTCTCCAGTCTCTTCTCACCAAGGAAGCCTGATGGACCTCATTGAAAGGTAAGTCAGAGTGTATCACCCTCCAGTTCTAAACCTATCAGTGGTTCCCATTTAATTCAGAGTAAAAGTCAAAGACCTGCTAATCCAGGTTGCAGGGGCTTAAGGAAAGCCACTGCCTTACTGTTCAGACACTCCCCTCTGCAAGAAGTGGACCACAGGAAATGTAGTAGCTCAGTCGGAAGTTGTGTGAGTTGTTGGGGGCAGGGAAGGGTAGCTGCCCTTTCCCATTGTGCGGTTGCCCTGCCCTCCAGGAAGAATATTCTTGCCCAGCCCACACTCCTGTTCCCTCCCTGAGATAAAAGCCTTGCCATTGCACAAAGGGGCATTGGGCACAGAGCCCTTTCTCAAAAGCCAGACCAGTGAGCTGGGGAAGCTGGGGAGACCCTAGCAAGGTCTGCCCAACATGGTCGATTTCTTGATGAGCCATGTGTCACGTCTGGATGGTCTTGGGGTCAGAGTAGTACAACCTCCTTGCCTCGAGAGGGAGTGGGTATCTGCCTGGGCCACCTGGAGGACAGGGTCCAGCTTGGTGTTTGAATGATCTTTCTTCATGTTTGGGGCTCCAGAAGCTGCCCTGGAAGAACCCTTGTCCTGGGTGCCAGGGATACAGGGATAAACAAAACAGCCCTGCTCCCACAGCACTCATCACCCAGTGTGGGACGGGTATGTAAATGGCCAGTGGGACGAGCACTGGAGTAGCCACTTGGAGGAGGGTGTCCACATATCCCCAGGGGTGTGGCAGGCAGCCAGGGAAGGCCATAGCCCAATTCTCAGGAATAAAAGTTTAATCTGTTTTCCCTTGTTTCTTCAGGGACGCAGACTCAGGATTTCCTGTCCAATGGCTCTGATAAGCTGAGCACTGTCACCCACTTCTTACCACACTTGAATGGATGTCACCTGGCCATCCTGTGTGAGTCAGCAGCCTGGACTGCAAGTGTGGCCCAGAGTCAGGGCTCTCTCACCCCCAGCATGGGGGGAAGCAGGGGCCCATTGCATGCATGATCCCTTATTGTTCAAAGCACTGCTCTATGACATCAGTGTCATTACTTACATTGTACATAAACAAACTGAGGCTCAGAGGGGTTCAGTTATGTACCAGCCGTGAAGCTTAGAAGAAGCCACGCCTGGATTTGCCACACATCTGTGTGCCTTCAAGCCTGAACCCTTCCCACAGAACACAGGATTTACCTTCATACCCTGTGACTCTCCCAAGCAAGGGAAGAGTGACATTTGCTGTGTCTCTCTCGCAGGTTCCAGGCATTGGAGTGTTGCAGAAGTCAAGATATGACTCAGTGGGTTCCATAACTGCCCCAAAACTTCTCCTCACTCAGGAAGACTTCTTACTCAGCCTCAGGGAAGTCTTGGGCAGGGTGGTTCCATGAGAAGTAAAACTCTGGGGGTGAGCCCTTACCACCAGCCCTCTGCCCCTCACCACCTGCCTAGCAGAACCAGCACTCCTGTTAGTCAGTCACAGGGAGACAGACTGACCAACACCTCCCTAAAGGTGGCTCCCCTTTGCTGCAAGTAATAATACCTTGTGGCCCACACTGGTGCTGCTAACAGTTCCCTGTATCACATCCTTCCTGGGTGCCAGGCAAAGTCAGGACCTCTTCATTAAATCCCTCACCTCAAATCTCTGGACAGGCAGAAATTTCATCCTTATTTTATAGAAGAAAAGGAGGCTCAAAGAGATTAAGTTGTCTGTCAAGATCACAGTGTCTGATTTGAAGCCAAACTGACCCAAAGGCCATATTCTCATGCCTGCATCCTTCCCTGACACCATTAGAAGCGGGAGACCCCACAGTACTCCCAGAACAGATGCGCACCCTAGGGGCATTCCCTGGACAGTGAGAACTCTGTCATGTGCCAGACTGAGGAGTTTGTGTTTTATCTTGAGGATAGGAGCCAGTTAGCAGGACACCAAAGCATGATCCAGGAGAGATGACCAAAGTGTTTAAGTTGGGTCGCCAAGCCGTCTTGTGGCCAGATGTGCACCTCCCTGCCCTTCCTTCCCACTGCTTTTTCACATTTCATGTCACAAGCACTTGGGGACAGTGAGAACTGGGCCAGAGGTTTCTGTCCTGGCTGCACATTGTAATCCCCTGACCCGGGTCCCACCCCAGAGATTCTGATTCAACGGGTCTGGGGCAGGACAAGACTATTACCATGTTTAACAGTCTCCCCAGGTGATCCTGATTTGCAACCCAGGATCTCTGGTTTCAATGATGCAAATTCCTGCTCCTGCCTGCCCTCTGGCTTTGGCTTATTGACATAAGCAGGAGGTTCTGAGCTGGAATCCCGCAGTGACATAGGGGCCTGAGCTGAGAGGCCTCTGTGGGTGGGCTCCTGATGCTCTTCCTGGCTGGCTGGGTCATCCGGAGAGCACGGAGTACCTGAGGCCCCGGCTCCTCACATGTCTGGACAGAGGCTGGGTATCTTGGGAAAGCCAATTCCAGTCCCTGGCTAGCCTCTCCCTCTAGGACTGAGGAATTTCAATTCTTTGAATATTTTTCCTTGGAAGTCTGACTTTGGGACCCTCTAGGCTTGGCCAAGTGCCATCTCCTTTTGCGGTCACAGAACCAAGAGTCAAATGAGCAGGACATTTCCCAGGGGGCCCCCCAGACCACAAGCATCACCATTCCTCTCTTCCTCTTTTCATCCCACTTCTGTCACTCGCCTCTGGCATGCTTACGCTGCTGCTGAGCTAAGGAACTGATGGAGAAATGAAAGGGACACACCCTTATGGATGACAGACAGCTGAGTGGCCGTGACAATGGGTGTGCAGGATGCAGTGGGGGTGGTGGGAGGAGGCAGCTCCAGCAGGGCCAGTGTGGACACAGCTGTGTACATTTGCCAGTCGAACTAAATGGTCCTGCTTTGGGTTGACCAGTTCTCAGATCTGACTCCCAGCCTGCGTCCCCACTCTGCCCTAGAGAAACCAGAAGTTGGGAGTCAGGGTCAGAGATACACTAGGTCATGTGGGGTTCCAAGTGATTCTGAGTGGAATGCATTGGGGTGGGTGGACTCACAGGGGTTCTTTCTCGGGGACCTGGTTACCCAGACTTTATCCTCCTGCCCACGCTGTCATGGGGGTAGTGGGGGGTAGTCAAGGGGGCTTGGGAGCATCAGTCTCCAGGTCAGAGCTCTGCCAACTTTCTCAGTCCCTCAGCTGGGGCATTTCCTGTTTGATGGCTGCCCCTCCCTGCAGGGGCATGCTGGCCCAGCTGTTTGCCACGCGCAAGAGTCCTGGGAGACCCTTCGTTTCTTCTCACCGTACTGCCAGCCAAACTTTCCTGGACTGTTTGGGTGCTGGCAGAGGGGTCTATGGTCCCGTTATCAAGAAGGTTTGGAATCCCTGAAACCCTGACAGGTGGCTTACTGCAAACCATGGAGCTTATGGGACCAGCCCTGAGGCGCCTGAGCTCTGACAAGGTCCCTCAGCCCCAAACCCTGGTGGGGCTTTCCCAGGCCCTCTTCTCTGATGGTGGCCCCTGGGGCATCGAGCTCTGTGAGCCTTCTTAAATAGGGCACTTTCAGCTGTAGGACTATGTATAAGGCACTGCAGCTTAGCTGGAGTCTCTCACGGGTCCATTTTCTGAGTGAATGAATGAATGAATGAATGAGTCACTAACTACCTCTCTTCTGTGCCCCAGTACCCCCACCTCTATCGTTCCTCCTTCGCATTAGCCCAGGATCCCCACCTCCGCACCTGCCCACCCCTCCTGGCCATTAAAAGTCTCTGAGTGAATGCCTGCTGATGGTCTCCTGGACTCACCTTTTACTTCCTCGAGTTCTTGCAGATTGTGCCCTCTTGGGGGGTGGGGGTGCATTTATGCACATCTTTTTCCTTCCACCACTTGCTCTCCTGTGCTAAGGCTCTACCCTGTCTCTGTACCTCCTCATTTTTCTTCCAACAAGAGCAGCAGCCTGCAAAGGACTGGGGAGGGGCTCTGGTGGTTACAGCCTGGTTGGCTTCCCCAGGAGGCGCAGCTCAGGGGCTGATGCAGGTTTAGTCTGTGTCCTCAGGAACACACAGGAGGCTGCCTTCCTGGGTGGGGTGGTGAAGGAAAGCCTCTCTAGAGACCTGGAGGAGGAAAAGTGAGAATGGAGGGGAGGACCCATGGAGATCGGAGGTGGCCAGAGATCACTGCCTTTCCTGCTGGCCTGGAGGACTGGGCAGATCTACAGCAGGGCCACGCTTCCCATAGCAGGCCCCCTTCCCGCACTCCATCACGGCCTCATGGCTGCAGGCCCCGACACAGGAACTAGCGAGCTGGGCCAAGAAGGCAGGCCCAAACTGAGCACGCCGGGCCCAGGAGGGCCAGGCGCAGGTTTATGGCGCAGCCTGAGAGGCACAGCGAGGGTACCTAATACATTCAGGGTTGGGGTGGGAGGCTGGGGTGGAGGAAGCTGCTCGGAGTCTGGGAGGGCCCCTCCTGCTCACCCCGGTCCAGTGGGTTCTAATCATTTCAAATATATTGACCCCCTTTTGATATAAAAAAATCTGATGTCTTTCACATCATTGACAGTATTTTTACCTTCTCTTCATACTAATAATTTCCAGAAAGTAAATTAAAAGCAGATGGTCTACTTAGGTATGGGCATGGGACAAAATGTTCCCTGAAAGCTGTTTAAGATGGAGTGCACACAGCTTGTAGAAAATCAGCTTCATCTCAATAGAAGTAATTCCTTCTTCTGTTCTGTGTAACCCTACACCTAACCCGAACCCTACCCGTACCCCCACCAATTGATGTACTGTTTTAATTCTGTCAAATGCATAATTATTATGTATTTGGATCTCATTAGTTGCATTATTTAGGAAATCTGGAAATAGTACCATTCTGCTTAAAAAATAATTTTTTACTATGGAAACTTTCAATAACAAGAGTAAAGAAAATAGTAAAACAGATCCCCATGTGCCCATGACCAGCTTTAATAATGAACATATGACATATCTTGTTTCATCCCCAACCTCTACCCTCCCATTCCCCTGCCCCTGGCCACTGGGCTGTTTTAAAGCAAATTGCAGACTCATATCATTCATCTGTGAATACTTCAGACTCTAAGAAGTAAGAACTCCTAACACCTAGAAGTTAACATTTATTTCTTAATATCAACAAATATCCCATCATGTTTAAACCCCTCAGGTGTCTCATTAATGGCTTTTTACGGATGGTTTGTTTAAATCAGGAACCAAAAGATGTTCACATTTTGGTCACATTTGTTAACATGTCTCTTAAGTCTCTTGCAGTACCTAGTAGTTCTGCCTCCCTCTTATTTTTCTTGTCCTTTATTTATTGAAGAAACGAAGTCATCTGTCCTGTTTCCCACGGTCTGGAATTTGTTGATTGTACCCTCTTGATAGGTCTGGAGGCTTAATCAGATTCATGGGCAATTTTCTATAATAACATTTCATACATAGTATGGTTTAGTTCTTATTTTATCATAGCATGTGTCACATAGTATCTTTTGTCTGTTTTTGTGAGACAGTCACTATAGAGTGCTGCATTGTAAAATTTTCTATCAACATTCTAGCTAGTGGGTTTAAAAGACAATCCACTAATGAACATTGCCTAGATTCATTATTACATTAAGGTGTGAAAAATGGTGGTTTTTGAGTTCTATCCACCCCTTCTGAATTTATTAGCTGAAATTCTTCTATAAAGAATTCTCCAACATCAACTATTTAGTTACCCTGAAATACAGTTTGTACAGGATTTGCAAATAAACACTTGCTTTTTTACCAGTTTTCAAAATAATTAGCCAGTGTCCTAAAAATTGCTAAAGGTGACCAGTGAGATGGGTGTCTGAGATCTTAGCTTACTAAATGCCATCAAGTTAGCCTGCCACAGTCTCATGGATGTCAGCAGAAGACATGCAACTCCTAGGTCAGAGCAAAGGACTCACAGCCCAGCGAGCAACATGAGCTTCACATGCCCTTGATTCCCAGGTCCCATGGGGCAACATGGAGTGGCCCAGGTGGATGCTGTACCTGCAGTGGTGTTGAAGCACAGGGAGAAGCACTGAGCCTGGTGGATGAGGAGTCACCTTTATCCTGGAGGAAGACATTACTCATCCCCCAAGGTTGTTCTCTGCTAACAGAACACTGATAAATGGTCTGGGTCAAGAGTGGCCAGGAACCTGTGTTCTTTGCACACCCACCAAGAACATGCAGGTGTGCTCAGAACCTAGAGCCTGAGTCTGACAATCTTTTTTTCATTTTTACAACATTATGTACGAACTCAGTTTTTAAAAAATATACTTGACCTATTTCATTCCATTGCAGTCATTCTTCTTTTTGATGCTCAAATTGTCCTTTTTCTGGCCAATGGGACTTGACTCCTGTGATCTTTTGACATGATCCCAGTAGTCTCAGGTAGCCTTGCTTTCTAGCTCAACAAGATGTTGCCGACTCTCTTGCACATTTCCCGCTTCAGGCCACCAGAAATTTCTCCAAGAAGGCCTTTACTGGGAGATGATATTTAGAGACCATAATCTAGGATCTAGGGGTACTCATTGCTCCTTGGAGGGGGTCATGGATTCTAGGTCTTGTCACAAGACAGAGCTAGGAATAGGTATTTGTTTTAAAATATAAAAATTATGAGTCAACATTAATATTTCAGATTAAAAGATTACATATCTTAATTTCAGATCTTGGAGCTTACAGAATTTGACTTCTTAAATTTTGTATTTGTGTCTCTTTTATGCTGAAAGTTTTGATTCCTATTAATAGTAACATAATTATTTTATCCTAGTATATAATCATTTCAAAATAATATTACTAATATTATTATCACAATGTGATTAATGAACTCAATGTAAGTATTCTTTGCAATTTATTTAGCATATGTTTTATTTGTAATATTCATCTGAATTACTGTCTTTTAAGGTCACTTTTATAATTTTCTGTCCAGTTAAGCCAACAACTTAATATGCAGTTAGGTTCATTTATTCTATGTTTGATTTTTACACATATTTTTTAATTTAATTTTCTTTATTTTGTAAAGCAATTACATGATTCCAAGGTCAAAGCTATTAAGTAAGATAAATTCAGATAAATTTAGTTTCCATTCTCTTTGCCTAATTCCTTCATACTCCCCCTGTATACAGGAAACCATTTTCATTTCCTCTTCAACTGTTGTTGCCCTTGTCTTGAACTATAGGCAAATATAAATACAGATATTTATATTCCCCAGTCTTTATATAATAAGGGTAGTATACTATACAAATGATTTTAAACCTTGCCTTTTTCATATAATAACACATGCCCTGTAGATTCAACCAAGAATGTATGCAGAAATTACCCTTCTTCCTTTCTAGAGCTGCAGAGAACACCATTGCATTGACATTGTAGTTTGTCAGACCAGTCCCTGATTGTTGGAAATGTGGATTTCCAGTCTTTTGCTATTATAAATCATGTTTCAGGGAATAGTCTTTTGATGTGTCACTTGTATTTTTTTGCCACCATAGCTTTGAGATAGATTCCTAGAAGTGGCACTGCTGAGTAAAGGAGTAAACACTTACGTAATTTTGCTAGATATTACCAAATTCCCCTCCACAGGGTTTGTGCTAATTTGCAGTATCATTATTATATACATTTTAAAACAGGGATGTGACAGTTTTATTTAATCTTTACTATATATCAGAAATTATATATATTTGCAGCAATTTGGACTTCTAATAAAATACTCTTAGAGCTAAATCTTGAGAGTACAAAGTGTTAAGCATTTTAGGGTTTCTCAGGCAAAATTTGTAAAGACAAGTCATATAAGAGACTATAGAATGATTGTTTGGTTTATATTCATGTTCCCAGGTGAAGTGTGAGCCTTTAACATTAGGTAGACCTGTGTCCCTGCTCCTGCCTCCCTATCTATTGCCTTGGGTGACCCTGGACAAGTCACTTAACCTCTGTGGAACTATGGAGAAAGCATCTGTGGGAAGTGTGAGATGAGATAATGCATGAAAGGCCCTTCGCACAGAGTCTGGAGCAGGTGGACCACCATGTGGAAGAAATCATTCTCTGACTTGTTGGTGGGACCACCCTGCCCCTCCTCGTCCTTGTGGACCTCAGTGAAGGAGGCAGCTATGGTAGGACTGCATGACGGGGAGATAGGCTAAGTGATTTGTCCCAGTTTGCCCCAGACTTTTCTGGTTTTAGTTCTGAAAGCCCCATGCCCTGGGAAACCCCTCAGACCCCAGCAAACTGGGACAGTTGATCACTTTCTTGGGGAGGCAGGCCTGGCTTGAGGGCCTTGGGGGACCTCTGCCAGAGGCTGGAGACAGTTCCACCTCACCATTCTCAAAGGTTACATGGGAGAACAAAATAAGCTGCTCTTACCCAGGAGACCAGAAACGTTTGAAAGTTGAAACAGGGCCCTCACCTTGAAAGGCTGAAAAGCCGGGGGAAATCAGGGTTGAAGCACTCCTTTCTCTAAGGCTGTGGCTGGGAATAGTTTTGCATAGGTCCCTTGGCCTACTGGGATCAACTGTAACCGAAAACTCCCCTGTCTGTTCCAGAATAGTTAAGGTTAATATTTTATTGAATAACAATAGTGAGGTGTATAGTTAGCCTATTAGCCATTCCGAAATATGGATTTTAACGTCATAAAAAGCAATCCCATGAAATTATTTAATCTTCCTTATTGACTGGAGTAAGTCATCATTTAATATTGACCAAGCAAATGAAAACACTGGTATTTGGCAGCCGGAGCTTCAGGACTCATGGCAGGAATTCTCATGCCAGATTAGAGTCACTCAGCTCCAATTATCATAACATTTTCACAAAGTAAAAATGTCTTTCCCTAGACTGTAGGATGCTCCAAGATTGCCAAGAAGTAGGTCACTCAGCCAGAAAGTTCTGGAATGTGCTTGGATCCTCTGACCCACCTCCAGTATTCTCGGGCTGCTGAGCTTCCCCAGGAGCAGCCCTGTCCATCAGCTCTTGTTCCTGTCAGGGCCAAGAACAGACTCGGGGTGTGGCACTCCAAGTGCTCTGAGGTTTTAGCCCCAATGGGCTTATAACATGAGTCATGCAACCAAATCCTGTTAATTGCCTCTGAAATTGTAAGTTCACATTTAGGATAGCTTAGCATTTCCTCAAGAGCTGGGAGTCCTTTCTCTCACAAGGCACTCGTCCATGGGAAATGCATGTAGTCTCCTGCGGCTGGTTACTCATTCTGTGCCTCCTTTGATCTCACCGTCCACCACGCCATCTTTGCATGTCAAGTGCACTGTGTTCCAAAATCCCTGCAGGGGATGTTCAGCCAGTTGTGATGGCCTGGCCCCCAACAGCATGGGATGATACCACTCCAAGCCTGGGGCCCATCTAATCATCACCCGGACGCAGCTGGGAGGGGGCACCAGAAAAGGACCGGTTCTTGGGACTTCCTCTCCTGGGGCCTTGATTCTCCAACAGAGTCATGTGAGGGCTGAGCAATGTCTGGACTTGAGCCCACTCAGGCTGCAGCTCACAGAGAGGCTGACACGGCGTGGCTCTCCAGGCCGCAAGCCTCCGTGGGCTCCATGTGCCTCCCAGACTGGTGCTCTGTGTACAGGTCGGCTGGAGTCCTTAGCATGTCTGGGCCATAGCCCTTGGGTGGCACCTGGGGTGAGGAAGGCCTGTGGGCCACCACACTTGGGCTCTTGCTTGTAAAGCAGTGTGGCTCTTTAGAGCCTAGGAATTAAAAAAATTTTTTTTGATTAATTCCTTATTTTAATTAAATCATGCATAAACCTGATACAAAATTCAAAATGTGAAATAAAACACAGTAAAAACGAAGTCTCTCTGCCATTGCTGCCCCCACCCCATTCTGCCAGCATCTTCGTTTCCTTCCAGAGCTAACCTATGTCCATTATTATGGTGGCTTTCAACATTACAAATGCAGTCCACCTGCTTCCACACTATTCTGCACCTTGCTTTGTCCCACTAACAGCACACTCAAGAGTCCTGTTTCTGGTGGGAGGAAGTAGTTGGGTGCTTGTGTTGGAAGGAACAGGACCCACCCAAGGATTTGTTTCCAGGTAGGAGGCTGGGCCCCAGGGGACTCTAGGACAGGAGCTGGGCACAGCCTGCAAGGTGCCCTGTGGATCTGCTAGCACTACTGCCCATATTCTGTCAGGAGAAACAAGTTACAGAGACTTGACAAAGGCCACTGAGCCATCTCATCCAAGTATGTATTCCTATGTGTCTGTGCATGCATGTGCACACATGGGAACTAGACGTGTATTTCTCACACCCACTGCCTGTGCAGGTGGTGATTGGGGGGGGATCAGGCCCATTCATCTTCTCTTACTGAGTGCAGAGGCTTGCACACGGTAGGTGCTCAAGAAACATCTGCTCATTTCTTCCTGGTCCCTGAGCCTGAATCCTATGCTTTAGCCAACCTAGGAGATTGTTTTCCAGCTCCTAGCCCTTGCTTAGGAAACAATTGTGTTGTTTCTTGTATTTCTTTTCTTCTACCTGAAATATCCTCCCAAATCATAATCTCCTGCTAAAGCTGTGAGCGCTCTTTTGGGCCTTCCTTTTCTGGGATGCATACCCTGACCAGCCATCCAGTCAAAGGCCAGTAAAATCATCTGTCTATCTCACACAAGCTGCCCTGAGCCTTAACACACATGCACACACACACACACACACACACACACACACACACACACACACACACACAGTAACCTCTCCTTACCTAAACCCAATCTACCATTGGCACCAGTGACTCAACATTGTGTGTGTAATAATGCCACACTAGGGCCTGATGGCTCCAAATGGCATCTGGAACCAGAGGGCTGGGGCAGACCCTGGCCTCATCCGTAGATCTGTGGTCTTTCTATGGTGAGCCACTGTCATTTCACCAGGTAATTTCTTTTTCTTGCTGTCTCCTGGCTAATCCTCTCTCTAAACCTCCTAAGGAAGAGGGAGCTGGCGATAGACACAGGACCGGCCACCAACCTCCAGGGCGTGTGTGGGATGAGTTTTCTCCTCCCTCTACGCATGGGTGCTGGCCTGTCTGGGGCTTGGCAGCATCCGGCCCTGTCAGCTGTGGGCAGAGGAGAGGAATCACAGTGTCTGGAGCTGCCTCAGGGTCCACTTATTTCATCATTGCTTCAACAAGCATTAACTACGCTTCTCCTGTGGACTGCAGGGCACTGAGGTTAGAGCTGTGAACAATGCCAGGTCTAGTGCGTAAGGAGCTGATAATCTAGAGAGGGAGACCAGCAATAAACAAACTGCAATAAACTTACAAGCAAATAAGAACCTATAGCTGATGTGTCAGCAATGCCATACAGCCAACAGCAGAGAAGCCTGGGTGCGTGGTTGGGTTGCCACTTGTCAGGCTGGCCTCAGAAAGCCTCTCTGATGCGGCGATACCTGAGCAGGGACCTGGAGGAAGCAGGGCAGGCTGAGGCTGTGTGGGAGCAGACCCCAGGGACAGAGAAGCAGCTGTGATGTGCTGGGGGCACTCGGGGCAGAACAAGGGCCTGGGGTGCCTGGGAGGAGTGTGAGGGGACAAGGTCAGAGATGTGGTCCAACGTAAGGGTGCTGGCGGTGGGGATGAGTGGGAGCAGATTGTGCAGGCCACAGAAAGGGCTTTGGATTTTACTCTGTGCGAGGTCCAACCCTGAAACATTCTAGAAGAGTGACAACATTGAACTTACATTTTAAAATTATCATCCTGCAGCTGGTCAAAGGGTGAAGGCAGAAGAGGGAGGCTGGTGAGGAGGCCACAGCAATGATCAGGTAGGAGAAGTTAGTGCTCAGGCCCGGGCAGCAGCTGAGGACGCAGTGGCCTGTGGTCTGATTCTGGCAGATACTGAAAGAACAGCCAGCAGGAGTTGTTGAAACGAAGAGAGGCATATAGAACGTCAAGGGTTTGTCTTGAGCACCTGGGAGATATAGGTGGGGAAGGCTGTGGGAGCGGCAGGTGCCGCTATGTGCCAAGGGCAGACCCCAGGATGCCTTCTCAACCTGACTCAGCCTGACAAGCCTGTTCCACGACAGGCTTCAATTTCTTCTTAAGATCCAGGACTTGGTGGTCATTAGAGACAGTGGCTTGAGGAAAACTGGAAGGCTCATTCCTGCTGGGGCCCCGGCGCAGCACAGCTGCCCTGCAAGGCCTCCTGGGGAGGGGCGGGGGTGCCCACGGGGCTGCCCTTCTCGTCCCAGCAGCCTGCTCCAGTATTTGCAGGGAGACCATCCTCAGCAAGAAAGCTCATGTGTCATATTTAGATCAAAATTTTTCAAATTTGATACCAGGAGATAGTTTTTAGACTCTGCTAGATGGCTACTTTGTAGGTGCTGTTTATCGTTATGAACACACAGCCCAGCCAGGCCAGCCTCAACTGCAAGGTGTGAGGCGTTCTGACCCCGTCCTGCCATAGTTGTGGGAAATGTCCCTGGGGTGTCTTCTGAAGCAATCGAGCCCGCTGACATGTGAGCAGGGCCCTTTCCCGTTGGGCGCCCCGGCCGGGACGGCCCCACTGCCTCCCCCGTGGTCTCTGCAAGTTGAACGGCCTCTGCAGGGGGCTCCTCCCTGAAGTCCAGGTCAGGGCTGAGCCCAGAGCCAGCCGTTCTCCGGGCAGGGCTCCTGCCTCTGAGGAGGAGGAGGGAGGATCTTCGCGGGTCTCTGCATCTGTAAGTTTGGGGAGTGGGTAGATCCTCACGTGACTCTCTGGAAGTTGTTACTTCAGGCTTTGCTTTGGCCACTTAGCAGTACCAAGAGACTGTCCACTGCATGGTGGGGACGCCTCATGCTCCTGCTTTAAGAAGCCACATCAGGGCTCTCCTGTGAAGGAAGACAAGGACCCAATAGCCAGGAAGCAACCAGGTGTCCTCCTGTGGGCAGTTCTGGTCTGCAGGTTGCTGGGCTCTGAAGGGATATAGTGATGGTGGTGGCTAACATTTCTTGAGGTCTTACTGTGTGCCTGATCTAAGCACTTGGCATGGATTATACCATTCAATCCTCACAACCACCAACTGAGGTTGGGTGGTGCCAAATGAGGATATTATTGTTGCCATCTTAGAATTGAAGATAGGCAGGCTTGGCGAGGCTAGGCAATGGGCCTGCAGCCGCGCAGTCTGTGAGTGGTGAGGCCCAGGTGGGAGCCTGTGTGGCCCAACCTGAGACCCTTCATGGTGGCGGTTGCCCTTGGCCAGGACAGGGCCAGTCCTGTGCCCCACAGGTGGGTGGCCACCCCAGCCCTTGGCGTAAGGGCCTTGAAAATACACGCAAACTCACCCTAGCAGTTCAGAGTGCATGGGAAGAAGTCTCTGCCTCAGAGCACTCATGTCCTAGCAGGGCAAAGGCCATGTGCTGAGCCCACCCCCTCAACCAGTGCCCCTGGCCCAGTCATTGTTCTGTAGCGTTCCCTGTGGGAGCATGAGGAAAGAAGTGACTTCTGCTGGGATGCTAGCATTACCGGGCTGAGCTACCTGCCTCTGGGGACTTAGACCTTAAAAAATCTTTTCCCTATGTTGGTTAATCATGACCTTAAGTGCGGGTGAACCATGGGTGCCATTGGCTGTTGTGTCCCCAGACCGAGCGCAGGACCCGGCACGGCCCAGTTGCCTGGTAAGGCTCAAGTGCACAAAGGACATGGACCGTCAAAGCGAGGAGCTGCTGCATCATCAGCCTGGCAGCCCTGGCAGTGGGTGTCCCAGGTGAGGCTCCAGAAGGTCCAGGGTCCCAGGTCCTGTCCCGTCCCCTGAGAAAGGACAGCATCTTGAAAATAGCTTTAGAAGCCTTGGATGAATGGCTTTGGGCACCAGCCAAAAGCCTGCCTGAGTGAGGCTCTTGGAGAGGGAATGGTAGGCTGGGCTGAACCTTCAGGGAAGACAAGGCTGCTCTGGGCAGTGTCCAGATGACAGTCCCTAACCCAAGGACTTGGAGAAGGAAGGTGGGCCTGTGACGTCCAGAGCCTCCTTCAAAGGAACCAATCTCCTGTGAACGGCCATTTGGGACTTATTGGGGGTGATGTGGCCAGCTGGGCCCAGAGCAACAGGTCAGGACAGGGCACCAGCACCCAGGGCAGCCCAACCCACCTCCCAGCCCCTTGAAGGGGTCAGGGAGAACGTCCAGGCCCTCAAAGACATTGGGAATAAGTCTCAATTTCATTCAGTGAATATTTAATGAGCACCTACTTTGTGCCAGGCCCAAAGCACACCAAAACCCCTGCTCCATGGAACCCACAGTCCATGGGATGACAAGCCCCCTGCCCCCTTACACTGAGAAGGCTCCCCGGGGGTGGGCTGTGCCTCTCCTGCAGTCGAGAGGACGGCTGAGGGGAACGGACCGGGGCTGGAGTGTCAGGCTGTCGCCATGGGGCGCTGCAAGCAGGACAGCTGGGCATAGGCTTTCTTAGCTACAAATTTTTAAAAAAAGAATCTTAGCTGAAACTCCATGTGAACAGTGTTTTATTAAGCATAACTTTATTTAATGCCTTCCCATTTGTAGCATTTATTTATTAAGCCAATTGGTGAGAACAATAAGGCAGTTTGGTCAATTCAGCGATTTGCTACCTAGGGTTACAGAAATCAATCAGAGTTCTGCCAACCTAGGCATCCAACACCTTCCCATATATCAGGAGTTCTGAACCTTAGCACTACTAACATTTGGGACCAGATCCTATGTTGTGGGGGCCCATCCTGTGCATTATAAGACGTTTCTCAGCATCCTTAGCCTCTACCTACCAGATGAAAGACACAGCAGCATAAAGCAAAAATGTCTGTAGGTATTGTCAGGTGTCCCCCGGGGGGCAAATTCAATCCAGCTGGGAGCCTCTGTGGTCTGTTCTGACTGTGTGCTATCAAGAAAACCCTATTCCATGTGGGGAAGTACATGCAACTGGTAAGCTTTTTTCTTTTTTAATCAGCTCTCTGGACACTGCCAGGGCCACCTTTAATTAAACAGAAGTTTTGTTCTAAATGGAAATGTGTACAAAAAACAGTTAACTGCAGTGGCCCAACTTAATGTGTTGGTAGTTTTCACTGTACTAAAATTTGTATGTAATACATTTGTGTGGGTGTGTTGTTTTTATTACAGTATTAAAGAATAGGACATTCTTCATATTAAAAGCATTCAGACCAAATGTTGGCAGATCCTTAAGCCCTTTGGGAGTCGGGTGCAGAGGTGCTAGTCTCACATTAGAAAGCTGCCATAGAGAGGTCAAGATCTGATGACAATAGAGGCTGCACAGGAGGGCAGGGTCTCGGGCACCCATCTGCTGCCCCAGAGACCCAACGGCTGCAAAGTCTGGAGGAGGCAGGGAGGGTGTGTGGAGGAATGGGAATCTCTCAAGAGAAGATCCAGATTTGTAGAGAAGGAAAATAAGAGTAATTTAGGGGCTGAGGCCTCTACCCCCTTGCAGTTGTAAGAAAAACCCCATAATCCTGGTGATGCAGGGCCAGGAGGTTAAGCCCAGAATAATCATAATGAAAAAAATCTGTTTGCACCACTTGGTGCTTCCAGAAATTCCCAGGAGCAAGTGCAAGATGGAGAACCCTGGTGGGAGTGCTGCCAGTTGGAACTGAGCAGGCAGTGGTGGGATGACAGGTCGGGACAGCGTCTTTCCCAGCTCCCAAGGGTGGGGGCACCAGCCCCCGGGGGACAATGCAGTGGGGGCCCTACAGGCTGTGAGAACAACAACTGGCTTTAATGTCCCAGAAAAAATAGTCAATCAGTTTGTTCTCCCTCCTCCAAAATTGGGAGCCAGTTGCAGGGTTCACTCCTGGGAAATCTGCCTCACACGTGGTGGGACACCGACCCCAGGCCAGCATGCATCACACTGGTGGGGACTGATAATAGACACAGCAAAAGATGGAGCAGCCTGACCAGGACACCAATGGCTCCCACGAACCATGTCCTCAGCTTCTGGGTTGGTTCTCTGAGGGAAGCAGGGGTACAGAGGCTCCGCTCACAGGGCACCTTTCTTTCCTTCTGCGCCACGGTCACTTTGGAGATTTTGTTCTCATGAGATGATTGACCACTTACAAAGTGTTGGAATTTGGGTGCTGAGAGACTGAAGAGATAGTGCAGTCTAATTCCTCATTTCACAGACTGGGACTCGGGTGCTCAGAGAGGTGACTTTTCTGAGGGCCCCTGCCCAGGAGTGGGGTGGCTTGTCCTGAGCCTCGTGGCATTATCATCCAATCCAACCTGCTGCTCTCCTGAGACACAGCAAGCGTGTGCATGTGTGCACGTCCGAGCATATCCAGGAGAGCAGATATGCGTGTCTACACATCTTTGTAAATGGCTGACTACGGTACACCTGAACAGACATTATAGTAGGTGCTAGACACAGGGTAAGGGCTGGGGAAATAGGAGGGGATTTGGGTGTGTGGGTCAGGCTGACTGTGGGACTGGGAATGTCCTTGGAGGTCTCTGACTGGAATGATGCCGGGCTGAGGTCAGGCCACTCAGAGAAGGTGTCCCAGGAAGAAGGTTAAGAGTGACCCTCAAAATGTCAGCTGGTGAAGAGGGACTGGGAAGACTGTCCTGCAGAGGGGCTGGAGGCTGGAAAACCAGAGGAATGTTTGGGAAATGTCTAATAGCCCATACTCACTTTGGGGCACGGTTTATTTGGGGAACAAAGAGCTGCCAGGCATTTACGGAGCACCGGCTGTGTGCAGGCACTGTGCTGGGCGCCGGAGACCAAGGCAGAGGAGGCTTGAGAGTTTACCAAGAGTTCGTTCTGTTGCAGACTTGGAGGCTTGCAGAGGTCCTGATCGGTGGGGGACACTGTAGATTCTAAGAGGAATGAAGCATGGTGCACACCCCCAAAAATTTGCTGACCACAGGGAAGGCTTCTGGGAAGCAGACACAAAACAGAGTGCAGAGGCGGTGGGCGCTGCCTGGGAGGGCCTCCTGCTGCGTTCTCAGTTCCCAGCCCAATCCTGGTTCCCATACGCCCTCTAGCCTCGGAGCTCCCAGAATGTGCATGTGTGCGTTCCCCTTCCCATGGAAGATTCTCAGAGGACTCCAGCTAATGCCCCCCAGCCCCAATGCAAGCCTAAGTTTTGGTCTGAAGGGAGTTCAGAGCTCAGTTTATCCAGGGGGAAAACTGCCATTTTCCCCAGGGCACTGTATTTCAAAATCAAGGATGCAGAGGTCTTCAGACCTTGCCTGACTCCTCATTCTGTGAGTCCCCTGTGGCCTCAGTCAGCAGAGAACCCCAGCTTAGCAACTTCTCTGCTTCACATTGAGGGCTGTCACTGGCCCACCTCGGTATCTCTCCGTTAGGATGCCTGGACACTGGCAAGAGTCTTACCTCACATTCGGAAATTGCCTTACAGCCTCCTGCAATCTCGAACGTCTCCTTGGCATCAGCAGAGCAGCCATGGGTTCCGTTTCACAGACAAGGTCAACTGAGGTCTGAAGAGTGCCAGGATGGCGCCAGAGCGCCGGCTCCCTTGGAGGTCGGGGCCTCCCTATGCCAGGCCCACGCTGCAGCTCTCCTCGCAGCGCCCACCCCTTCCAGCCTCCGGTCACTTCCTGCCGAGCGCAGGCCACGTGCGCTCTGCTCCTGTGCCACCGCGCTGGCCTCCAGGACCGAGGGGCTTCCGGAGAGGCTCTCGGCCCGCCCAGCGAGCCTCAGCCAGGACCCCCCCACTGCAGGCTTCTGCTGACCCTGGCCTTGGGCGCCTTCCTCTTCCAGCAGGAGAGGATGCTGGGGAGGATGAAGAAGGCTCTGGGGAGAGGCAAAGCCCTTCTGGGAGCCATCTTAAGGGAAGTGGATGCTCCTATGTGGCCTGCTGCAGTGCTGGGCCTCCCCCACCCTTGGCTTCCTCACGGCTTTGGTGCTGGAAAGAATGGGCTCCTGAGCCTTGCGGGAGGCAGAGGTCGGCACATTCCAGGGCTCCACCTTTCCGCCTCAGTCAGAAAACTCCCAGCAGACGGAAGGCCTGGGCCCCACCCAGGTTGCCCTGGGAGCTGGCAGCGGACAGGCTGTGGGGACCAGCAGCAATTCTCTGCCGGGCAGAGCTCTTGAGCTGCTTGGTCTCTGCCGAGTGGAGCCTGACCTGGGAGCCTCCTGCTCTAGGGGTGGTCTGGCTCCCAGACCACTGTTGCTCCTTGCCTGGGTCTGAGCCGTGGAGCCAGCTGGGAAGACGGGCCTGTTTTCTGCTGGTGGATAAGACACACTGAATCTTGTCCTGCTTCTCTCCTGACCTGGCTTCCCAAGTCACCCTGTTTGGTCTGCCCTTGAGGCATGCAGGCCTTCTCTGTCCCTCCAGCTCTGCCTGGAGCTGTCTCCTCATGTCTTCCCTTTGGCAACCCCTGGGCGACCTCCAGCCCCATCTGTCCCCTCACAGCCCCAGGATGTGGGCCCCGAGATGGCTGGTCCCTCTGCCCCATGCCCTGGTCTGTTCCTCTAGAGCACTCCTCACAGTCAGAGTTAATAACAGATTGACCCCTTGACCTCCCCTCTCCAGCTACAAGAGGGCTTAGGGTGGTGCCTGTCAGACCAGACCTAGTGGGGGCTGCCCACAGCGTTTACTGGGTAAGTTGAAAGTTCAGAAGGTATTGCCGTGGGGCCCTGCACACACCTGGAGGAGGAGGAGGTCCTGTAGGACCTGTAGGGCAGGGTGGGGGCAATATGAGGCTAACACTGAAAGGGCAAGCAGGGATAGGGTGCCGGAGGTGGGGCTGGGCAGGGAAGCTAGTCCGAATGGAATAAATGTCTCATGATAGGTTTGCAGAGTGAGGTGAGCCCTATGGAAGGGACTGCCTAGTGGGGAACAGCCGCAGGCAGATGCCCCCAAGCCTTCATGCAATGTTACCAAGGGTGCCCTCCTTACAGCAGAACTTCCTTCTGCCAGGGAGGTGGCCGCGGATTCAAATCTGCCCCCTGTCTTCTCTCTGGAGCCCCCACTTGCCTCACCTGTAACACCTAACTAATGGGGTTATTGGGAGGTCAGCTGAGGGAATTCTTGAAAATGTATCAAATGTCATTCTGCTTTTCCCTCTCTGCAGAATCCCAGGCCAGAGCTGAAGGCCTGGGGCAGGGTGCCCTGCTGGCCTGTGGGAAGAGGTCAGCACCGTCTGGGTAATTGACCTCCAGCTGATGGTAAAGGGTCCCACCCCCTGCTCCTGTGACTCATGGCTCTGGGAAGAAAGCAGTAACGGGTTCCTGAAAACTTTGCAGAGCTGGGGAGAGTTTCTTGCCCATGCCAGCCCCATTGTTCAACAAACACACACCAAGCTCGTCCCTGGCCCAGGCTCTGCACGGGCACCAGGCAAACACAGATGGGATGGCACAGCTCTGCCCTTGAGGGGAGGCCTGGGCCCTGCAGGGTGCAGCTTTTTGAGAGCAGCCCTATCAGCCTCTCAGTGTGGGAGAGCCGGGGTCCTACACTCACTCCTTGGAAATCTGGCCAGCCTCTGGGTTTCAGACCCCTGCATGGCTGCAGCCCAAACTTCCTGGAACTCCAGATGCCTATGATCACCTGCCACCAATCCTTTCCTACACGGGGACACTTGACAGCTCATGCACGTGTCCAAAGCTGAGCTCTGGGGACTCTCCCCAGCTTTGCTCCACCCTTCTCTCAAATGATGGCAACTCCAGCCTTCCACCCCTCAGGTCAAGATCTTAGAGCACCCCCCTCTCTTCCTCTCGTAGCTCAGCCAGTCCTGTCAGCTTTACTTTAAAAGAGATGCAAAAACTAGTTAACAGGGATGGGAAGCAGACCAATGGCTGCCTGGAGCATGGGGTGAGAGAGAGATGACAAAGGGACATGAGGAAACCTTTGCAGGGAACTGAAACGTGAAGCATCTTGATTGTGGACATGGTTAATGGGTGCATGTGGATGTCACAACTCATTAAGTTGTGCCCATCGGTATACTTTAATGTACACCAATTTACCTAATAAAGCTGTTAGCTATCTATTTTTTAAAAAAACCAAGTTTCCAGTGGCCTTGGTGAGCCCTGGATAATCCCTCCCCCTCTCTAGCCTCAGCCTCCCCTCTGTACAATGGGGGCTCTGGGCCGTGCAGCCCTGCCTGCCATGACTCTGCACCTCCCTAGGAGGCAGCCCCACCTTAGGGGCGGGCTGAGGCTATGTGACCCAGCACCTTTCTGATCCCAGCTCACATCACCAGCCCTCCCTGCAGAAGAGGTTCAGATCAAGTGAAGAGATTGGCTGGGGAGAAGTGGGTGCCAGGAAACAGGGCCAAGTCATGTAGGAAAATAAGGAAGTGAGTAATAAGGAAATCTATGACTCCACAACTGCTCAGGCTCCTCTTCAGGCCCAGAAAACCTCCAGAAAGCTGGAGGGAAGCACAGAGATTTTGCATTTGACAGATGGGGAAACTGAGGCCTAGAGAGAAGTCATTTTTCAAGTACACTGAGTTGGAAACTGGCAGAGTTGATATGGAAATGCAGGTTGCTGTTAACTAGACTGATTGTGGTGATTGGTTGGTAATATGTACAAATCGAGTCATTATGTTGTGCACCTGAAATGAATATAATGTACATCAATTTTACCTCAATAAAAAAAATAATAAATGCAGGTTGCTGGACTCCTAATCCAGTGCTCATCCACAGCTGCCTCCCCTGAGGACCAGAAGACAGGAAGCCTGTCTCTGGGTCTCTCTAAATTGGTTCCCCCATGACTGCAGCCTCTGTCTTTGGGCCCTCAGAGGGTTGCATCCATTCCTGAGCCCTCATGCCTCTCCCCCACTGTGGGGCAAGGACTGTCCTTGCATCCGTTTGGGGGCGGGGGGCACAAGGACTGAGAGCCCCAGTCTGAGGCAGGTTTCAGGATCTGGAGTCTGGCGGGAACTGCAGAGAGCCAGCTGGGCCTGAGCAGCTGTAATTTGCTAAGTGCTTTATATCCATCACCATAGGTGCTTCTCGAACAGCCCTGTGAGGTTAGCATAGTTAACTCCGTTTTGCCCTGTTTTCTAAATGAGAAAACCGATATACTGAGAGTTGAATCAGGTATCTCTGGCCTCTGAGCTGCTCACTGGGAACAGGACTGGAATGCAGTCAGCCCCATTCCACAGGCTTTCCAAAAAGGAGGGTGAGGAGCAGGGAACAGGGAGGACTGAAGAAGGAGAGACGGCAGCAGAATCAGACACTTTCAGCACCAGGACCACCTTGTCCAGGCTGCAGCCTGGATTATTTCAAAAGCCTCTTAACTGGTGTCTCTGCTTTCTTTCAGTTCCCCTGTGGTCTGTTCTCAACACAGCACTAGAGTGATCCCACTAGAACATGAGTCAGGTCACACCCACCCTGCCTTTGCTCAGAATAAGTCCAGGTCCTGGCCATGGTCTGGCAGCCTGACACCAGCCAGTGCCTCTGCTCTGAGTGCATCCCAGCCATGTGGCCTCCTCGCTATTCCTACAACACAACAGGCACTCCCCTGTCCCAGGGCCTTTGCACTTGTTCTCTCTGCCTGGAATATTCTTCTCCAGATATCCACATGGTTTAATTTCTTCGTTCCTTCAGGTCTTTGTTTAAACATCACCTCCTCCATGAGGCCTTCCCTGACCACCCTATTTAATACTTCCCTTCTCCCCACCCCCAGCATTCCTGATCACCCCTACCCTGCACCATTTCTTGTGTTCCACAGCACTTACCACATTCTAATGTATAGTGTAACTTACAGGCTTACTGTATTTATTGTTTGTCTGCCTCTGGAAGATTTTAAGCTCCATAAGGCCAGGAGTTGGAGTCTCTTATGAACAGATGAACATCTACACACCTTGAACAAGCCTGGCATACAGTGGGCCCTTAATAGATACCTGCTGAATGAATGGATTTGTTGAAGGACGTATGCTGGAAAGAACATAGGCTTCCGGACAAATTTTATCTGGGCTCAGGGCACTCCTTTAGCACTGACTGGCTGCTTAATTTTTACCTCCATAAGCCTCCACTTTCTCATCTACAAAACACAGTTTATTTTGACATATAATACACATGAGGTGCCCATCAGAGCGGCTAGCCCAGAGCAGCTGTATGAGAGCCAACTTCAGGGAGAAGTGACTTTATTTAGCAAATAAATGTATTGAGATGAAACTGGCAAAACTAAATAGCACAAGCAGAGTGAAAGCCCACAAACTTGATTCTGGTGTAAAGCACTTCCCAGAGGAAGTATTTTCTTCCCTCCTAGGAGGGAAATGTTCAGATCCCATATGCAATGAGTTTGAAAGAACACTGCAGTGAAGTGAGGGGACATAGTTCCAGTCCAGCACCCTCACTCCTGGGCCCCAGCTTGGGGCCACTGGCTTCACTTCTCAGGACCTATGCTTTCTCAAGCAGAAAAATGCCTTCTCCGCTGACCTCTGGGGGTGGGGGGTGGGGGGATGGGGAGGGCAGTGGTGGTAAAGGGATTGAAGGAGAAACCACAGGTGACAACGCCCTGTGCGCAGCAGGCGGTTGCTTTGGTGCAAAGCTGCCTGTCTGAGATAAGATGCCTGCTACTTCAGGCAGGGGTTGTGGGCTGAATTGTGTCTTCCCCAACTCATATGCTGAAGTCCTGACCCCCAGTACCCCAGAATGTAACCATGCTTGGAGATAGGGTCTTTAAAGAGGAAATTAAATAACAACGAGGTCATTCAGATGGGCTCCAATCCTATATGGCTGGTGCCTTATAAGAAGAGGAATTTTGGACACAGAGGGAAGACAATGTGAAGACACTGGGGAGGATGGCCATCTATAAGCCCAGGAGACAGGCCTCAGAAAAAAAACCAACCCAGCCAACACCTTGACCTTGGACTTCCAGCCTCCAGAACTGTGAGAAAATACCTTTCTGTTGTTTAAGCTCCCTAGCCTGTGGTACTTTGTTACAGCAGCCCCAGGAAATTAGTAGCTAGGTCCGGATGAGATTCATCAAATGCTAGTAAGCCCAGAGAACCCAGGCGCTGTGCTCCTATCCTGCTCAGAACCTGCACCCCTACCCCACTGGCCCCAAATATCAGCCCCTCAGTGCCCTGCAGCCCCCTCCCCCAACACACACACCCCTCCTCGGGTCCCAGAGATTTCCAGGTGGGACTCTCAGCCTGAAAGACCAGGCAGCTCAAGAAGAGTCCTGATGGCCCCTGGGGAGCCATCTCTAGGCAGAGACCCTCAGGAACACACCCCACTGAGGTTCCACAGGAGGGGAGCTCTGGAAAGGTCTTCGTCACATTGGTTGATATGGAAAATGCAGCCTCTTCCTGCCTTTATTCTCCTGGCAAGCAGAGGCCAGAAGTCCATTTTCTCTGGGAGGCTGGGCAAACACCCAGGTCCCTGTGCCCAAACTGCCTTGCTCCTCCCTGCGCTCTGGAGAGCCTGTTTGGGCATGCTGGGCTGTCGGGCTGGGAGATCTGTGTGTCCAGTGATTGCCTCTGATCGATAGTTGTCTCAGATCATCCCCCGACGTGGCCTTCAGGAAGCTGCCATGGACGGCCCTCTCTGCTCCCCACAGGGGCAGTTCATCTCCAGAGCCTCCTTGCCTGCACTGGGTTGATTAAGTCATGAGATGCAGGGGTCTGTTTGCCTCCCCTAGAATCACCCAGCACTGTCCCCTTTTGCCCACGGTGCTCCCTTTAAACTGCTCTGGCCAACAGTATAGGCTAAAGGTCAGAGGAATGAGACCCACAGGTCAGCATCATGGCTACTGACCCTTGGAAGAGTCACCAGGTCAGGTGCAAGGGTAGAAGTCCTGTGAAGCCTCCATAAAGAGCCTCTAATTTCTTCCGCAGAGTAAGGGGGAAAAGAAACAAAACAAGGCTATACTCAGCAAAACAAGGCCACCCACACACACTCCTCTGAAAAATTCAGGCCTGCCTGAGTACCTGTGTGCTGGTCTCTTGTCAAGCAACTGCCACACTGCAGCACACAGTCTGAGACAATCCCATCAGACTGGCTCCTGACCTAGGGGCCACGGGAGACAGCTCTGAATTCCAGCCCCCGAGCCTTGCTCCGACTGCCTCCTGAGTTGAAGGAGACTGAAGGTCAGGTTCCCTTGGTCAGCTGGGAGGACAGGAGTGGACTGTCCTGGAAAGGCGTTGGCTCCGTGGCGGCTGCTGGCATGCGGTGTCCCAGATCCACAGGGAGGCCTGTGTGACGTCGGATGGTATTCAGAACTCAGGCTGTGGCTTTGAGTGTGAGTACGCAGTCCCGTCAAGTGTTTTCTATGAAGGGATTGGACTTCTGCTCCAGCCTTCATGCTTCTCCGTAAATTTGGAAGTTTTCTAACAGAAGCTGGACAACACGCAGATATCAAGGCCTGGGGCCTCTCATCTGTTTGTGCAAAGGATCAAACTAAAATGGGCTTTTCTTGACAGTTCCAAGAATGGATTAGAGCCTGTGCTTATGGGTGTAGTGGAGCTGGAGAGACCTGAGGAACGCACCCCCCACCCCCTGCCCCAATCTTTTGCCTTTCTGACAGCAGAGGAGGCTTCTGGGAAGGGAAAGGACTGAGAAGCTGGCCCAGGTCCCCACATCTGAGTCCCAGAGCCCCTCAGTGCAGACAGCCCCCAGCAGCCCAGGCTGGAAGGTCCCAGGAGGAAGGAGCCCAGAGCCCGCCTGCCTCTGCAACTCCGACCAGGAAGCTTGACTTCATGGGACCCACTGCCAGGGAATTTCCTTCTTGTTGTTGCCTCCACATTAAAGTGAAGGCAAATAACCAATCAGGAATGTATCTTAGTAAGACGTTTAGGGAGTTTCCTGGTTGTCACCACACATTAGCTCTCCATACCTCCTGCTTTTGCTGCCTGATTCACTTGGAATTCAGAATGATGTCCCAGGAATCTTAAAATCCTGACTAATTTTTCAATAGGTTCAATTATTCCTACGAGATGACTCTTGCAAAGTCAGGAAATGGGAAATATGTTCTGCAAAGAATAACAGCATTTGAAACCACACTGGACAATCTGCGGTTGGTAGAGTGTCTGCTCCACCCACAGGGGCTCCTATTTTGACTGACATGCCCGGCTGCTCTGACCACAGTGGCCTGTCCCACCCCAAGGCAGCTGCTCGCTGGTGAGCAGAAAGGGGCCCCACATGTGTGTCCAGGCTGGCCAGTTTCCTTTGCTTTTAGAGTGGTTCCACACTGGCTGGAATTGGCCTGACCCTGATGGTCCTCCCGCAGGGAGTTTTGAATCAGGACACAGAGAGAGGGAAGCAGAGGAGAACAATACGGAGAGAGAGACTGAGAAAGAGAGACACAGAGGCGTGGGCAAGTCATCTTGAGGAATGGCAGATCCATCAGGGCAGGAGCAGCCAGATGAGGGCCCCCTTGGCAGAAAGGCTCTCTGGGGCTCTGTTGATGAGCTGTGACAGCTTGGGTTTGCGTCCCAGCCCTGCGCCACTAGCTGTGGGACTCCAGGAAAGTCACAAAGCTCCTTAAGCCTCAACATCCTCCTCCTCAAACCGACGACGGGAATCTATTCCCTTATGAGCATGCCTGTGTACTGCGCACAGGGCACCCAGGGTCTGGGTCGGCACTCAGTCGATGCTCACTGTCACCATTACTGGGGCTGCTTAGTACTAATCTTAAGCCCTGACTGCAGGGTGCTGCTGGAGTCCTGCTCAGGTACCTCATCTCTGTCTTTCTTTCTTCTTTTCCAATAAACAGCCTCGACGGCAACTAACTTGAATGTGACTGTCTTTCAGGCAGCTTGGAGGGGCCTCCCTGATGCACAATGAAAAGAACTGTAGGGCTTTGCCAGAGTGCCCAGCAGCCTGGATGCCCAGTTCCTCCAGCATGCCATGTTAAACACCTGGGAAAAGCAGCTGGCAGTGGTGGCTTGGCCTCTGAAGGGCTGGGTTTCCAGTGCTCTTCAGGTCAGCACAAACAGAAGGAAACACAGTAATGGGGCACTGCCCAGCTGGTGCAAGGAAGTGGTGGAGGCCCTTTCAAGAATGTAGGAGGGAGCCAGCATCCCAGCCCATCCAAGGAGGGGTGCAGCACCCCAGGGGCTGGATATCCAACAGCAGCGCTGAGGCCATTCACCTGGCTGTGTGTGTGAACTGGGCGTATGCATGTACAGGGCTGGGTGGGTAGGCATAGTGCAGGGTGTCCCATGTCCACTGACATGGGTGTTTGTGCCCTGATGGATGTGCATGAGGGTGGGCTGGAGGGAGAGTGTGTGTGTGTGTGTTGTCTTTACCTGGGGATAGCTGTGCTAGGCTCTCCTGTGTGTACTTGGGGATGGCCAATGTGCTCAGGTGTCAGTGTGGCCCTGTGCACAGATGTGTACAGGGTCACAAGTGGGTACCGTGTGTGCACAATGCCATTCTGTGCCTGGCAGGTGTGTGAGGAAACGGCTCTCTGTGTCAGTGGCTCAGCTGGCCCTGGTGCAGGGTGGGGTGGGCAGGCTGCCAGTCACCTGGCTGGCAAGCCTGTAATGACAGCCTTTATGGGGCCTCTGGTGTCCTAGGAACCAGAGCCATTCAGGAGCCATTGGCAGAAGGCAAATGAATGAGCAGGTCCCAAGGATTCCTTTCAAGGTGTGCAGAGTGACCTTTGCCCCCACCCTTTGGGCTTGCTGCTCCTTCTCTGCCTTCTGCCAGGGAGGAGGAGAGGGTAGTTTCACTTTTCTTCCAGTTGTTTCCACTTTCAGATGCCCTTGATTAAATACCAGGGAAGGTAGAGAAGCAAAGGCACGATGTACCCTGGCTCAGGCCCCTTTGGAGGCCCTGGCCAAGGCAGGTCATCCAGCATGGGGGCAGCGGGCATGGGAACTCACCTTGGGTCCACACCAGTGGTCAGATCAGTGAGCCTGGTGACCTGTGGCTCTTCTGAGCACACCCAACCATAGCTCTGGGCCTCATTTGTGCTACTGAGAAAACAGCTTCCGAGAGGAGGCACGGTTTATCCAAAGTAACACAGAGGCTGATGTGGAGCTGGAATGCGAACTAGCAGTCAGGCCTGGAATTGGTGGGGGACACAGCTGGTCGACCGACAGCAGGTAAAGGCAGAAGGTAAACTCTTGACCTGCGTCCGAACACTCTGTGCCAGTGGTGTAGCTCCCAGCACCTCTGCCCACTCAAGCCCTGGGGGGTGCCTCCCTGGCCTTCCATGGCCCCTTGGTCCTGCCCTCACTGGGCCCCTGCCCAAGCAGGTGCCAGGAAGGGCCCGACCACCTTCACAGAGACCCAATCCCACCAGATAGGCGCAGGCCGCTCCCACGTGGGCTGTGCCTGCCTTACCCTTGCCCGTGGCCTCCCAAGGCCAGGGCTCCTTGGGACAGTCACTGTGGGCTCTGCGTTCCCCAGGGTGCTGACAACGCACACACACAGCCCCCAGGCCCCGTGTGCATGCCCCACCTGTGTCTGGCTCGGCTGGCTTCCCCTCCCATTGCACTCGGGAGCCTCCACCTGTGTGGTGGACCTGAGGCACGTTGTCCTAGCGGAGCCTTTCTACCTCAGGCTAGAATACGTATGCTTTGCATTTCAAATAAAATAAGGATGGTCTTTTCTCGATTCACAGAAAAAGTTAAAAGTAAGAACTCACTCTCTCTTTTAAGTCCTTCTCCCATTACATGTGTGATGGCCGTGACCCCAAACAAAGAAACAATAACTCACCTGCCATAAAACATCTGGATTCAGTTTCTTGGCCTCAGTCGTCACCTTACGTTTGGCTGTTGTTTATTTTATCCTACGGAAGTGCTCCGTGTGTCTGAGATGAAGTGCCTGCGTGGGGACACTTGCCTGTGGAACGGATTAAATGGACCTGTTCTCTGGGAGGTCACTCAAGAGTGGCTTTGTGCCACCTGAATGGTGGGCACCCCCCAGCTGAGTGTGTGGAGAGGCCTGGTCAGGCTGGAGGCTTGTCACCAGCACACAGGACATGGCCCAGAATGGAGAACTGTTAGATTTATCAAGTAAATATATAGAACACCCCCGGCAATGTGAATTTTCAATAAATGACAAATAATTTTTTAGTGTAAGTGTGTTCTATGTAATATTGCACATACACTTACACTAAAAATTATGTGTTGTGTATCAGCAAAGCAACCTGAGCTGGGCATCCAGTATTTTATCTGGTGACCCTAACCTGGTACTTATATTTACAGGGGTGTGTTGGCCAGGTCAGAGGCTCTGCAAGAACTTGTAATTAGTAGGGAAGACCTAAGGTTTGTTGTGAATTTGTGTGATCTACCCATGAAGGGCAGACTTGGTCCTCTCCTGGCAAAATGCTGCTCTCTCAGCTTCTAGAAAGGGCCTGCAGCCTCTGGCCAGTCTCACTGATGCCCAGACCATCAGCCCCCCCGAGGGCACGTCAGTGCATTAGCTTAGGGGGCAGTTCCCAGCTGCAAATCGCTCTGAGCTTATACTCCCATTGTCTGTATTGCTTTTCTTTCTCTTGTCTTCCCATTGCTACAGACTGAATGTTTTATGTCTCCCCCAAATTCATATGTTGTAACCTAACCCCCCAAGTGATGAGGCCTTTGGGAGGTGATTGGGTCATGAGGGTAGAGACTTCAAATATGGGATTAGTGTCCTTATAAAAGGAACTCCAGAGTGAGAAGAGGGCTGTCTGTGAAGCAGGAAGTGGCTCTCACCAGACAGTCTGCCAGTGCCTTGGTCTTGGGCTTCTGGCCTCCAGAACTGTTGAAATAAATTTGTGTTGTTTCTAAGCCACCCAGGCTAGGGTATTCTGTTATACCAGCCCAAATGGACTGACACACATGAACACATTTAAAAAAAATTGAAGTGTAGTTGGCAAACAATGTTATATTAGTTTCAGGTGTACAACATATTGATTCAACAATTATATCATTACAAATTGCTCACCATGGTAAGTGTAGTTGCCATCTGTCACCGTACAGTTATTGTGCTATTATTGTCTATATTCCCTATGCTGTGCTTTTCATTCCTGTGACTTACTTATTTTATAACTGGAAGTTTGTACCTCTTAATCTCCTGCATCTATTTCACCTGTTCCCCCCACACTCCGGCCCTCTGGCAACCACCAGTTTTGCTCTCTGTATTTTTTAGTCTGTTTCTGTTTTGTTTTTTTAGATAACACATATAAGTGAACTTATACAGTTTGTCTTTCTCTCTCTGACTTATTTCACTTAGCTTAATACCTTCCTCTAAATCTACTCATGAACACATTGTTAGAAAGGAAGCAGGCAATGATGAGAAATGAAGACAGCATGCCCAAAACACCCACTTCAGCCTTGCAGTCCCATGAGGATGACACATCTTTGTGCATCTTTGTGCATTGATCCCATGTTAAATCAGAGCTGGACTTCAGTGTGACATTATCCAGATTGATGATACCATTGTACACATCATATAAAATAAATGATAAATAAGATTTCTTTATTCTTAGACCTCAGTAACACTCCTGAGCCCCATTCATAATACTTAAGGATTGGAGATAGGAAACAAAATCTGTATTTATCACAAAATGTTCAATATTTGAAAACTTAGACTGATCTTGGTCGTTTATCCTGTACAGTGTCTAATTTGTTTAGTCATATGCTTGTGAGATGCTTTGGGATGAAGTTCGGCTGTGCCTCCCTGCACAGTGTTTTGGGGATTTGTCAACACCTTGGTCACCCTGGGAGGGAGTCGTGCCCTGGGCTCCTGCCCGTGACCCAGCTTAATTAAGCAGGTCAGCAGCCACATTTCCCTTGACATCAGCCTTGCTGAAATCATAAACCTGCTAGAACCTCATATTTCTTTTCTTTGTGGTTTCTCGAAAACTGGCAGGTCGTGAGCTGAATCAGATGCACAAGAGTGAGCCGAGATAAGAGGAGTGGCTCTGGCTTCTGTTTGTGCAGGCAAAGGGCCAAGACGGCGGGCAGCAGGCAGACCCCCACCTTGGCAGACTGAACCCGCAGACTTCCTGCTCGCTCTGCTCCAAGAAGTCATTTTGGTACCTGGCCCCAGAGAAAGAAACCTGGGCTGTGACTTCGGGCCTCATCGCCAGAGGGGCAGCAGCCCACCTCCCATCCAGCGTGAGCTGTGCCCTGCGCGGTCGGACTGGGGGGACAGCTGTCACCTGTGGGAGCACCACACAGGGATTCTTCCATGGCCAGAGGCCTGGGGCAACGCTGCCCAAAGGAAGGACTATGTTCCACAGGGGCACTTGACATGATTTTAGGTAGACAAGATTTAGCATGTTTGTCAATGGTTATGAATTTTTTTCAATGTAACTAGAAACATGTGACACCAAACTCAACAATAATCATGTTATACCCTAGTATGCTCTAAAGGGACTTCTTTAACCTATGCCACTTTGTCATATGATTTAGCTATTTTTAGTAAGATGGCTTTATCTGTCCAGCAAGACTGTGACTTCCTTAAGGGGAAGGCTTATGCCCGCATGTGCGGTGGCCGGGCACGGGGCCCCCAGCCCACAGGGTGAGCCAGGAGTGAAAAGCAGCACAGCTGTGAGCGGATCTTCCCAACTCTTGGTTCCAGGAAAGACCCGTTTGTTTTACTTATTGGTGACCAAGTTGATTATTTTAAAAAACCTTTCATCTGCCTCAGTCCCCATCTCTGGCCCTTCTTTGTTCTGTAGTCCTCCTACAAGGCTCCACATCTCCTGAGGCCTGCGAACCAGGAGCACTATCTGCGGAGTCTGCAGGGGGAGGGCTGCCCCCGCAGCAGTCACAGGGCAGCCTGTCCTTGGCAGTCCCTGGAGCTTTACTCCAGAGAGGGGAGGCAGCCCCAGACGCTTGCATCCCAAAGGGGGTCCAACAAAAGGTGGCTGGGCTTCCTTCTGGGGTGGGGCCAGTGGAGGAAAGGGTCAGGTTGGCCAAGGGGACTGGGAGTGCATGGCCAGAGGCTATGCTTCTGTGCATTTCCCAGTGAGCCCTCCATTGTTCCCCGGGCCACAGGCTGCAGGATGAAAGAGGATTTGTTTTCTGCCCTGAGAGGTTTAAAAAGGGAAGGATTAAAAGAAACAGGAAAAACTCAGTTTAGATGAGAATAGCCAGGATCATGTCATATCTCCTGGAAAGGACAGATTATCCTTTGCATTCATTCATTCAACAGACATATACCTCCATCTTTTGAGTTCCGGGCCATGTAACTACCAGCACTGCTCCGTGGGCTCTATTAAAGTGTGGCAGTTTTGAGTGATTAAATCAGATCCGGATCTTGGTAAGGAAGTGAGTACCATTTTATTATAGTATTTACCAAAGAAAATATCAAATACTTTAAGGCTTCATCCAAAGAAACCCAACCTCTGTCTCGGCAACTTTGTACGTACATGAAAACACACGGCTCACCCTCCTAGAATGAGCCCTCTTCTTCCTGTGCAGATATGATCAGGCTTGCCGGCTGTGGGAAGCAGGGCAGACACTTGGCAGGGGGCTCTAGGTAAAAACGGTTTATTTAGTCCCTCGTGTAGACAGAGGGCAGAGAGGAAGGAGCCAGGGCCGTCTGAGGCTCTGTCCCCCGGGAGCAACGTTGGCCTCAGTGCAGGGGCTGTCCTCAAGCTCCTACATCAGCAAACATGTTCCTTCCATTTCATCTACAGGGCAGGCATCTGCCCTGTGTGGGAAGTCCTGCTGACTCTCAGCCCAGAATGTGGGTGCTGCGGAGGGAGCTCAGGGGTGCCAGAGGAAACGGAGAAAGCATTCTGAATTGATAACCTTTTTAGGCTTTTCGGAAGCATGGCTTTGTCTCCTTTAAAACATACATGGATGAGGAATAGAGAAAACACAACAGTCAGAAAGGTCCGGCTGAGTCTGACCCAGGAGCAGGCAGAGCACCCTCTGATGGCCATCGTTGCCACTTGCCTATGCCCTGCACACCAGTAGTGACCATTCATACCCAATTTCTGCTCTCCAGTCACAGTGACCAAGGGTAAGTTAGAAAAAGAGCCAAGAGGGAGTCCAGGCACAGAAACTAGATGATGACC